>NC_133540.1:88176666-88481944 GCF_048773025.1 Camelus bactrianus | reverse complement strand
GCATACTGGGCATCTATTGGTCTTGCCTGCCTAACACCCTTCTTTTGGTAAAGGTATTTCAGTATTGCTCTGGGCAATTTCTTCTACCCTACTGCATGCAATTCTGGTGAGATGATCAATTCTGCCTTCTCCTAACCAAGGAGTGGGCGTTTAGACTAAACTAGACCAAGCAGACTCTCTCTTCTTAAAATTTAAATCTTGAGTAACAGAGGGTCAAACAACAGAGCTGATTCACTTTGACAACAGCTCTCTAAGGAAGCTGCCCACTGGTTCCTGCTGCTTAGATCTCTTAAGCTGGGTGCATCCTATCCAATCAAGTACCAGTTGATGAACTTTTCCTTAGATTCTGTGAATCATTCTATATACTTATATTACATTTCCTCTTTAATTTCTGTTAACTGTACCTGAGGGAACACTGACACACCTGGATGTAAATACATTCAATAAAAAGTCACTACAACTTTGCAAGAGTCCATAGCACTTAACTCTGGCTTAACTTTTTGCCAGAATTTGCTTCTCTATAAAAACTATGTTAGTTCTACCTCTACTTCTGGAGCTTCACAGTATAAACATACTCCATCTTCCCAGTCGCACACATTTAAAACTGTAAGTTATCCCCAAATATTTTCTTAGCAAAAGAAATTTTGCTAAGAAAAAAAATTTAATTTTCAAATTAAAACATGTATGACTACTACACACTCACTAGAATGGCTATAATAAAAAAGACAGTTCCGAGTGTTGACAAGCATGTGGAGAAACTGGGACCCTTAAGCATTACTGGAGGGAATCCAAAACAGTATAACCACTTTGGAAAGCAGTTTATATAATTTATATATTAATAAAATTTACTTAACATTCTAAAATAGACTTTACAAAGAATCACCTTGGCAATATCATCCTAGGCAATGATATCCAGGAAATCACAGTCTTCACGTGCTAGTCCTATTTTCCGATAATATATCAGAGACATTCTTAACTATTAATTTTAAGATGTGGTTCATTTACCATCGAAATTCATTTCTTGGTATTTCTTGCCACTAATGATATACTTGTGGCCCTTTGGAAAACACTGGGTTATTCTATTTAATTTAAAATTCATATAAATTAATTTTCAGTAAAGTACCAATTTGGGAAACAATGTTATAAAGTTTTATGTAAGATATAATGAGATACAGAAAATCTTAGGCCTTTCATTTAGCAAATACTTGAAAATTGCTTTTGGTTGGCTTTTTTCAAATAAAAGTGACTAAAGAGTTGGAAGCATGGGAAACCTCCAAAGCCAAGGTATCTCCCATCCTACTCTAGGCCCAACATGGTCACAACCATGTTACTTCCGAGGGAAAAGGAGGCCTCCACCGGGAAGAAGGAAAAAAGAAAGTATAACAAAATGTTAAGTGCTTATTCAAGGAATTATGGGTCATTGTTTCCTTTAAATTCTTTGTGTTCTTCCTTTCTTTACTTGCTTACTTTATTTAATGTGCTTCTATTTTTTTAATAAAATACAGTAAAACTTTTTATTCCTTTCGATATCTTCACATGAAAATTGAATACTACTTCAACCTATTCTTTATAATAGTTATATTTCTAATTTTATATTTTGATTCAAAAACAATTTAACGGAAGATACTAACTTCTTCCTTCTTGTTTTTTAAAGTATTGACATTTATATACAACCTTTTGTGGCTAATTATGTTACTATGTACTCTAACTTCTCAAAGCACTAGGAATAGGTGTTTTGCCCATTATGCAAAAAATGCAGTCCAAAAAACTTAAATGCCTTCAACAGCCAGAGTAGAACACAAAAACAATGGGTTCTGAAAAATGGACCTAAAATCTTCTTGTTAATTATAGCTTGATTACTCTTAAAACTCTTACAGGTTGAGTGATATGATATATGGGACCTGCTTTTAATTATTCTAGCAAGGAGGAGGACAAGCAGGAGAGTAGTATGCGGACGAAAGGGATAGATATAACTAGAACAAGAGCGTAATGTTGGTAATTGCTGAAGCTGAGTGGTTAATAAAAGCAAGTTCTTTTTTTCTATATATTTGAAAAATCTATAATGAAAGTTAAAACAGAAACGAATTTAATTCTAAAAATGATTACAGAGTGACAACTAAAGCGACCTCTGTAACATGCCCAAAACAGAAAAAGGAAAAAAAAAATTAACAAATAAACAAAGCTCCAAGGACTCTATAAAGAAAACAAGTATTTACCAGTAAGCACACATTTATGAAAGGTTTTACTGCCACCTACTGAACACTGTGATTAACGACTTGCTATTAAACAATCACTATTGTATAGGTGTCCCCATCTCACCTCAAGCACTTGGTCTTTAACAAGATAATGCTAAGTAATACCATTAAATTTATGTTTATATATATGTTTATATTAGTAAATGTTATAGCACATCATTTCTAACAACATGAAATGCCACCTAAAAAAGGTATATCACAAAATTTTTGTTAGAAAGTACACTGGTGATTATCTTATGATGTCCTTGTTTTATAGAAGATCTCAGATTTTGAATTATTTTCCCAAAGGAATTTACACTGTTTACACATAGGGATAGACCAGAAAGCTAGAAACCAGTCCTGGCTCTTAAATTCAGTGCATTATTTTTCTCCACCTCAGCCTTTTAAAATCTTGACTTTTACTACAAATTTTCATCTTTTATAACTTGGTTAATTGCATATACCAGTGATTCTCAACCCTGCTGCATCAGAATTATCAGTTGAATTTTAAAATAAATTGATGCTGATACCAAAGATTTTTTAATCAAGGCTTAAAAGATCCATTTGTAAATCCCAGTGGTTCTCAGTGTGGTCCCTGGACCAGCAATATCATCATCATCTGGGAGCAAAACTGAACAGGGCCCTATGCGGCCCTCCCGAGTACAGATGCTTTTCTGGGTCCCCCATTTCTTGTCTGCTGAAGAAGTTTTCAGACTCCTAGACCTTCTCTGAGTTCCAAAGGGCATATTCAAACAGTTATTAACTAGAAGAGTGAGGGAATGTAGAAACAAAGGAAAGGTAGTCAAGAAACAATAGTGCAGAAGTGGGGCAGGGTCCTGGTTCCTCCTCAAGGGATACACATAACAATCTGATAGTTCTTCCACAGGAACTAAGGCCCCAGTACAGGTGGAGGACAGCAACTTCAGGCTGAGCATAAGCAGGTGGACCTCAGATTGGTTGGAACTGGAAGGCTGATGGTTGAAGTTCCTGGGACATCACCCTGTTACCTCACCATCAACCAATCAGAGAAAGGTCACACATCCTGCAGTCCTCCCCCCCAAAGTTTTGCCTATTCAAACACCTCTTAGAACACAATCAGAAAATTTGGGCTTTTGAAGTACTAGCTGCCTGTTCTCCTTGCTCAGCCCTTGCAAATCAACCCTTCTCTGCTCAAACTCTGAAATTTCAGTTTGTCTGGTCTCACTGCGTGTCGTTGGGCACACAAACTTGGGTTTGGCAATGGGACTTGCTAGAAATGTAAATCTGCAACTTTTTTTCCAGATTGCTAACTGGAACCCAGCAATTTGTGCTTGCAAGCCCTCTAGGTGATTTCGATGCAGGCTAACGTTTGAGAATCACGAGTATTTTAATATGTATTTTTAAACTTTTTACTCTTTTTAACTATAAGATTTTAATTTATTGTTTTCTAAGAAAGAATAAAATACATTAATAATACAAAAGAGAAAGAGATTTACATGAAGAGTAACCTAGTGCAATTCTCCTATTTTTCCAGAAGCATACTATTAGGAGCACTCAACATTAGTTCTAGTCAGCCAATAGGAAAAATGCTCTAATGGGAGGTTAGGGAATAATTTATTCATAGACCAGTTAATAAGACCCTGGAATGTTCCTGCCCAGAGCAAGTTTTCCAACCATATTTCCTTGTTCTGGTTTGTTCTGCTCAAAAAGGCACCTTTCTAAGACATAATTTATACCTTTGGCCACATCATACCTTTTAACTCAGGAATGTCACTTGTAGAAATCTAGAGGAAAACAAAATTATGCTCAAGTATTTTCTCCAAAGCATGGTAAATAACAAAGGCAGAGTGGAACCTGAAAACAAGTTAAATGCCCAACAACTGGGAAATAATTCCATAAATTAGAGCATCAACAGGATGAAATATTGCTCAGCCATTAAAGTAATGCTTTTCATATGAGATTTTAAATAATATAGGGAAATGCTTACTTTATAACATCATGTGTGTGCATGTTCTCTCTGTTTCTCTGTATCTCTCTCTGTCTCTGTCTGTCAATTGAAAAAAGATAATGGAAAATACCAAAACATTAATACTGGTTATCTGAGCAGTAGGATTCTGAGTGATTTACTTTTTTATATTTATTAGTGTTTCTAAAATTTTTAGTAAGAGTATACTTATTCTATTAATCGGAAGAAAATCTATGAATACAATAAGTTTCTACTCTTTGAATTAGGCTCTTTAAATAACAATTAATCAGTGCACTTTCAGAAGACCGAAACTGTGGGAAACAAGTAGATATTTTTTCTGCTCTTTTTTCATCCCATTCCTCCAACCCTTTTATTTCTACTTTCTTGACATCAAGTTATGCCAGAACCCCATATAACTAGACATACCAAGAAACTGAAGTGTAATTATTCAATATTTAAAATTTTCTAAACTGTTCAGTTCAACAGTTTAATTTATCTTAGAATATATAAAAAGGAGGTAAAATAGCCTAATGATTAAGAGAAGAGGCTTTAAAATCAGACAAATGTAGGTTTGAATCTTAGTTTGCCATTTAAGGGACCTCACACAAGTTTCAATTTCCTTATCTATAAAATGGGAGTACCACCCTCCTCACTGAATCTTTGTGAGGGTAAAATTAGAGGACGCATATGAAGCATAAGACAGTGGTAGACACTCACTATAAGGTAACTGCGGTTACTGCTTTGTAGTTAATTTTACAGTGGTTTTTAGTAAATAGTTTTGAATTTTAATTTTCCTGTGGGGAAAAAAGCTTAGTGGAGTACAATGGTTATTTACAGTCATTTAGACTTCTCAGACCACTGAAATTTCATAAACAATTGAGAGACCTACATGGAGCCATCAAAATATCTTTATAAAGTTTTATTAAAATCTACCAACAAATTTATCAGCACTATTATTTCATACAAGAAAAAGCCCTTGAACATCCCCAAAAAAGTGGAAGAAGTCTCAGAGTAACGGAAATCATTCCCAAGAAAGGACAGTGGGCAACTGCATGCCAAAATTATCCTTACTTTTTTCATTTTGTCACATACCAGTGAACACTTGAGGACCAACACCAGATTGCAAACTGGCACTTGAACTTAGCCTGATTCTTCATCAATAAGTTAAGCTGTTTTATCTATCTCATTGGATATTCATTCAGCAAACACTGACAAGTTGTTATTAAGCAGAGGAATTCAGGATCAAATGAAGTATATGAAATCACTATACACAGTGCCTTGTGCAAAGCACCATTAAAATATACACTATTGCTATTACAAAAAATATAAATACTATTAATTGATTCCTAAGAGAAAAAAAAGATTTCCCACCACCAGTTTTAATGACTTAGTCATTTTCTATATTCATGCTATCACAAATGACAGGTAGAATTTTTTAGAATGAACATTTTCCACATTTTTCTTTAGAAAATAGTCATACTTGTGACATAGCTCATGATTCCTGCTATTCTCTGTCTTATGGGAATTGAGGATGTTACTTTTCCCTCAGATGGTATGGCTCTCAAGGGAAAGTTATTAAGCTAGAAATTGCTGCTATAATTATCAGCATGTAGAATCTGAATTCCAAGAAGAAAATTTAACAGGATCTAAAAGGTAGGTTCAGACACAGTAAATTTTATTTTCTTATTTTTGAAAGCACTGTAAGATTTCCCAGTGTTAAAATTCACTTTCAAGTATGATGATCAAGAAATAACAAGACACAAAACATAGAAATTATAGTTTTATAATTTTCTTTGTTGCTTCTTGATCCACTGAAAATAATTTCACAATGCAACACATTTAGGCAGCTTATGTGTTACTTTCTTTGGTTTCTACTTCTTTAGGCAACAACGGCTCGATCTTTAGTAACAAACCTTCACTTGTTGAACTTCGAAGGAAAGCACGTACCACAAAGGGTCCTGAAAACAAAGAATCAATTTTCATTTTATTTGACAGAGATACCTAATGAGCAAATGCAAACATAAAACAAGAAACTATAAGGTCTCATATATTTTCACTTGAAAAGTACTCATATAACTGAACTATTATTTTGAATTATAACAAATGGAAGACCATTTAATTTCTAGAGTAGAAGTCAAACAAGCTGTACTCTAGAACGTTAGACATTTATCACTGAAACTACACGTATTTACTAATAATTCATTGCTCTCTTCCAGAAGGTGATCACCTAAAATTTATTTTATTGCCAAGTCAACAGTGAAGGGAGCAGGTGGTGATATTTACATTTGGTGACAAGATGCTAAATATTTATTTAAAACAGCCAGCACAGATGCTACCTCTGTGTTACCAAACATTTAGTAAAATTCCTTAAAAATTAAAAGGCTTTTCATAAGAACAGTGTTAAGGGACCTCATTAAAAATGGCAAAGGGGGGTGGGTAGAGTACCTGCTTAGAATGCATGAGGTCTTGGGTTCAATCCCCAGCACTTCCATTTAAAAAAAAAAAAAAAAGATAAGTGGGAAAGAGAGGAAAACTAAATTGCTTGTAGAGATTTACTGTCCATCATTCTACTCCTGCTATAGGCTCAGAGGATCCTATGCTGCAATCAAAGTTCTCCATAAAATTTAAGAATCCATACACGTATAATCACTAATATTATGGTCATATCTAGGCAAGATATGGCAAGAAGATATAACAAATGAGGTGTTTATTCACCAGTGTGTTTAACTCCAAAAGAAGGTTAAAAATAGCTTATAGCTTAAGGCTGTGTTTTAATTATATACTTGGATTATAAAACTAAACATAACTGATCCCTATCCTATAATGGCAAACCTGTAAGTGCACAGTCAGTTGAGGGTAATGGACTCTCGCGTGGCTTCAACCAGCCACGAGAGAACACGTTTGCCTGAGGAAGGCCTGTGCGTGGCAGGTAATGCAGTGGGTACTAGACGTGTTCCTGGCCTGACCCAGCTTCCACATCTTGACCAAGTTTCACTGTTCTCTGTGAATTACTCAGTATATAAAGAGTGATTCTCATGACATAATGAAAAACCTTGTTTCCTTTCTAAAATAAGTAAGGTTAAAGAAGCCAATCACTAGTACCAGTGACAAAGTAAATGGTCTGGCTTCAAAACAGCATTTATCTCATAAATGATTTTAGCTTCTACTTAAACACCACTGTAAGTTTAAGGCAATCAGTTACAGTTTTCTTTCAGACTTTATTACATTTAATGGTAGAAATAATGTGGGAATTTACAAAGGCTTTAGGATGCATTCCTTATTAATGTTAAAGAGCTCTCCTGTCTAAATAACTACAACTTGTTAATAAGTTAATTAGGAATCCTTTGGAGAAATAAATTTTATTTCTTTAATCCCTGGAAATTTCATTGTTACTGTAGTTGCATGTTAACTGGATAGTTTTCTTAATATTTTACATTTTTCACGTATCACAGGGCTATAGGGAAGCCTACCCCAGCGAACCACGTACCCAGATTCAGTGGTCTCTGCCTACAAACTTCATTGATAACTGCTTGCAGATTGGCAGCTATCTGGTCACTTGACATATCCAGCTGAAAGAAAAGGATATACAACATTAATGATGTTCAAGAGGATGATATTACAAGTTTTGGTAGCTGTATCAGTACTTACTCCAGGCAGGTTTTTTTTTTTTCAAAATTCAACTAAAGCACATCATCTATTAAGAGACTCCACTGTGAAAGAAAAGAACTTCAATTACTCTTCTTTTAGAATGCTACATTCACGTGTCTTTACATGTCAAGACTTAATGACCTTTTAGAACATATAGAAAAGTGTTTTGAAGTTGTTCTACTTGAAATTCAAGGATTTCCCCAAAGCACATCCTGGGGCAGAATACACACCCTACCTGCATCCTCCCCACATCATCACCCCCAAGGAATTCGTAATATTTTCCCTTGAAGTTATTTGTTGATTTATTTTTTAAAAGAAACTAAGAAAATGTTTAGAAGTTACTGCTTTCCCAAGTCCAAAATAAAACTACTTGACTACACACATTCAGCTAACACGTCTCACAAAGAGACATTTTCAAGATGTTAACGCTAACACTCTAACTCTGTAATAACAATTATCCTGCTACTTAGTGAAAACCACAGTAAGTAAACACATAGTGAATGAACCCCATTCATAAAACCCCCAAACCCAGCACACATCTTTGGAAAGGCCTTGTGCTTATCATTCAAATTCAATGCATGTTATTCTTAAATATATCAGCTAAAATCAGTTATATTACATTCCAATGTTTACAGGATTCTGCACTTTGCCAAATGAATCAATTTTTAAAAAATCACATAAAACTTATAACAGTGTTACTGACAAAAATTACACAGTAAGAGTTCAAGTTCAAACAAGAATTCTATTTTCCAATGACTCTTGAGACCACAGTAAGAAATGTGGTGCATAAGCATAAAGAGAATTTCTCCTACAAAAACCTGTGCTCATCATCAGACAGCATGTATTCGACTCTCGCCTGGGCATGATGCAATACCACACCCTAAATGAGACGGTGTGGATGTTACTTGAGGAATTTTTACTTTATGCCAATCCACAAGTAGGAGTTTTCAAAGGAAAAATCAATAAAGAAAGAATTGTTTAGTTCGTCTTATTAAATCCACAGACCTTACAGACTTTAATTTGCACTGAAGCAAGTGGTTCACCATACATGGACAATGCACCTAACATTTGCTATGTTAAAAAAGAAAATAAACAAAAGAAAACAAAACACTAAGAGTACCAATCAACATGTGTCCTTTCATTCCTTTCTTAATTTTCCACTTTACTTCAAAATGTCCTTCTTTCTATTATCAACTGAAGTAACCACCACAACTCTAGGGAGTTCCTTTACCCTTTGTTAAAGACCTATACCCACCTTAAATTTGAGAGGCAATAGATACAAGAAAAAGCAAGATGTCCAATGTATCTTTTTTAATAGTTACAAGCTATACTGTTAGAATGTACATACTAAACTTCTCAGATTTTTGTAACTATCTTTTCTGTACTTACACTGCCAGTCCTACAGTAAGCTAACATATGCTTTAGAAATGCCAAACAAATGTCTTCAATGATCTCATTAAGTTTTAAAATAAATTGTTTTAAAAAATAGTTTACACGTCTGTCCAAATTTTAGCACCTCTGTGTCCTCTACTGAATCTTAAAATATATTTATAGCCATAATACCTCATTTTACTTTCTCTTTTAGATATTATGTAAAATTATGAAAAAGTTTAATATTTTATGGGCATAACTGTAATTACACAATTGGCTACTGATGACAAGATAGCTATGTACAAAAAAATGTATGCATGTATGTATGCATTTTATCAAAACTTGCATAGGAAATTTATTTGGGCCAAAAGTGACCCAGCAATAATTCGGGAAAGCAACATTTATAAGCTTCTCTGCCTGTATCTCAGCTGCTCTGCTCTTCCAACCGTGCTTTTCCATGTCATAATATTTTATGGTCTCACAAAGATCGGAAGGACCATTTGTGGCTATACTGTCTTTTAGATTCTCAACAGCAGAGCATAAGACTTTGTACAGCAGGGGAAAACATTTGGGGGGAGGGAATGGGTTAACCTTGAAGGGGATACTGAACTAAAACACTGTTTGTGTATACACTCATAAGTATATTTGAATATATAACAGTCACAATACTATCTAAATTTAGCTACAGTGATTGTCCACTGCAGGGCATTATAGTTACTCCCTGTTCTGTAGTATAAATGTTTTTTAAGACTGACATACTGAATCCTCCCTTCTGCTTAACATTCATATTATGTCAAAAATAATTCCCTAAGCAGACTAGATGGAAGACTTCCGAAAGATGTCAGGGTGTGGCTCAGTGGATACAGGTGAACTCTCTTTGTTTTAACTCAGATTTTCCTCTTTCCACGAATTCTCTTTCAAAGATCCCTAATCTTTGTCTTTAATCACTTTCTATCATTATGAGAAAACTTAAAAAACAGTGGTTCTTAACCACTTCTTGTCCCTTTTAGATGTGGACATAAGCAGGACAAGCCGTTACCATTAGAGTGTCTAAGACAGTGATTCTTAAACCTTTTTCAGGTTATCAAACCTCATTCTAGAAAAATGCACACAGGCACACAAAAATTTTAGCCTACACTTTTAGGGTCTTCAAGAATTCTTAGATCTTTTAAAAGAAGGGGAAGAGAGAAGAAGGGCTCCTGATGAAAGCGTCCCAGATAGAAGAGATCCCTGGGCCACACTGTGAGAGCCATCAGTGTTGATGTCAGTCCGCTCAAATACATCGAAGGACTAAGGACAGCAGTGCGGAAAAAGGATTCAACTTAACTGTGTACATTTTACAGAGGACAGAACTAAAAAAGAAAAGCAAAGTATGTGTGTGTAATTTTTAAACAATCACATGTTCCTCCTAAAGTGGCCAGCTTCTGTCACTGTACATGTTCTAACAGCCTCTAGATGACTGCTTATCTCTAACTGGAAACTGCAGAGAGAACTGCTGCTTTGGATAAGCACTTGTTAGAACATCTGACCTCCAAAATCTCTTCCAAATGCAGTGTTCTTAGAGTATATAAAGGGTGGTCTGACATATGGTTTCTACATATGGGCCAATACTTCTAATTCCCTTGACTCCTAACAGTTTAAACCAAGAAAAGGAAGACAGTCTGGTAACAATGGCAATAATAATAGACTGAGCAGCTCTATTATTGGGCACTTACTCTAAGCCAAACTCTGTTCTAAGCATTACAAGGACATTCTCATTCATTTTTCCCAAGTATCCTGAAGATGGGTACCATTACCATTCCTCTTTTACAGTTAGAAACTGAGAACTTAGAAAACTTTGTAACTTATTCAAAAGCACACACATGGTAAGGAGTGGCCCAGGAGCTATGTGAAGGAGCTCTAAAAGCAGAGAAATGTGACTTTGAACTCCATTTCCACCACTTACTAGCTTGTGACTCTGGACATGGCTGGTAAGTGTTGGTAATCCTTACGAAAACTGAAGTTATCAGTTTCTGGAATATATAAACAAGTTTGTTATAAACTAAGGGAACAAAAAGAGGAAACTACGTGAAATACTGAAAGGAAAAGAATATACATTTAAGTGAGAAAAATATGAATTTTTCTTCCTGTATAATGAATCCGGTTCTACCTTCCCAGTTTTTAGATGTTAACAGTATACCATTTAGCAACATTGACTTGGCCTGCACTCTTTGTCAAGAAACATGCTGGGGACTAGGAACAGAAAGATGAGTAAGATATAAACCTTACAGTCAAGGAGCTTACCATCTGGTCACTAAAATACATGACAGGTGCCACTCTTAATTGTATGAACAAAGTGCCACAAGGGTAGAGGAAGAAGTGATTGATTTTGACAGGGAAGGCTTCAAAAGACGATATTTAAACTGAGTCTTACAGGATGAAAAGTTTTGAAGGACAAAGAGGATATTCTAGGCAGAAGGAGCAACATGAGGTAATGTGAGAACAGATGGATCAGATGACCATGAGGCAGCTCACTTTACCTAGACCCAGGGCTGCAAACTCAAATACCTACTGTGGCCAGAGCAGGTAAAAACACACATGATTGAAGAGGACTGGCTATGAGTGCATATGCACACAGGACCTGCAGGGCACAAGCTGTGCAGACGTGGAGAGCACTGCTCCAGAGGAAGGGGGCAGAAGTCATTCAGCACTAACAGAATGTTACACTGAAGGCTTTGGGGGCAGTTTTATCAGAACTCTTGACTTGTCAAGAATAACTAGAAATCTAAATTTCTATGTGATATCATCCAGTTTTTAAATGCTGATTCAATGAAACAAGTCTGGGGACCAAATTCAGCCTGTAGGCTGCCAATTTATAACTCTAGACTTCAAGTTGCATTACTAAAAATAACAGGAAGTACTGAACTTGAACTTCATATAATGATTTGAGACTCCACAACAGAAAGATCTGAATGTAAAGCTAAAGATTTTAGAATATATTCTGTCAACAATGAGAAGCTACTTCATGCTTTTAAGCAGACAAATGGTATTACTGGTCTATGTTTTAGAGAATTTTAAAGAATGGGTGTAAAACAAGAGTTGGCAAACCTTTTCTGTAAATGGTCAGACAGTGAACATTTTGCGCTTTGCCAGCTAAACGGTCACTGTTGCAAATACTCAGTTCTGCTGGTGGTGCAGAAGTTGTCACAGACAATACACAGACGAATGACTACAGCTGTGTTCCAACAAAACTCTACTTACAAAAACAGATGGAGAGCTGGAAGTGGCCCATAGGCCACAGTTTGCAGACCCCTGGTCTGGAAGATAGACCAAAGGATGTCTGAGAAAATGAATGGGCAAAAGTAATCATTAATTTTTGCTTGAGCATAAAAGATTTTTGTTTTGTTTTGTTTAACAGAAAGCTTTGTTGGGTACCGATAGACTTTGGTATCCTATAATGCATCCACTATGCAGAGGAGGCAAAAAAAAAAAAGTTTTGTCAAGCTAAGAATTCTACTACCATTTAAAATAAAAGTAGGAAAATGCTTAGCAATCGTTGTCAACCATGTCATAAAATTAAAATATGCACTTGAAACAAGGTGTTACATGGGGCTTTTCTGGAAGTTTCTTCAGGACTGATGACCAGGGCCTAAATCTAAAAACAAAAGAGCCACTTAGTACCCTATATTTTAAAGAAAGATGCCAACAATTAAGGCCACCAAAAAGTTCTCACCATAATTAACAACCCTCCTAAGTAGAAGAAGGCCAAGAGGAAGGCTCCAAGAGGCTCCTGTGTTGAGACTGGGGTCCCCGCCAACAGATGAGACTGGCTGGTTGAACATATGCTTAAAGGACATCAAATAACAGCTGGCCAGAGAAGCATCAACAACCGAAGAGGGGACCATAGATGTGGGCAGATAAGGAGGGGCAGCTGCCTCTTCTCCCTTATTCCCTTGGTTAAGCAGAGGGGTTAAGCCTGGAACAGGGATTGGGGTGAGGTATTTAGAACGGAATCATTTCATTGCAGCATTCTATGGTCTAGAGTGGGAGAAGGTGTAAATGAAACCATAATAAGACCTCCCCACTTCAGATCACAAGCCAAAAATGCCTGGTTCCAAACTGGACAGGAAAATCTTTGGATATGAGACTGGAGTTTTGAATCGGATCAGGCTGCACTTTTAATTACTGACAGTTACCGGAATTATGAGAACCACCTAATATGCCTGTGCATAACATAGAAGACAAATCATACACTGCACACTTTGGAATCAGGGAATGGAGAAGACTACTTCATGTTCATACCCCACTAAATTCAGACTTTTCAACAAAAAGTTGCACATTTATACACAGACTAGTCTGTGCATATGAGTTGTGAATTTGTGTTCACAGGAATGATATTTATAATAATCAGATATTAGAAACAATCTATGAATGTCCCAAAAAAGGACTAAGGTTATATAAATTATGATATATCCACATGATACAGCTTGATATTAAAATAATACTTTGCACGAATTTTAATGATTTGGGAAAATATTCAAGACAAAGTATTTAAGGAAAAAAAATACAAAACTCAATATATAGTATGCTAGCAATTACCTAAACAAAAAAACACATGGATAGTTCCCTTGGCAATCTTCTCCCCTTTCCTAGAGCCCTAATGACCTGCCTGCCTCCTTAAAATTCATTTACTTCCCTCCCCTCAGGGAGAAGGTGTTTTTAGGGCTTAAGCCTTCCCTTCTCCATTCCATGATCAATGAATAAGGTTTCTACTCTATACCAAGAAGAAGGAAAAAAAAAAGCACAGAGAAAGAACAGTAGTGAAAAAGCACTAAAATTTACCAATGGCAATTTTTAAATAATTTTTTATTCTTACTTATGCTATCAGTATTTTTCAAATATTTTACTATTTGCATGTTATTACTTACTCATTTAAAAACTAGTTTAACTTTAGAAATTTTAAATTACAAAACCAGTCCATTAAGATGCTGTAAATGACAAGGCATACCTTATTTCTTTACATTTCCTTGAAACAAAATAAAAATCATTCTCACAATTGGTATTGAGGGATAGACACAAACCTCCACACCCTCACCAACACCAGCACCATGCATCCTAGCAAACTAATTATGTTGTTCCAGTATATAACATTTTGAGATTACTCTCACTCAGGTTAGAGTACGTAACCTTTTGAGAGTGTCCTAAGTTGTTGCGTTGATCTACAGTTTATACTCTTTTCATCACTGAGTAGTATTCCATTATATGGATGTACCAGAGGGGTTTTTTAAAACACCATTCACACACAGAACGATAGCTGGGTTTTTCATCTTCTGATGATTATCAATATAGTTCCTATAAATATTTGTGTCCAGATATTTGTGTGAACAGTAACTTTTGATTTGACTTTAAATGTTTCAACTCTATAGGAGTAAAATTGGTGGGCCATACTAGTAAATGTATGTTTAGCTTTATAAGACAATAGCAAACTGTCTAGAAAAGCTGTACTATTTTGTATCCCTACCATCAATGTATGAGAGTTTTTCTGTAATCTTGCCATTATTTTTTTTAATTAAAATATAGCTGATTTACAATGTTGTGTAATTTTCTGCACAATACTTCCTCCTCTCCTTCTGAGACATCAATGATATGAAACTTAGATCTTTGTTATTGTCCCATAGGGCCTTAATGCTCTTTTTTTCCTCCAATCTTTCATCTCTGATTTTAAGATTGAATAATTTTTATGATCGATCTTCAAGTTCTGACTCTCTCCTCTGTCACCTCCATTAATTTCAACCTCAGGAGTTAATAATACATAATTTTTATGAGGTCCCTTTCCTAAGTTTCCCCCTCTCCTTGATATCCCTAGTATTTTCTAGTTCCCTGGGGCTTTCCTTTTCGGCACTCTGCCCAGAAAGCTGAGGTTTTATTTACCCTATTTTGCCTCTTACTTTCTCCAAGTGTTCCTGCAGTGAGGGCCAACTGGCAGGGAACAGAGAGAGAAAATAAAGAAAGGTGATATGCCCCCACCTCTCGTGACCACAGATCCTCTCATCAGAAAGGAAGCCCCCCCCCCTTCTTCAATTAGATACCTGTGTCCTCCTCTGCACCCACTGTCACTGCCGTGGTCTCTGATTCCCAAGTCTGAAGCACAGAGCTTCTCCGAGAGCTCTCCCGGGACCCTCTCTGCCAGCACTGATGTCCACTTCCTGGTTTTCTTCCAGGCCATGTGACAACACAAACAGAAAAATGGCAAACTCGCCACCAGTTTGGTAGTATTTCAAATTCTGGTCTTCCCTAATTCGCCTGCTACTATTTACTTTTCAGAGTCTTAAATAGCTGCTCTGTGAATTTCATCCAGGTTTTATAATAGCAGCACTCATTGAGAGAGATAGGGTGTCATGTGATTATTACACCATCTCACTTGGAACTAGAACTTCCTAGGCTTATGTTTCACATATTTATATTTTAGGGTTGGCAAACTTCTTCTGTAAAGAACCAGAGAGTAAATATCTTAGGCTTAAAGGGCCACATATGAATTTCTGCTGCATGTTCTTTTTTTATACAACCTTTTAAAAGACCCTTCTAAGCTCACAGGTGGTACAAGAACAGTTAACAGAGCCACTGTTTGCCAACCCCTGCAATACATTATTTGTCCCCAAATATATGAAAATTCATGCAAAGACAAGTTGTGGCATGACTTCTGCATTGTATCACTTTAACAAATGAGTATCTTTACCAAAATCCAGAGTGCTGTTACGCAGAAACAGCCTTCATCATTGCTCATGATAAAGCTATTTGGAAAGTGCTTAATTTTGTGTTTATATCTAATATATTTAATAATTCATAATAGAGTATTACAGATGCTTTATTATCTACTATAAATACTATATTACTACATGTTATTATTTGTTTAGAAATAACACTAATGAAAGTCACAGGGAATTATTTTTCAGATTGACTCAATTTCTTCTGCTGGATTTGGATAAAGACAGAATGCAGTAACAGCTGTCATACTTATCACTGGTTTCTGAAATAAAGCTAACAAAAGAAAGCTGTGTGTGCAGTATACTGTGTGTGCAGTACTTATACACAACTACTTATTAACAAATGGATTGACAAACAAAGGAAAGGAAGTCAGTTTACTCCCCTATTACACGTTACGCCACACTCATATTTTTTATTAACATGTGTTATCCTATTAATCAATGATCACTACACTGTTTAGGTAATGCAATGAATTAAAAAGAAAAGTTATTGGTTTCTCTCAAGTGGTATGGTTTTTCTTATGCTACTATTTATATCTGATAGAAGGGGAGAGTCATACTTCTTAGTCTGAAAAGTTCTGAGATATTATCATCTGATTTCACAACAGTATAGATTAAAAAAACTGGAAATGATAATAAACTATTTTTGATTCTAATATTCCTACTGATAAGAACACTGATAAAAATCCATCCAAAGGATGTAACTTAAAATACTACAAGGACTATTCATCCCAGTTAAGTAAACATCTCTCACGATAAAGCATCAAGCAAATTGCTGGCACATACTGGGTCTTGGATAAATATTATTTTCTCCTCTTTCTTATCACCATTCTCTTGGAAATCTAAGATCTACTGCCAATCAACTTCCTTTATTTTTAACGAGAACTAAAACATACAGAATTTGACTTTTACATTCTACATTTTATCTTCTACTTTTTAATTTCTTTATCTATGACACAGTATACTGTAGTACACCAAAAATAATGCAACCAAAGAAAAGTTAATCATCAACTAGAAGAAATGGAGGAAAGGAGGAGGGGAAATGGCAATAAGCCATGAGCCAATGTGCTGCTGCCTTGTATCCAACTATTGTTTGTATCTAATTGATTTAAGCAATATTTCTTGCTTGCCACTTTTGAAACTTATGGACCCAGATGCTTCAAAATAAGCCTTTAATTTCCGTGTACTATACTACCCACATCTTGTTGTTTACCTGAACTCCAACACATTCACTTTTCCTGTTCTAACATGTTCGCTAAAACTGAAGGCTCTGATTTCAACACAAGATTTTACTATGTTTATATTCCCTTGCCCTAAACTTGTTTATCTTTGTTACCATATACTTCATTTTTTATTACCTGCCAAGTTGACAACATTCTTGCCACAAAACAATTCACTATTACACAAGCAAAACATAGTGATACACATCTATGAATGGACCAAGTCTACAACTTTAAAAAGAAGGGTGGGGGAAAAAAGCACATCAAAGACATTGTCTTTATATTAAGTATGTCAAAAATGCAAGTATATCTGAAACCCAGTCAAGAAACACTAGTTAAATCAGGTCCTGGCATGTTTTGGTATAAACAAAATTCTGGGCTGTCCTATCCTCTTTTTTCCTTTTTAGAAAATGAGCTTAGATGTGATTTACCAATAGCATTACTATTTGTTAAGTCTTCAAAATCTGGATATTTATACCATTATAAAAGGGCTACAGTTGTCTTTCCTTTAATGCTATGATAACCATTCATGTCAAAGATAGGCTATTAAATTACTTTTAAAAGAGGTTCTTCAAAACTTCAATCATATTTAGTGAAGTTTTTAAGTCTTCCTCAACCCAAATTATTCAAGATTTTATGTTCTAATTACATACTAATAAATTAAAAGAACAGAAAAAGCAATCGTTTCTAAATTAGAACAGTGGCACACATATTTTGAAAGTACACTGTTCTCCAGAATACTCTTTTACTTAATTTTACAGAATACTAGTGGAAACCTGTCCTGTGATATAAAAAATAAATAGGAAGACCAGGACCCTACTTAACAGGAGAAATCAATGTTTCATAATAAACTTATTGGTGCCACTAAT
This sequence comes from Camelus bactrianus, assembly GCF_048773025.1. Classification (NCBI taxonomy): domain Eukaryota; kingdom Metazoa; phylum Chordata; class Mammalia; order Artiodactyla; family Camelidae; genus Camelus; species Camelus bactrianus. Next base: position 88,463,914 of record NC_133540.1, on the reverse strand, counting down.
TTGGAATTAGTAATAATTCAAAGACTGTCAAATGTGTTTAAAAAGTTTTATGATGTAATAAATAAATAAGATTATAAGAAAATGTTTAAACATCTTTAGAGAACATTTATGTTAAAAACACTTTAATATAAACAACTTACTTGTTAATTACACAGCATTATTAACTGAGGCAGAATCTATCAAGCAACATTTTCGATTAGATACTCTGCTATCAAAATTAATTTGTTGCATGTCATTGAAAAACTTTTCTGTGGTATTTACTTCCAACTAATTCATACTAATTTTCCCATAAATTCAATTCTATCTTTCATGTCTTTCTAACACGTAAGTGGACAAACAAGGAGGGAGGGAAGGAGTAGAGAAGAGAAAAAAAAAAAAAAAAGAGAGAGAGAGAGATGGGAAAAAAATAGAAAAGAAACACTTCAGAGAGCTATTAAAGAGAATTAAAAAAAGAAAGAAAGAAAAGAAAAAGACAGGGGAAGGAAAAGGGGAGCCTGAAAACGATCATCAAGAACAAACCACAAATTTTAACAATTATTTTTAAATTATGTCAAACAATTCTCATCAAAGTACCAGAAATGAACAACTATCACTCCATCCAGAAATTGAAAGAAAAGAATAAAACCACCATGAATGTTCAAATGGGAAGGAAAATATTATAAAGCTGCCTAAAAGCTTAACTATTATTACTATTCTTGAACCAAGCCTCAATCTAATATCCTACTGCCTAGAGGGTGAGGACTGATGGCCAAAGTTGTGGGAGCCAAGTCAGGGAACAAGGGTGGATGGGGAAGACGGAAAGGTTTTCCATCTTTCTGTGTACACACACATATTCACTTAGTATCTCTCTTTCCAATTCTCTCAACTCCTGATCTCCTCTAGTAAAAGACCCTGTTTTAATCTTTCCCATCATCTGCTAGCATGGGAAAGTGCAGTTTCTCAGTGTCATAAAATATGTAAAATTTTTCTATAGTTTTCAATGAATTCTCCCTATTTCAGAGTGTTCTTGCCTCCATCCCCCCACATACCATTAACACTCAATTCCAGAAGTACTTAGAGCCAGATCCTGAGCCTTTTTAAAGATTCTGAAGTGTAGATTATATTAATTTTTTGGCTTTCTCCATTGCTGACTTAGGATTTGACATTTTCTAATCAGTTACCACCTGGAAGCCTCAGAACACATGTTATTTTCAAGAGTCCATGGGATACTTGAAAAAAGAATATTAATGTTACATGTAAGTCACAATTAAAGTCTCAGGAAATTTTTTTAAAGTAGAAACGAAAAAGGATGCATTCTTCAACCATAATGCAGTCAGAGTTTAATAAAACCTTAGAGCCAAAAAAAGTTCCAAATTTTGAAATACTCTCCCTAAGAATAAAAAATCCCATGACAGAAAATAATGACAAGGAAACTAAATATCAAACATATAATTAGAGGTAAATTCACAAATTTAAACCCTTTCATTATTAAAAAAAAAAATTTACAAATCTCATTAAAAACTTAGAAAATGAGAAAACAATCCAGAAAAAAAACCTCAAGATAACAGAATAAAGAAAAACAGCAAATCAATAATTTATGAATAGAAAAAAGTAGCAATAAATAAATTCTATAAGCTATGCTAAAAAACAAAAGTACTTTAAAAAACATATATAGAAGAATGTCCTACTTGTAGGCTATGCCTGTGAAAATATTTAGGGGTAAAGCATTATGATGTCTGCAACTTTATTCTAAGTGGTTCAGAAAATATAGAACATCTAATTTTCTCTAAGCAAACCACTTAGTTTTTCTAAGCAAATGTGACAAAATTGGTGAATCTAAGTGATGAGTATATAGGTGTCCATTATACTATTCTTTCAACTTTCCCATTCACTTAAAATTTTTAAAAAGTGAGGAAAAAGATATGCCAAAATTGATAGTATTTGCAAATAAGAGCTTAACTAGGCTATTAAGCAATAAACTCCAAGATAATATGTGATATTTCATTGTTTTCTTACTTGAAATGTTATGAATATTTAGATATTCTTTTCTAAAGTGCTATGAACGCAAAGAATCCCCAATGCTCTAAGATAAAATGAAGAGAAATCACCAAGAGTCCTGACTTTATGGTTTTCAGAAAATATTATGGGGAAAAGTCATTTTTAAAAGCCTCACTTGTATGTACATGTATACTTGAAAAGAACTGCTTTGAAGTAAAAAATTAAAACAGAAAAAAAAGTTGACTGGAAATATAGCAGGTCCTCACTAAACATTCTTTCGAAAGCTAAACACTTTTTTATGAAATGCAGAAAATCCCATCAAGTTGCTGTGCTGACAACAAAGCACTTATAAAGGGGCCAAAACTACAAAGAATGATCTGAAACTAAGTAGATTTTATATAGTACACTGCACCCTTTAAAAGGTCCAGTGTGCATTATAACAGAAATCTGTTTTTAGCCTCATACTTTATCTAATTTAATTAACCCCAAAAGATTTTCAGGTTAGAAATGATTTGAAAATCAAAGTCTAAAACCCATGAAAACTACAGTATTTCTACATATGTGAGAGTCTATTGAACTGGATTCAGACTTAAGTTAGCTAGTTGCTACTTGAAAAACATATATACAGAAACATGGGTCAGTTTTTATAGACTCTTTTATAAGTGTATATAGTAAGCCATGAGAGTCATAATTGATTATGTGAAATACTATGATAGGTTAAATAAACCAAATGCACACATCCCTAATTTTCCTTTAAACTATGGCTCATGTCCTCTCTTCTTGATAAATGCTTCCTACTGCAAGTCCTACTGTGCCCAATGTTACAGCTCTAGTAATTTTTTTCCTAGTGAAAAGTTGTATCTCTTGATCGCCACCTCTCTCAGCAAGTGAAATCTAACTATAACACTGTCACATTCGTTTGTTTTTTAAATAGGTGAGGCAATAAACATTAACAAGTGAAAGGAGGAAGAGAGAGAACATTTTAGGTTTTGACAAATATAAAGGTATTATGTGTGCCTCTGTAAAATGGGAAAATCAATATTAATATAAAACCAGAAAGAACTTTAACCTTATAATAAAAGACAAGTTAAAAATCAACAATGGGACTGGTTTACAATAAAATTTACAAGTGATATAGAAAAGTAGGCTAGAGGCCAAGATTCTTAAGTCAAACACAGACTCTATCAGTGAGAAAAAACAAAGCATGTTTCTGAGAGCCTCACAGCTAACAAAAAATGGATTTGTGGTATGTTGTAAAATACTAACAGACACCCTTTGAAAATTACTTCAAAGTCTTTATTCTGGCAGGTTTATGCTATAATATCTGGACAGTTTAATTTTTTGTTTAATGTCAAAATATACACCTGACTAAGCATTCCTATAATGAATAGAGGGTAAGATTTTTACTTCTGACTCTAATTTTGTGAAATCCCAGGAATTAAAATTTACGCTTTCCATATTACTCCATAAGGATTGTTTGAAAGGTTTAAATTAAAGTTTCACAAAATACTGATTCACTAAATATTACATAATGTCTTTTAATAATTTATAACTAATCTTTAATTGGTAGTAGCTTCTGTTTATTTACATATTTGCATATTCATTCATTACATAATTATTTATTGATTATCTACTCTTTGCCAGGAAATTCCAGGAATTGGGGATACAGTAATAAATAAAATGGACAAAGATTCCCACCTTTTATTTTCTTATTCTTTTAGGTTTCTTGGTTCCTCCCTGCTCAGCTGTGGCAAAATCTTAATTGTCTCTCAAATCCATCCCCTCTTCTTTTAAATAATTAAAGTTTTAGTCGGGCACAAGGGGACCCAGCTAGACACTACATGGCACAGACCTTTAGCTAAACCATGTGACTAATCTCTGGACTGTGGGATGGAGCGGAAGTGATGAGGCCAAAATGGTTCACATGCTTGAAAAAACTGATGCATCTCTGAAGACACACACATTACATTAGTGGAAAAGAAAGATACAGAACAGTGTACGTGGCACATTGTGTACATAAATGCATTTTGTTAAGGGTGTTATGTTTATGCTGTAATATTTCTATTACAAAATAAAACTATTAATAGGAGTCCCATGAGAAAACAATTACAGAGAGAAGGGTTTCAGTGTTTCCTCATATATTTTTGTAAAATGCTTGAATTTAATAAAGTGAATACATTAAATTTAAAATATTTAAATGTCAACATTTACGTAGGTAGCATAATTATGACTATTATATTGTCTTCTACATAATAAACTCAGATAAATCATTTTAAAACTATCTAATTACTATTAGAAATTAAAGTGCTACTTAGAGGGATGGGAAGGGATAAATTTGGGACTGAAATTTGCAAATATTAGCCACTATATATAAAAACAGATTTAAAAAAATTTCTTCTGTATAGCACAGAGAAGTATATTCAGTACCTTGTAATAATCTTTCATGAAAAAGAATATGAAAGTGAATGTATATATGTATATGCATGACTGGGACATTGTGCTGTACACCAGAAACTGACACACTGTAACTGACTATACTTCAGTTTTTTAAAAGAGTGCTATTTAGAACATTTACACTGGACGGGTACATACTATGTCTCAACTTCATTTTTTGAGTATCTACCTTAGTTTCATTTCTATTTCATGGAAAGAGTCATAATTTTTTTAAAAAGTTAGGGTCCAGCTGAAGAAATTTGCTTTTTCTTCCCTGTAAATCTTTATTTTTAGTTTTGTGCTTTAAGATGTTTCCCTTGAATCTGATCACTCACCAACCTACTTTTACCCCAACCAACTTATTCATGCTAAGAGAAAATAAATGGTGACTACATGATAGCAATATAAGAGACTGAGAATTAAATATTCCAGTAACAGTCTGTTCTGTCAGCATGATGTTCGACATTATCATCTGAATGACATTTTCACTGACATGAGTATTTGATCTGATGGTACATACAGACATAACCAATTTTATGAATATGTAAACCATTGGTACAAATGATAGGAAATATTAAGAACAAAACTAATTTACCTGCAAGTAATGCTGACAAATGTTCTGATACACAAAGGCATTAGTGGCTGAGTTCTAATACCCAAGATGTTAATCCTCAAGTCAGATAATTAAGAAAGATCATTCAACTAATTGTCTTTATCACTTTGATACAGAAGGAAAACCAGCTTAAACTATTAAAAATCAATTTCACATTACAGCATCATTAGAACTAGACCCTGAAGCAATGTGGCAGTACAGACGCTGCTTATAACAAGGAAAATCCAGATGATTTAACTAAAGTAAGATAGTCTCTCCTGTTCAAGCAAACAAAAACACAAAATTAACACATTTTCCTCTCCCTAAAAACACCTCTCTAGATTTGGAGTCAGCAAGCTTTTTCTCTAAAGATCCAGCTAGTAAATATTTTATGCTTTGCAGGCCACATACGATCTCTGCAAATTTTTGTTTGCTTCGTTTTTTACAACCATGTGAAACTGTAAAGACCATTCCTAGGTCACAGACTGTAAAAATAAGCCACAAACTGGATTTGGCCCATGGGCCAGAGTTTGTTGGCCCTGCTCTAGATAGACCCCTTTTATCCAAAATGAGGAGGACCTCAAGTGGGCGATGATGACGTCAGTGCCCTTTCATCTGCAGACTCATTCTAAACTCAACTAGCAAAAACAACAATAACAGCAAGATTACACCTTTAGTATCTCCAACTGTAAAGTAACATCACTCATGAAAATGTAAAACTTTTAAGGAAGATATATTACTTTGCTTTGAAACCTCTATTAAAAATCTGTTACCTCTGACAATTATATTTTTATGAAATAGTTATATTGTATTATATACAACTGTAAACATATTTTTATACTTTTTTAAACATATATGGAGATACACTTGATGCTACATTTTTAATAACTTTACAGAGGCATATTTTGCATATCACAGTATTCATTTTCCAATTTACAATTCATTGATTTTTTTAGTAAGTTTATCAACAATCACCATAAATCAGTTTTAAAACATCTTCATCACCCCAATATGATCCCTAATGTACATTTACTATTAATGCTTGTTCCTTCCCATCCCCCCCTCCCAGGCAATCACTAATCTTTCTGTCTCTATAGTTTTACCTTTTTTGGATATTTCACATAAATGGTATCACACAGTATGTAGTTTCTGTGTCTGCTTTCTTCACTGAGAATGTTTCTGAAGGTCATCCACATCATAGCATACATCCATATTTTGTTCCTTCTTATTGCTAAATAGTATTCGAACGGATATGTTGCACATCAAGTTTTGATACGAGTATACACTCGTGAAACCATCATCAGTCAGGATAACAAACATGTCAATCATTCCTAAAATTTCTTTTGCTTCTTTGTAATCCCTCCTTCCTATCCTATTCCAGCCACCCTGTCCCCTACTCGTCTACTTTCTGTCAGTAAACATTATTTTGCAGCTTCCAGAAGTTTACATAAATGGAATCACATAGTATGTACTCCTTTTTGTCTGGCTTCTTTCAATAAGCATAATTTTTTTTAATTCATCCATGTTAAAGCATGCATCAATAGTTTATTTATTATTAAAAATATTCTATTATATAAATATAACAAAGTGTGTTTATACATTTACCTGTCAATGGACACATGAAATGTTTCTGGTTTTTGGCTATTACAAATAAATCTGTTACAACATCCAAGACATGGAAACAACCTAAATGTGACAGATGACTGGATAAAGAAGTTGTGGTATATTTATACAATGGAATACTACTCAGCCATAAAAAATAATAAAACAATGCCATTTGGAACAACATAGATGGACCTGGAGATTGTCATTCTAAGTGAAGTAAGCCAGAAAGAGAAAGAAAAATACCATTTGATATCACTTATATGTGGAATATAAAAAAAAAAGACAAATTAACTTATTTACAAAACAGACTTAAAGACACAGAAAACAAACTTATGGTTACCAGGGGAAAGGAAGTGGGAAGATATAAATTGGGAGTTCAAAATTTGCAGATACTAATATATATATAATAGATAAACTAGTTCATACTGTAAAGCACAGGGAACTATATTCAGTATCTTATAGTAACTTAAAAGAAAAAGAATATGAAAATGAATATATGTATGTTCATGTATGACTAAAGCATTATGCTATACACCAGAAATTGACGTAACACTGTAAACTGACTATACGCCAATAAAAATATATATACAGAAAAAATAAATAAATCTGATATAAGCATTTGTTTACAAATCTTTGCATGAACATATGCTTTAATTTCTCCTTGGTAAATATTTAAAATGTGAAGTAGTAGGATCATATAGTATGTGGACGTTAAACTTCTTAAACTGCCAAACTGTTTGTCAAAAAGGCCACATCATTTTACATTCCCACAGTAAAATATGAGCATATGAGCATTCCACTCCCTCCATATCCTCACCAACACTTGGTATAGTCAGTCTTTTTAACTTTAGTCATTGCAATAGATGTGTAATGATATCTCATTGTGGTTTGAATTTGTATTTCCTTAACAACTAATAATGCTGAGCATCTTTTAATGTGTTTGTCATTTGTTTGCCATGTGTTTGTCACACCTTGGTGAGGTGTGTTCAAATATTCTGATTTTTAAAACTGAATATTTTTACTACTGAGTTTTAAGAATTCTTTTGTGGATTTATCAGATACATGATTTGCAAATATTTTATCCCAATTTGTGGTTTATCTTTTCATTCTCTCAACAGTATCTCTTAAAGAGAAAAGGTTTTAATTTTCATAAAGTACAATTTATCAGCCTGTTCTTTTGTGGATCATACTTCTGGTGTCAAACATAAGAAATTATTCCCTAATTCAACTTTTTTTTCTAGAAGTTTTGTCATTTGGAGTTTACATTTAGGTCTTTGATACATTTTGAGTTAATTATATTTGGTATGAAGTATGGATCAAAGTTCATTTTATCACATATAGATAAATTGTTCTAGTACATTTGTTGAAAAGACTCTCTTGCCTCACTATTAAAAATGCCTTTGTACTTGTTTTAAATCAGTTGTCTATGTGAGTTTTGATCTTTTATTTATTTGTTTATTTTTGGACTCTATATTCTATTCCACTGATCATTTTGTCTCTTTTGATATCAACATCATACTGTTTTAATTACTGTAGCTTTATAAATCTTAAAATCAGATAGACCTCCAACTTTGTTCTTTGTCAAAGTTATTTTGGCTAGTCTAGATCCTTTGTATTTCCACATGAATTTTAGAATCAGCATGCCAATTTCTAACAAAAACATAAGTGGGATTTTGGTTGAGAATGTACTGTGTCTATACATTATTTTAGGGACAACTGACATCTTAACAATATCGAGTTTACTGATACATGAGTATGATCCATCTCATCATTTCTTTAGACCTTCTTTATTTAATTTCTCTCAACTACATTTTGAAGTTTGCAGTGTATGGAAACTATAAATGGCATTTCTTAGTTTTAAATTTTAATTTCTAAATGTTCTTTGCTGTTACACAGAAATAAATTGATTTCTGTATATTGATTTTGTATCCTGCAACCTTACTTAACTCACTTCCTTGTTCTACTAGCTAGATCGTGCTATCATGTGCAAAATGACAGTTTTACTTCTTCCCTTCTAACCTGGAGGCCTCTTTTATCTGCCTGACTGCATTACTTAGATGCCCTAGATCAGTGCTGAACAGAAGGGGTGGGAATGGATATCCTTATCTTGTTCCTTATCTTAGGAGGAAAGCCTTTCAGCACTAAGTACCACGTCAGCTGTTGATTTTTCCTAGATCCCCTTTATCAGGTTGAGGATGTTAATCTATTCCTAGTTTGCAGAGACTTTTTAATCAGGAAGGAGTGTTAGACTCTGTCAAATGTTTTCTCTGAGATAATCACAACTTGATTTTTAGTTTGTTAATATGGTAAATTATAATGATTGTTGAATGTTAAACTAACCTTCTGTTCCTAGGATAAACTCTACTTGGTCATGATGTTTATCCTTTTTATACATTGCTGGATTCTATTTGCTAAAATTTAGTTTATAATTTTAGTATCTACATCCATGAATAATACTGGACTGTCATTTCCTTTGTCTGGTTTTGGTATCAAGGTAATGCTGACTGCTTTAGGTGGAAAGGTAAATCAGGTCCCTGTTACTCCATCTTAGCCAGAAGAAGTCTGCTTAATAGTTATTAGGCCATTATCTCATCTACTCCTTTCTAACCTAGAAAGTATGTCATTATCAACCTCACTTTACATAGAGGGAAAATGGGGAATGAGGGAAAAGTGAGGCTCAGAGAGCAAGGTAGCACAGTTCTAATCTGGAACTAGGACTTGGATCCACATGGTATGAATCTTAAACCCACTCTCTCAACCTCCTACAATACTATACTATTTAAGAAGTATTTGAAAAGATTCTCTTTCAGCACACAAATTTCTTTTTCATTAAGAAGAAGCACTGTATCTCTAAAAGATCAAGGTGGTCTGTTCTGGAGCCCATGCCAACCACTATAGTATTCGTTAAAAAGAATGAATAAGATGCCATTTTTTTATACTCTGAGTCAGGATCTAATATAAACTATTAGCTTTTCAATATACTGAAACCATTACCTAAGAAAACATTACTTAAGAAAAAAGATATAGCTAGGAATTATAAAGAGTCTTATAAAGACACTTTATAGTCCCAAAAAGTCCAACCAACAGTAACAATAGCTGCTATCATTTTAAAATTCTATGTTCAAAACCACATTGTAAAATAGATATTACTATATAAGTTTTATAGATGTGGGAATTTGAGACATAACAACATTAAGAAACTTGTTTAGGGGGAAGGGGTAACATAGGAGTAGGGGACTAAGAGGTACAACCTATTATGTATAAAATAAGCTACAAGAGCATATTTGTACAACACGGGGAATATAGCCAACATTTTTATAATAACTATAAATGGAGTACAGCCTTTAACAATTGTGAATCACTACATCGTATACCTACATTATACCTATGGTATAGTAACATATAATACTATACAACAACTATACTTCAATTTGAAAACTAAATGAAAAAACAAAAGGAAAATTATTTAAAATCTGCCATTCTTTAAGCAGCCAAATAGATATTCAAGCCCAAGTCTCTATAGCTCCAGAATATTCTCTTAAAATTTGTACTTGGTTTTTTGTTTGTTTTTTACATTAAAATGTCATCCCTAAGAAAAGAGAAGCACTGCCAAGAGCCTTTTGGGAACAAGGAAATTCCAACATCAGATTCCAGCAGAGCTCAATGCCAAATGAATTAGAGCTAAGCTTTGATGATAATGATGTTTGTACTGAAGGATTTCCCAATTCCTGACTGGATTAAACTTGCTTTGCCCCCTTTCTAAAGTAAGTTTCCCTTCTATAAAACTAGCTAAGTATCTTTTTTATATTTCTGATGATCTACAGTGGGCACAGCTTAATTAGCTTGGACCACTAGCTGTTGGCTATAATGCAGAATTCCTTCAGAGTAGAATGGGAGGAGGAGTAACAGCTACTCGAGTAAGTCCAGTCATTAGGCAAGATGGCACAGGGAGGAGACTCCCAAGGTTCAAATACCTAGCGTGCCTCACACTAGCTGTGAGACTTTGGAAAAATTATTTAAACTTTCTGGGCTTCCATTCCTTCATCTATAAAATAGGGATGATAATTTATCTCTCATAGGGTTGTGGATTAAAAGACACAATACATGCAAATTGTTTAGAATAGTGCCTGGCAATTGGTAGGCACTGTTTAAATTTTGTTAATATTATTATTATCCCTATAGTTACTGCACAAGAAAAAATTACATAAATAGGTATGCTAGAGATTCTGTAGTATTAAGAAATATTAGCAAATAAGTATGTATTTTTATAAGTAAAAAACACAATTTATAAAAATCTGACATATCTATATTAGTGTCCTAAAAATGGCTCTGGAAATTGATTTCCAGCATCTTCTGTAAGAGAGCAAACAGTTTTCAAACACAGACAGGGATAATCAAAAACAATTCAGTAAAATAAACCAAACTTGTCAATTCCATTATAGTATTTAATACCTGCTATGGACTCAGCATTATGCAATATTCTACACAAGATATATAAGATCTAAGTTCTACTCTCAAAACGCTTAAAACATTAAAGAGCAAAAATAACATTCATAGAATAGATAAATAAGGGAAACTACAAGTAAATGTCAGTGAGTGGCACATAACTCTGGAAAGGAATTCTACAGCACCATTAAAATTTATGAGTTCAATCTATAAAAAAAATTATCTATGTATATATTTAGTGCCACTCCTAATGCTAGTGATAAGAACAAGTTCAAAGGACTGGTATATTATAAACTATCAGTGAATCACTTAAGAAAAAAAGAAAAGGGGTCACTGAATAATTTTCACTATCACTTACTGTTGCTATTTTGGTCTCCAGAAAGTTCTCCCTTTCTTCATCTACCTTAATTTCATGTCCATTTTTAAATAATTCAAGCATTTTGGGGATGTCCCGGCCAACGGAATCTGGTTAGAAAAATAGAAAATCCAAAGTTATCATTACATCTAAACAAGTGGCAAAAATACTGAATAAGAGAAGCATTCACCTCAAGTTAAGATATAACAATGAATTGTGGCAGAGAGACTTTAGGGTGGCCTATTTCCTGATGTTCATGTCCTTGTGTGATCCCTTTCCCTTGAGTGTGGATGAGACCTGAAACACACTTCTACGCAAGACAGGATGATTACATATACATGACTACATTACACAAAGCTGCAATGGAGGCATGACTACATTACACAAAGCTGTCTTGGAGGCATCTCTTCCTATTGGCCTTGAAGAAGCAAGCTACAATGTCATGAGGTGACAAATGGAGAGGGCCATGGGTCAAGAAACTAAGACCCTCAGTCCAGAAACCTTCAAGGAACTGGATTCTGCCAAAAAGCCACATAAATCTGGAATTGGATCCTTCCCCAGTCAAGTTTCACATAAAACCACAGCCCCAGTTGACACCCTGACTAGAGCTTGACAAGACCCTGAAGCAGAAAATCTAGCTTAGCTGTACACACATTCCTGACACACAGAAGCTGAGACAGTAAATGTGTGCTATTTTAACCCACCAAATTTGTCATATTAATGTTGCACGGTAATAAGTAAGTGTATACAATGATGATGCTTATCATACTTTAGAAATATGGATGACAAAATAAAACACAAAATAACCCATAGTAAAAGCTAACAGTGGAGTCTTAAAATCTTCAAAGAACTTTTTACTTACCTTTGCATGAAATTCACCTGACCTCCCTTACCATAAACGGAAGGAACTAGAAAAGTAGCAAGATTTAACAGTAGAAATATCTCAGTGAATGATACAGTCTGGAGGCAAATCATTACTGTACAAAAGGTTACAGAAGCTGGCATGAAAAAAGAGTTAAAAACTGAAACTTTACTGTTTTCTGATTTACTTTCTCCTCCATTAGGGTGGGGAAAAAAGATGCCACTGAATATAGAAAGTAGAAAAAAGGAATCAAGGTAAAAACTAAGAATTTTCAAAGGACCATGCAAGAGACTCCAAACATAAACTATACCTTTCTCATCTTTAGTCATTAACATTTTAACTCAAATTTAACACATAAAAATATATATTCCTAATATTCCATAATACCATAACTGAAAACTGAAAAAATCTTCAATTTTGTACATAGAAAATGTGATTTATTTTAAGGGTAAGAAATATAGTAAGGAAAGTCCCACGGAAGACACACAACTCCCACTGTCTCCAGCAATTCTTCCCATAAGTCAGTGTGAAAATCTTATTGCATCGAGAGTACAGCACACTAAGGATCACCTGAGGAGTGGTTCAAATGGATCAAATGGAGCACTTCAGCTATAAATGAAAGCAATTATCCACAAGGAGCATACAATCAAACTGGGAGAAAAGGGATGTGCATACAAAAACTACTGAAAAAACACTGAGGGTTTTTAGTATCACATTGTAGTATAACAAGTGGTAAACATGACAGATAGTATAATAATAAACAAGTTTCTAGCAATGATGTACAAAAAACAGGCACCTCATTAAACCATCTATATCTCTATTTTAACTTCTTTAATTTAGATATATTTTTAAAGTTATGTTTTCTTAAGAATAGTGCCTTGGACACAATAGAAACTCAAGAATTACCTGCTGACTGACCTGAATCTACACCACAATGTGGCTTTCCTTCCTGTCATATGGAGGAACTGTCTATGTTCTTACTAAAGGCCATGCCTCTTCATTTGAGCACTGGATCCCATTCCTCCCAACCTATCCAGGGGCACCACTCCCCCCACTCTCCACTACACTGTCTACTTTCCCTGCTTTCTTACATCATCATCATCGACTCATAAACTTGCTATAAAATCCCCCATCTTAAAATAAAACAAGACTATGACTTCATATTGCCTTCCAGTGACATCCAATACTCTTTTAAGAACATAAGTTTTCAAGAAAAAGCTATCATTTCTGTCTCTGCTTCCTCTTTTCTCTCAGACCTACTTCAATCAGGTTATCATCCCTATTACTCCACTGACAAGAATCTTGTCAAGGACATCAGTGACCTTCACACTGGTAAATCCAGCAATAATTTCTCAGTGTTCCTCTGACTTGACCTACCAACAGTAGTTCACAAAATATATTTTTCCTCTTCCTACCATATCTTGATTTGTCCTCAAACACTCCTCTCACTGCCTGATCCATTCTATTCTTGTTGGCTGAGCCACTCTCACTTAGCTGATTTCTAAAAGTTAAACTCCCTACGGGTTCAGTCATTTGACTTCTTTTTTTTGGATCCATACACACTCCCCAGCAAGTGATCTCATCCAGACATATTGCTTTAAACACCATTTATCCACTGATAACTGCCAAATTTGTATCTCTAGCCACAAGCTCTCTCATGATCTCCAACAACCTACTTAATATCTCCACCCAGATGTAGGTAGGTAATTACTAAGGTGTACAATATGACAGATGTTTGTTTGCTCAAAGAATGAACAAATAAATGATGTTATAATTTTGAATCTGATACCATAGTGCTGTTGTAATGATAATGAAGTGGGAAAGAACAGGACTTAAGAAGGAAAGAAATAGTTTTGCATTAACACGTACTGAAGTGAGGGTGCCGACGGAATACTGAATACTGTATACAGTTGGAAATGAGACACCGGAAAAAAGTGATGGATTGGGGACAATGACTGGACTTGACTTTTAAAGCCAGATCCATCCTAAAACAATCAAACAAAACCTCCTTCCTTTGACCTTACATATTCCTTTTCCTATCTCCCTCTTTCTAACCAAATCTTTTTGATGTGAATTTGCATTGCCCTAAAGACCAAGATGTTGAGCATCACTTCATGTGCTTAATGGTCAATTGTATTATCTTCTTTTGTAAAGTGCCTGTTCAATTCTTTTATCCCCTTTTTGGAAAATTAGGTTAATAATCTTCTTATTGGGTTATAAGAGTTCTTCATATATTCTGATACAAGTCCTTTGTTAGATATACGTGTGCCAAATATTTTCCCCCAATCTGCAGCTTATCATTCCATTTTCTTAGTGGTGTCTTCTCATGATGAAAGTTTTTAATTTTCATAAAGTCCAATTTAGCAGCTTATTCTTTGATGGCTCATACTTTTTGTGTGCTAAGAAATCTTTGCCTAATCCAAGGCAATAAAGATATTCTCCTAGAAATTTTTCTTCTAAAATTTCATGGCTTTAGCCCTTACAGTTAGATCTATGACCTATTTTGAATTAATTTTTGTGTTTGATGTGAGGGAAGGGATACCTAGCTATTTCAGTACCATTTATTGAAAAAAAAAAAAGAATTATTTACTCATATAATTCTGGTACTTTTGTCAAAAACCAGTTGGTTTGGGTCCATTTCTGAATTCTCGATGTTCAACCTTTATATATTTTATCCCTATGCCATACCACACTGTCTTGATTACTGTAGCTCTATAGTAAAGTCTTAAATCAGGTAATGCAACTTTGCTTAAATAACTTTGGTCTTCCTTTTTAAAACCATTTTTCTATGCCAGGTGCTTTATCTCACCATTTAAATATTAGAATAAGCTTGTCCATTTCTAAATTAAAAAAAAATTGTAAGGCTTCTGGGAGTTTCATTGGGATTACATTAAATCTACAGAAAACTGTGGAAAGAATTCCATCTTAACAATATTGTACTTCAAATCCACAGCCATGGTATATCCTTTATTTGCTTAGGTATTCCTTAAACTTTCAGCAACATTAAGTAGTTCTCTCTAAAAAGCCTTACACATCTTTCGCTGTATTTATTCATAAGTATTTTACTTGTTTTTATGCTCTTGTGAATGGAAGTGTTTTATAAATTTCATTTTGATTTATCTATTGCTAGTACATAGAAATTCAGCTGATTTTGTATGTTGAACTTGTATCCTGATCTTGTATCCTGTAATTCATTTATGAGAATTCACTCACTAGAATATCTCAGGATCATATCTTCTAAGAATAAAAAAAGTTTTTATTTCTTCCTTTCCCATATCTATGCCCTTTATTTCTCTGACCTGCTACAATACTGAATATAAATAGTGAGGGCAGAGATCTTTGCCTTAAGTAGAAAAGCATTCAGTCTTAATGATCTCATCATTAAGAATACTAGCTGTTGATTTTTCATAAAAGCACTTTGTTAAGCTAAGGAAGTTCACTTCAAGTCCTAGTATTCTGAAAGTTCTCATCATGGATAGGTGTTTTCTGAAATGCTTTCTCTGCATCTACTGAGATGATCTTAAGGTGTTTACTCTTTACTCTATTAACATGATATACTAACTGATGTTCAGATGTTAAATCAACTTTGTATTCTTGGACTAAATCTCCTTAATGTGTACTAAAATTTACATACATACACTTATACATGCACACATACATACTGCTATTCAATCTGCTAATATTTTATTAAAGATTTTTGCTTCTATTCTCATGAATATTGGTCTGTAGCTTTCTTGTGTTGCCGCTGTCTAGCTTTAATATCAGGGTAATGTCAAGCTCATTAATGAGCTGGTAAATGTTCCTTCCCCACTATTCTCTAAAGAAGTTGTGAAGGATTCCTATTATATCTGCCTTAAATGTTGGATAGAATTCACCAGTAAGAAATCACATGAGCCTGAGCTTTTCATTGTAGGAAGCTGTAAATGACTAATTCAATTTCTTTACTTGATACAGATCTATTGAGATTTTCAATTTATTCTAGACACTTTAAGTAATTTTTGTCTTTCAAGATATTTGTCCATTTCATATAAACTGTCATATTCATTGGCAAAAGTTGTTCACAATATTACCTTATTATCTTTTAATGTCTATAGGATATGTACTGATGTCCTCTTTCATTCCTGATCTTGATAATCTATGTCCTTTTTTTTTAAATCAGTCCATTTAAAGTTTTATCAATTTTATTGATTTTTTCAATAAACTAGTTTTCCTTTCATTACTTTTCTCTGTTCTTTTCCTTTTTCTATTTCATTTACTTCCATTCTGATATTTATTATTTTCTTCCTTCTACTTACTTTGGGTTTGATTTGCTTCCTTTTTTCTAGGTTCTTAAGAGGTAAAAGTTTAGAACAACGATCTTAAATTTTTCTATTCTAATTTAGCCTTTAAAGCTATAAATTTTCATATAAGTACTGCTTTAGCTACACCCCACTAGTTTTGACATGTGTTTCATTGGCGTTCAATTCAAAACATTCTCTAATTTCTCTTGTAATTTCCTCTTTGATCTATGGATTACTAAGAAATGGACTGTTTAATTTTAATGTATTTGAAGATTTCTCATATTTATTTTGGTTACTGATTTCTGACTTAACTGTTATGATTAGGAAACATACTCTGTATGATTTCAATCCTTTTAAATTCATTAAGACCTGTGTTATAGCCTAGCAAACGATCTAACCTGAATGCTCCATGCATACTTCAAAAGTGTGCACCGAACACTTTCTATTGTTAAGTGACATGTTCTACAGCTAGCAGTAAAGCCAAGCTGACTGACAGTACTGTTCAAGTCTTTTATATCCTTATTGATTATCTACATACATGTTCTGTCAGTGATTAAGAGAAGAATATTAAAATCTCCAACTGGACTTCATGATTAGTCTATTTCTCCTTTCAATTCTGTCAGTTTTTGCTTCACTTATTTTGTGGCTCTTTTTTTAGATAAGCATGTCCTTTTAGTAAGATAGAATATCCACCTTTTTCTCTAGTAAATTTCTTGTCTTAAAATCTATTTTGTCTGGTATTAAAATAGCCAACCCAATTCTCTAATGCTTATTGTTCTCAACGTATATCTTTACTCTTCATTTTATTTTCAGCCTATTTGTATGTTTGAATATCAAGTGTGTCTCCTGTTGACAGCATATAATTGGATTGTTTTTTCATCATCTTAGAATCTCTGCCTTTTGGTTGAAGTGTTTATTCAATTTCCTATTAAGCCAACTAATGATGTGGCTGGATTTAGGTCTTTATTTTGTTATGTGTTTTCTGTTTGTGTCATCTCATTTGTTCCTCTGTTCTTCTATACTGCCTTCTTTTGTTTTAAACGAAAAATTTTAGTATATCAGTTTTATTCCTCCATTTAGTTTTAAGCTCTATCTCTTTTTGTGTACGTTTTTACTCGTTCTAGAGATTACAATGTGCACATTTATTTATTACAACCTACTTCATCTTAATACTTACTTCCAGAAAACAATAGATTTGTGCCTAACTCCATCCCCCCCACCTCATCTCACTGTGATATTACTGTCATATCCAAATGTGCTTCATCTCCTGTGTATCTATCTTTAAACAATATTCACTGGGCTACTCAAGACAGAAATTAGGGAATCATTCTAGATTCCTCCCTCTTCCTTACCTTCCACATCTAATCAATAACTCCTGCTAATTCTACCTCCTCAATATCCCACAACAGACTTCTTCTTCTGTCTTCATTGTCACTGCTCAGTGTCACACTTACATCACTCCTTAAAGTCATTCTAATAAGCAAATCTTGTATCATTCTTCTGAGCAATACTTTTCAGTAGCTCCTATCTACATGGAGGACAAAAGTCTAATCTCCATGGTATGGCACGCAAAGCCCTCCATGATCTGGCCCCAGCCTATTACTCTTAACTCCACTAGCCTATCTGATAACACTTTATATACCAAAAAATAGAAAGCTACTTACAATTTCCTGAAGACTACTTGCCATTTCATACTTTTCTACATTAGTATAGGTCATTTCCTCCACCTGGAATGTTCTCCCCATGCATGTCAGGAAAGAAAATGCCTACTCATGCTTAAACTCTCAACTTAACTGCTACCTTCTGTATATAATCTGATTCTACAAAGTATCCCACATTCCCCTATGCACTCTGCACATCTTCCACTAGCATACTTTCTATATTTTAGAGCAGTCTGTTTTCATCTCTCATCTCTCAATTTGCATCTCCTTAAAGATGGAAATTATCTTTTTATCTTTTAATCCTCAGTAATAAGTATACTGCCTGGCACATACTAGGCACTCAATAATTATCTGCTTACTCAATAAATGAGTTACAATGGTAGAAATTATATATGAACATGTGAAAAAGAGTAAATTCTAAAGTAATTATAAAAATAATGGAAAAAAAGAAAAAATTACGGAGAACAAATAGCTACTTTAGGAATTGTAGGGACTCAGTATTAGAGGCTCGTACTTGTTATGTACCCAGCCAGAACCAAGCTCTTGCATACATTATAACAAAAACACTATGAGAAGATGTTACCATGAAACCCAGTTTGTGGTTGAATAGAAAGAGGCACAAAAATGTTCAAAAATTTGTTCAAGGTCATAATTAAGTTATAAAGTCAAGATAGAAAGTGGCCTTTGTTAGCCACTGTTCTATTCTGCTTTTCAACATAGTGCAGTGTTAAATCTTCACCACTCTCTTGAGGGCTTTGCTATCCCTTATTGCTATGTAATTGCTCTCCTCTTTCTCTATTTTCTCTTTTCTCTGTGCTTTCACATTTTTCTACTTTTCTACTCTTTTTCCTTTCTCTTCCCTTAATTCTCTCTATTCAATTTTTGTAATGAACATAACCTTTACTAAACTATATAATGAGGTATTTCATCCTGATGTACCTTCTCTTTTCTTCTTTACCTGGCACACGGCAGGCATAAAGCAAGAAGGATGTAAGAAGCCAGGGAAGACAAAAGGTGAGTTAAGATTGCACAGTGTAAAAGAAAGTTTTAAGAAACAGAGAAAACTAGAAATAGGTCTTTAAGTGTGACAAAAGAAAGATCAGTGATTATTACCAAAAGCAACATTTTTTGGCTGAAGTATGGGAGAAGGATGTAAGGAAGAGTAACACTTGGTAAGGAAATGGAGAGATCTAACCACTAAAGACGACCTGCTTGAAAACCCTGGTATGAAACAATGGAAAGAACTAAGATCATAGCTATAAACGATAGCTGAATCAAATGAACGTTTTGTGGTTTGGTTTTTTTTTTTTCTTTGAGTAAAAGTAGATTTATTCAGGGACATACACACTCCATAGATAAGAATGGGGGCCTTCTCAAGAAGCAAAAGAAAGAGAGGGAGAGAGGCAGCCCCACAGCACAGGGTGATCTAGGAAAGTGAGATTGGCCACAAGGTGTAGGGGTGGTTAAAGTAAAAGTAGATACCCACTCCACAGAGTGTGGGCCATCTCAGGAAGCAAGAGAGAGCCAAGGTTATGTGTTTTGGTTTGGTTTATTTCTTTAACTAGAGAAATCTGAGTTAATTAAATTAAAATTCAATGCTCAGTAAACCAGTTTGTCTAGTGTAGAAAATGAAACCATTAACTCCAAGACATTAAGGACTTTGTCTTGTTCATAGCCATCACACTCAAGGGTTGGCACATAACTATAAGTAGAATTATTCTAATCCAAAA
This sequence comes from Camelus bactrianus, assembly GCF_048773025.1. NCBI lineage: Eukaryota > Metazoa > Chordata > Mammalia > Artiodactyla > Camelidae > Camelus > Camelus bactrianus. The sequence continues at coordinate 88,443,973 of NC_133540.1, read as the reverse complement.
AAATCTATAAATTGTAGATAATCCATTCTTTAGTTTCAGTATGTAATCCATATCTTCTGTCAACTGAATGCTGCAGTAAATGTGCATTCATGATACAAATATTTGTTGAGGTAGTTGTATCAGATAGTATTCTTGGTCATGAGAATATATTAGTACACAAAACCAAAAATGCATTTACTCTAATAGGAGGAATTGAACACAAATCCACAAATAAAAAATGTAAGATGCCAGAAGTGATAAGCCCTAAAAAGAATATAAAAACACCATAGTAAGAAATCCAGTGAATGGGAAGTAGAGGTTAGTATTTTATACAGGATGGTCACAGCAGGCTCTGTTTAGGTAATATATGAATGAGAACGTGAGTCGGGCAAATAAGCAAAGAGCACTACAGACAGTGCAATGATTCCAAAGACCTGAGAAGGAAGAACACTTAGTGCTTATGGGGAAGGGCAAGGAAGCCACTATGGCTGGAGTAAAGGAAATGAAGGGGAGTAAGAGAACCAGCTGTAATACACCAATAACTCATCTATAATAGTTATAATCATACCTAATCATCACTGGAGCCTTTCACACAGAAATAGTTTTTAAACTAATGGATGGAGGGGCGGGTGGGGAGAATTGAGGGAAACCTCAAATTAGTTACCCTGCAAAAATTCCCTATGTTTTAGCATTCATTTTTTCTTTATATAACCAAAGAATTCTAATTGTTTCAATAATGCAAGCAATACTCTGAAGTTCAGCATGTCGATCCATTAATTAAAAATCATTCACATTAGATTTCAGTAATTGTATATTCATTACTCTCAAATATGATACAACACCAACTTCCTTAAAGAAAACAGCGGCCTACTCAATAGGTGTGAATACTCTTTGGACAAGTCTGCTGGAATATCCTACTGACAAGACTCCAACTGGAACACTGATGTCCAGTTCCAAGAGCTTGTGTGTTCAGAGGAATGCACATCAGTGGGTCTAATTTTCTAATCATGTCCCTTTCCTGCCTACCTGCCAATAACTTGGTATGGTTAAAAGAAATTCAATTATTTCCACATATGCCGTAGTACCTACTATGGGTTAATATGCCTAATAGAAAATTGATTCCATTAAGCCAAGATATTTTTCATATCAGCATTTTTTGTTTAGTAAGTGCTAAATAATAAGATTGGGAATAAAGAAAATAAAAAAAATCAAAATACATATTAGAGATGAAAGAATTCAGAGGGCATTTATTTTGGGGGGAAAAAAGCTAGTTGACAAAGCAAAATAAAGCCCAGTTTTTTCCAAGAAATTGTTAAAAGCAAGTTTCAAATGTCCTTTTTTAATGAGATAAAAAAGAAATACTAAGAAAACAAGCCAAATGTGCATTTGAAAAATAGAGAACTTGCCTATAGTTACGTAAGTAATTAAAACAAATAAAACTAAACATGCTGCAAAATATGCACATTCAATCCAGCCAAGATGGTTACACCCACTCCCATTAGAAAAACAAAATGTAAGACAAAATGGGAAACTAATGAGCTCAGCTGCAAGGGCTTGTTTGTTTTTTAATTCCATCCATTTGCTCAAAACGTAATTTCTATTTTACCCTTACGTCTCTTGTCGGCTATAAGGGGAATCAAATGTTCCTAAACAAGAATCTGAATAAGCTCTGAAAATGCATAATACAAGTTTCATTTGTTCTAACACATATCTGGTGTGTTCTGTTTTAACATTTTTGACAGGTTAATCCTTTGTCTTCATGTTTAAAGAACACAAATGTTTTTTGCCAGTGCTGTTGAACAGATCATGTTGGGGTGAAAAGAAAAAGTTATAGAGGAGGAAGGCCTGTCTGTTTTTCCAAGACGCTTTGTTAAGCAAATGGAGGAGGAAACATACCTAGGTAACTTGACCATGGAATACAGATGCTATGATTCATTATGAAAGTAGAAATAAAGCCCACTAATAAAAATAAACATTTTAAAGGGAAATTTTTCTTATCTGAAACAAAGAAGTAAGTTATTTGAAAACCTTTCAGACTAAAAATAATAATCCCAAATTTTGCAGTAAAAACGGTGATAAAAACATCTCAACACTAAAGAAAATTGAGGCCAAGAGAGTTACAAAGAATGGATAAAGTAACAAAGGTGACAAAATTAGTTTCTGTGAAAAACCAGTTCACCATGCAAAGCAAGGCACTAGCTAAAAACAGATATATTCAGTATTCAGTTTCAGTTTTAATTGACTATATTTAGTATTTTTTGGTTTTGTTGAGCTTGACTTTAATTACAAAAAAATTATGAGAATTATTTTCAAATTTAATTGCAATTCTGGTTTAATTTTTTTAAATAATGTTCAATTTCAGGTCTTACTTGGGAAAGAATGTAAGTCTGATTCCATGAAAATAAATACTACTATAATGCAAGTGCCTAATAAAAAGTGCCAAACCTCGGTCCAATATCCCATAAGGATGTGTTATTCAATGCAGACTACTAAAAATAAACAAAACTCTAGTACCGCAAAAGAATTGGAGGGTACATTTGAATTTGTTTACAGTATAGAACATGATCTATAATTCAGATGAGCGTTAGTGGCTATCATGTATGAATTTTAGCAGGATGTTTTTTAGTTTAACTAGAGTTAAAATTTGAAGACTAATCTACTAAAACAGTGTTAAAATATTTGCTCTATTTACACTATAAAACTTTATTTGAAATAACATCTATCTACAGCAGATATCCAGCTCCATCTAAAAGAAACTGTGTCTCCAAATGGACTTACTTTTCCTCCCAAATCTACTCCCTGCTTCCATAAATGGTATCAGTTTATTAGGAAATGCCTAGGCTTAATCTCAGCATCATTTGATACTTCCCTTTCTCCCTCTCAACCTGTCCACTCCTAACTACTTAGTGCAAAGTCCTATTATTTTTGACAACTGTCCTCTTCACTTCAGTCTCATTACGAAGACTTTAGTTTAAACATTATCTTTATTAGTCTCTGGCGATTGTACCTGAACTGGTCTCCTGATCTCTAGTTTTGATTCATGCCAATACATCTTACAAACTTTTGCTAGATCAAAGCTCTAAAGAATTTCCCACCTTAAAAATTTCTAAGAGATTCTTGCTGAATATAGAATAAAAGTACAAGATCTTTAGGACCTTTTTCCAAGATCTTGCTCAATATGGTATCAATCTACCTAACATATTCTCTCATTTCAACATAGAAGTACCATTCACTAGAGCCAAAGAGAACTAACTGATATTTCTGGAATGGGGCCTATAATTTCTGACTTTACTTCAGTGTATATGATTAACAGATTCTTTCTACTTAAAATTATACTCCCCTTAATCCACTCATCAAATTATTCATGGTACAGTTTAAATGTTACCTCCTTCAGGATGCCTTCTCTGATTTCCCCACCATGTAAACCCCTCCTCTATTGAACATCTACAGTGCCCTGTAAATTTATCATATAACACTTCATACTTTATAACAAGGCTATTTATGGAGCAAACTTAATTCTCTTACTAGGTTTCATAAGGGGGGAAATACCCAGAAGGGAAAGCTGCTTAAGGGAAATAACTACAGAGCCACACACTGTAAGCACTCATGTATATATGCTGACTGCTGACATAAATGAGCATACGTACTATATTGATAAAGAGGTACGGAATAGTATGATGATAACATACCTAGTGAGTACTATGTCCCAGTAATTTAAAAGTAGACTATGGCCTAAATTTAAAGAATTGGTATTATAAAATAGGATTTCAAATTATATTAAATCACCAACATTAATGCCAAAGGAAAAAGAATCAAACCCACATGTTCCTAGATAATATAAAACTCAAATACCAGGACGTATTATTTATTCTACACAGATATTAGCAGATTTGTTTTCTAACTAAACATACATATTAGAAAGTTGTTGATAGCATACTGAAATTGTAAAGAAAATTCTCCCTTACTTCGAGTAAACTTAGGAAATCTTTTTTTCAGTTTCTTCTTTAATGGATTAAGCTCAGGCATTATTTCTGGAACAGCTACATAAAAGTCTGGTTGAATTTCGTCATCTAAAATCTGAAAATCGGGGGAAAAAAGATAATCTTAGATTATATAAAAATCTTCATCCTTCTGAAAATAAAGTATAATATAGTAATTTCCCTTATAATTTAGAAAATAGATATTAAGCACAATTTTTTCTTCACACACATGGTTCATATGAACGCATCTGCCAATTATGAAAACCATCAGAAGCAGCAAAACATTTTCTGACGTTTTCCTTTAAATATAGCCACATTCATTTAAAAAAAAGCATTTATTAAGTTTAATTCTTCCATAAGGTTATGTTAGGCAAAAGTGCTACAAGCTAAAACATAGCACTGATATATATATGGCTCATACAATCCCACAAAGTTGAATTCGTATGTCCATTAAGACTGAAGAAACACACTGAAAATTTTGCAATGGATCACACATAAAATTAATAACACTAGCTGTCAAACCACTAGCAAATACACCGCCTTCCTAAATATAGATCATCAAGAGAACTGAATCTATAATTATTTTCACAAAGAACTGAAACTAAAATTCTCTTTGCCTCTAATAACTAAAAATTAAGTAAGAGTGGGATGGTCAAAGACAAGCTTACTTATATTTTATTACCCATACTCTAATTTCATTTTAAAAGCAAAGAGAATAACTTTAATTCTTAAAAGACATTTTAAATTAATTCAGGCACCCCAAATAATTATTGTACTACTACAGTACACTCCGTTTAAAAATTTAGTTCATTATAAAATGAAGCAACTTTTTAGAACAATATCACCTAGCAACAAATATTTAGCAAGGACTCTTTTTGCATAAAATCTTACCACAATATGTCATCCAGAGTCTTGGTTTGGGGTTACACAATGAACGCTAAAAACTTGAACTCTGGCAAAATTAAGCAGTGATTGTGGAATTTTATTTTCCTGTTACTATTCTCTCTTTTTACAAGTTCTTTACTCCCTAAATAACATACTGCACTCCCTTGAACAATAACTTACATTAAACAAGCACTAATCACATGCCAAGGATTCTGCTAAATACGTTACATAGTTTAGTTCATCAAGTCTTCACAATAACCAAAGGAGGGAACAGTACTAATATTGATCACATGTGCCAGATGAGGAAATTGAGGACTTGGGGAAGATGAGTCAGTCTGTGCACTTTTAAGAGGCAGACCCAGAATTCAAATACAGGCAGTATGGTTTCAGAACCAGGGCTCTCATCACTAAAAATACGAAAGCAGAGGCAATTCTGAAATGACAAAGAACTGTACATGAAATTTCTACTCTAAGATCTTCCAATGCTGATTCTAAAACATGTTCCTTTGAACTAAATTAAAAATTATGTTTGAAAGTTATGCTATAGTTAGCCTTAAGACTATTATCACAGAATACAAAACTACATAGATGGAAATCATGCTTTAGAGAGACAAGTAAAAATGAAACTATTTTAAAATCCCTCAGAACCAAGCATACTTCTGATATTTCACAAGTATTGTAATCAAAGCAAAATGAATTTAGTAAATAAAAGTCTTATCTAAGAAATGGCTAAAAGTTCAGTAAATTCATCCTACGTTTACCTACTATAAGCACTAAGTAAAATCTAAAAACTAAGTATTTAAACTAATTAAAAATACAGAAATATGTTTTAAAAAATTGCAGCCATGATACTATTTACAAAACTGTACTGAATTTACTTCACAACCTGAATACCTTTTAAACACAAAATGGATGAATTTTAAGATACCAGGGGATAATCTGCAAGAATATACTGGTTTTGATGCCTTATAAAGGTGGTATTTTTCCCTCTAATAATAGATTAACATTTGGGCATCTAAAGAGAAATTCTGTTCCTGTAATATTTTACTTACCAAATAATTCAAAATATACTTGGTTTCCTTATTTGGGTTACTTTCTCAAATATGTTTTTGTTTAATGGATTTAATGCTGCAGAACACTTTCTGCTCCTTTACCATTTCTTTCTTGAGAAGTAACTTCTTACTGAGCATTTAAGGAGTGGAGGTATCTATTCAAACTCTACTGTTGCTATGACAGTTCTACATGATACTCTTAGGCTTGCGGGAAAAAACAGATGGAAAGCAGCATACAAGTTTAATAAGAATGGCTAGTTCTCTGATTTCAAAGATCAAGCTCCACTCTCAAATTCCAAAGAATCTGTGATTTTGTTTATTTTTTTAATAATTTAAAGAATTTTAATAATCTTATTAAATTAAAATGTATGATACGCCAGAAAGTATTGGGTACCACACTGTGACTTTCACCTAGAATCTGTATGAAAGCATAATCTCTTCATATTTTCCATTAGTTCTGCTCCCAAAAATAATTCTGGAGATTCTCCTTAAAAATCCAGAATTCACACCAAATTTAGACTACTACTTGGATAGAAAAAAACAAACTACAAGCACTGATGTGCATCCCAAAAGAAGGGTCCAGTTAAAACTTCCCCCAAATCAAAATCTGAATATGGGACAAAAGATAAATTTTCAAGTCACTTTCTCCTGTTCTAAAAACAAAAAAGAAAAGTATTACAGAGTCTAAATGATTAAATTTAGAAGAAAAGATTAGAATGTTAAGGAAAATCTTTTGTATTTTCAGAATAACTCTCAAAGTTCAACAGATGTGCCTCTTCTTCCCACCTCTTAAAAAAAAAAAAAGCGCTGTCTTTGTTGCAAACAGGCTCCACAAATTCTCTCCTTTTTCTCAAGACAGGGTATATGATCATTTTTTGCCTCCATGCTGAGCCTACATCACTTGAACCAATGGGGCTGGGGGTGCGGGTGATAAAGTTAAGAATAACCAAAAAAAACATATTATAGAGGTCAGATACTATCCTTTGTGACTAAAGCAAATCACACTTTTCACTCCCAGAAATCAAAATTAGTATTTGATCTTCAAACTATGAATAAAGATATCCACATGTGCTACCTTTTGGATTTCATCTTAAATCTCACATTCAAAACCACAGAGTCATATTTCCCTTTCCAGCCTACCCACAAAACTCTAGGAAACATATAGGAAGCAAGGGGGAAAAAAATCACAGTATAAATCAAGCATACTTAACGTCAGACTGTCTGGATAGTTTTTTCTTAGCTTGATTTTGAGACTCAAAAGAGTAGGAAAATTTTCCCGTTTTGTAAAGCTCTACCTAACCATTTATCAAAAGATATGAGCACAGTGGTTATGTCCCACATGTAATAAATCAATGGATGACAAAGATAACGGAACAATTTCTGTAACTAATGAACACAAAAACAACATTGTACCTTCTGAATCAGATTAGTTCCTCCTGCAAACGCAGCTCCATTTTCTTCTGCTATTTTAATCTCTGATGCATTCTACCAAAATACAATATTTTGAACATCAATCCTTAAACAAATTCTGTCTGCTTTCAAGCATTTTGTCACAAATAACACGACAGTTCAAAGTAAAAACCATGTTTTTTACTTTTAAATAAAAAATGCATCAATTTTCAACCAGATGCATCAGAAATATTACAACCAGAACAAGTTTAGTTTATAAGTGACTAAGGTGTTTCTTAACTAACATATGAGGAAATACATCAAAATGGCATATTAGGAACACACCAAATAGTTCAATTTAAGTCTCCAATGCCATCAATGTATCATATTGCAAAAGTAAAAAATTAAAATATATTTAGGTTTTGTTTTTTTTTCTTATTTCTTATCGAAGTGCAGTCAATTTACAAACATTAGTTTCAGATGTACAGCAAAGCTATTCAGTTACACATACACATACATACACATATATTTTTCAGTTTCTTTTCCATTACAGCTCATTGAAAGAAACTGGATACAGTTCCTAGTGCTATAAAAATATTTAGTTTTGCTAATTTAAATGAAGACATTTTATCAAACCAATATAGAAGAGTAAAAATTTTTAAGAAATGACAGAAACAAAATTTAGCTTGTTATCTGAAAATTCAAAAAAAAATACACGGTATTAGTGTTTTTTCTGTATGTTCCATTTATGCCATTTGGTTTTACTGTGAAAATATATCACTCCCTTAGTTACTCAAGTTCTGTGTGGCATCTCAAGAGCTATATTCTCTACTTTTCCTGGAAAAATGAATCTCTTCATTAAAAGTGAGGTGGATGAAGAATAGTCAGAAACTTCAAAAAACAAACCATAAACACGTTGTAAACAAATGTTTAAGACAAAACAAATGACAAAGAGCTGAAACTATATTTGTTATAGCCTGGACTTTCATGACTTTCCAGACTAGACATTTTTAAAAGTGTGGTTTCTGTGTCTTCACAGCACTAAGTTGGCCCACTGCTTTTAAATTAATTTTATTATTGTTGTTTGAAGAGAAGAGTATGAGCAGCTAGTAGGATAAATCCTATATTTCTCTTCAGTTTCTAAGAAACATAATGTGGTAGATGAATAATGACGAAGTTAATGTTGTGACTGAGCTCTCTCTCAAACTAACGACATAAACTCAAATAAGTCATCATATAGCTTTGAGCTTCACATGGAGAACGTAAGACTAGGGGAATGCTAGGGTTTTCTCTAACTTTACTCATTCAGTTATTCTAATCATTGATTAATGTCATATGTAAAAAAAAATTAATGATATAAAAAGTTTACATCAGTTACTCACCCCTGTAAATACAGCAACTTTATTGATTTCTGAAATGAATGGGTATGGAAAACTAAGAACACTGGCAAATGGCTCCACTTTTTTCTAAATACACAACAATGGAAAAACAATTATGAAAAATTCATCTTTTCTGTATCTCTCACATCTATATAAAACTGACATGCTTTGTTTTTAATGTTTTCATTCTACCATACATCCTCTCATGAATCCAGAACTATTCACTGATTACAATTTAAGGCATAAGAGATTATATTTCTTTTATAAGAAACCATAATAAAAATCTAAATCTCTCTTCTCAGCTCCACAGTCCCATGGCCCTTGGCTTCTATCTCTACATCATTCATCACCGTCTCTCTTATGTTAAGAGATGTGTTTGCATACCCCTATCTTCCCCAGCACCCAATACAATGCTTTCCACATGACAGATGTCAATAAATGTTTGCTACCTAGAACTAAATTCAAAAGAACATGTAATTTCTTCACATCATCAAGGAGGATACGAATAGAGCTATGAATACTGAACAATATCCAGCGGATCTGCTCAGTAGGTCACCCGGATCTCCATCATTGGCTTTAACACTCAGATAAATCAGATCATATTAACCAGAAATTCAAGACAGTTTGCCAAGCCAGAAAGGCTCTTCCAAGTAGTCTATTTTAAAACAACCTGCACCACCCACTACTTTCAGATATCTGAAAGTCCCAAATAAACAATGGCACATACTTGAGGCACCCTAATACAGGCAGAGTTTCTACAGGGCCTCATAACTAATTTGTTCAGTCATTTGGTCAAGGACCTGTCTAGGCCTGTGCCTCAGAGCTCTTAGGGAGACTTTACAGGAAAACAAATTCTAGGCCCATAGTTTTGGTGCAGCCTTAAGATCTGGAAGAAAGAGAAAAGGAATTATTCCCTAATTAAAACTGATTGAAAGATTATATTTTTAGAAAATCTTTATTTTGAGTGGAGACAACCCTGTAAGGATTTCTTTTCAGACAAAAAGGCACTAACTCTTAAGCACAGTTTATATCAGACGTGCAACTCAGTTTTATTGACTGGCATTCCTTTGCCATTAACATGTCACAACTAGCTTCAGTAAATTTTCCAATGGCAAGCAATCACAACAATAGCATCCCCCAGGGGAATAATGGCTTGTTTTACAAGCACTCTATCAAGAACAAAAAATGTCTTAGGAAGACAACAGAACCTTTGCAATGCCATTAGTTTACAAGTGGCTTCCATTTCTGAAATGAACCCTACAGCTGGTTAACTGAGAAAGTGTTCATCTCGGACACTACATTTTAAAATAAAAGAACTAATAGTAACATTATGGTATAAAATAAAATTATAATAGAGCTAATATAAACTATTTCTAATAAATAAGAACTAAGAAATGAGACAGACCTTGGTTCAAATCCTAACTCTACCCCCACTGTTCTTGAGCAAGTTACTTCATTTTCTGTGTCTCAGCTTCCTCTTGAGATTATTACAGGATTAAATGAGAAAATGCATCCAAAGCATGTAGCATTGCAGCTGATAAACAGAAGTTTCCAGTAAATGTTATCTGTTATTATTTAACACCAAATCCTTTACTGTTATCTCATTTAATCCTGAATATAATCATATAAACTAATAAGCATTTTTAACTCCCTTTATAAGTAAAGAGGTGAAAAAACTGAGGTTTGGAGAGGTTAAATCAGAAGCTCAAAGTCAAAGAGCAAGTAAACGGTGATGCCAGGATTCCAGCCTGTACTGTAACCTGACTCCAAAGCCTATGCTCTTAAGCACTGTGCGGTACTGCCTCCTCCTGTGCTCAATTAGTGTTACGGAGGGGAGGGTATAGCTCAGTGGTAACACACGTGCTTAGCACGCAGGAGGTCCTGGGTTCAATCCCCAGTATAACAGTTAAAAAAAAAACAAAAAACACCTAACTAACTTCCCCCACAAAATGAAAAAATAAAACATAAAAAATCAATTACTGTTGCCACTGAGGTTGTTAAACTGTATTCAAAAACATACACCTTCTAGTTTAACCCCAAAAAAGATACCCTCAGAATAAAAATTAAAATATCATCACCAAGAAAATTAGATTTAAGTGAGCAGCTTACAAAATTTAGCATAATGGACCTCAGTTCTAATTTAGTGTTTCTCCTACTTTTAGAGTTTTATAAACAAGTCTTCCATGAAACTGCAATACATAAACAGACAAAACAGAAGAGTTCTGGTTGAAACGAGAGTAAAGGGCTTTGCACCCAACCCATACAAACTTAGTCTCAACTCAGGATTCTAAGGAACATATCTGAAGGCCACTGACCCAATCCAAAGCCTTCATTTACAGAGTAGGAACATCACACCAAGGCAGCTTAAGTCATTTTACAAAGTTACAGTAATATTCCAATTAATTTTAACACTACTTTTGTTAAAATTTGTACCAGTGATTTTTCAGGTGAATAGAAGATTCAGGCATTGTATGTTCATCAGTTCTGCAAAATATTTTCAACATTTTATTTCATATTTGGAAAATTTAAAGACAGAAAAACATATTTTTCATCCTAAAGTACAAAAAGAGCATAAGATTTCCTAAAAATTATTACGGGAGACAAGAATTTTTAAAATTAAGAAACAGCAATTCATTTAACCATTCACAGATGAATTTATTTTAATCAAGTCTACATACCTTTTTCCCCAATGCCATATCCAGTGTCAAATCAAGATAAATGCCTTGCTTTGGATTAGTAAAGTCCAGAACCTGAAATTTCTTAAGTAAATGAATAGCTTTCTCCACCTCGTATATCTGCCTTGGGTATAAGCGTTTCAGGTAGACATCATCTTCAGGTTCACCTTCCATAAAGGGATATGACTTTATTTTTTCTGTCTCATCCTTTTTCTCATCTGATGCTTTTTCTTTGGCACCTTTTTTTGTTTTCTTTGCAGGCCTTAAGGAAAGGTAAGTCCAAGATCAGTTATCTCAATATGTAGTCCAAGAGACTTAAAAAAAAACAAAAGGCACTGCACATCAGAAAAAAATGACAAAAGATAAAGTTTAATTTAAAAGCATTGATTACTTTACAGTTTTCCTAGTTCAACAAATATTAAGTGAACTCTTGTACTGTTTGCAATTGATACAAAGTTGGATAAGGCAGTGCTCTCCAAAAACTTAGAGAAAAGAGACATGTAAATAGATAATTTCAATATAATGTGGTAAGTACTATGAGACTGTTATCAGAACCATAGGGAAAAGACATTTAATCCATCCTAGGAGGCCAGGAAAGGGTTCTGAAAGAGATGACCCCAAAGTCAGTTTTTGAAGGATAAGGAAGAATAAGCCTAGATATGTACCCAAGACAAATGAAAATATATGACCATACCAAAACTTGCACACAAATGTTCACAGCAGTATTAACTCAAAATAGCCAAAAGGTAAAACAACCCAGATGTCCATCAACTGATGAATGGATATATTAAATGTGTTACTTATCCATACAGTGGAATATTTATCACCAATGAAAAGGAATGAAGTCCTGATACATGCTGTAATATGCATGAACCTTGAAAAGGTGATGCTAAGTGAAAAAAGTCAATCACAAAAGACCACATATTGTATGGTTCCATACACAGGAAGTATCAAGAATGGACATATCAATAGAAACTGAAAGTAGTTTGTGGTTGTCTAGGGCTGGGGGAGAGGGTTAGGGAAATGGGGAGTGACTGCTTATGAGCATGGGGTTTTGAGGGAAGATAATGAAAATGTTCTAAAATTGACTGTGGTGATGGTTGCACGACTGTGAATATATTAAAAATCACATGATGAAGCATGATAAACAGAATGGTACACAAGGGGAGCTATTGTAAGTTCTAGCGGACTAGAGCAGAAGTTGGTAAACTTTTTCTGTAAGGGACCAGATAGCAGATACTCTATGGTCTCTTGTCTCAATAACTCATCTCTACCATTGTAATGTGAAAGCAGCCATAGACAATACAAAATGAATCAGTGTACCTGTGTTCTAACAAAACTTTATTTATGAAGACAAGTTTTATATTTTTAATAATTTATAATTTTCATATGTCACAAATTACTGTCTTTTCTCCCAATCACTTAAAAGTGTAAAAACCATTCTTAGATCATGAAACATACAAAAATAGACAGCAGGCCTGATTTTTCGGCCCACTGGCCATATTTTGCTGACTCCTGAACTAAAGGGTAAAGCAAAAGGTGGGAAACAGCAGAAGATGAGGCTGGAGAATCTAGATCACAGAGGGTCTCCTCTAGAGGCAATAAGAAGCCAATAAACAAGACTGGCATCTGTATTTCAAGTAGAGTATTCTGGGTGCAATATAAGGGATGGATATGAAGGAAGCTGGATTAGAGACAATTAAGAGATAACTCCCTCCCTTTCTTCTCAAGGAGGTATGACAGCATGAACCAAAGCAGTGATGGCAATAGGCTGGAGAAATTATAGAAATATTTTACAAGGTAAATATTGAACATAGGGAAAAGGTAAAGAGAAGACTCTAGAATACTTTGTAGGTTTCTGACTTGGGTGACTAGACATAGAGTTAGCATCATTAACTAAAATCAGAAATAAAGAAAGCAAAATGGGTTTCTTATTAGGGAGGTAGTCACAGAGATGAACTGGAGTTTGGGGCAATGTGGTGTTTGAGTGTGGGCTTAGTTGCATCAATTGGCCCCAATTTTTTATCCTCTCTATTCAAGTCCCTTTACTAAGTGACTTTGCAGTTCCTTCCACTTAAAAAGGTGCAGTATATTTCCCAGGACCTTGGTTTGGTCATGTGACTAGTAAGCCAACAGAATAAAGCAAGTGACAGCTTCTCTGCTCTAAGCTTAGGCCGTAAGAGGCTTTATCTGTTTCTACTTGTATGTTTGCATTTCTGCCATTTTCATAAGAACATGCGTAGGCTAGCCCAAAGGTGGGAGGATGAGAGGCACGTAAAACAGAGCTGCCCCCAAAGAGCCCCAGGCTAGATTAGACAATTCTCAGCTGACCTGCAGACTCACAGAGGCACAGCAAGCCCAGCCAAGGTCAGCCAAGACACCTACCCAAACCTAGCTTAGAACAGCTCACCCATATATGTGTGTGCAATGATAAACAATTGTAGGGTGGCTTATTACATAGCAAACGCTAACAAGATGCTTACAAAATATCTAAGAAAATATGTTCAACAGGTAAATGCAGGTTGAAGTTTGAAGCTAAGACAGAACTAGAGGTGATATATTTTCTCAGTATTAATAATTCAAATCACACCTATAATCTTATAACCATACAAGCTGTTTTATCAAAGAAACAATATTCTAGAGAGATGTTTGGCTTCTCTGGTAGACAGAATAAAAGCTTCCCAAAGATGTCCATCCATATCTACATGGCAAAAAGGACTATGTAGATATTATTAAGACTAAATAACCTGAGATGGGGAGAGTATCCTGGATTATCCAGGTGGTCCTAATCTAATCACACAGTCCTTGAAAGCAGAAAAACTTTCCCCTTTCATATCTGCATCTGACAGAGATGGGAAGAGACAGGAGAAATTTGAGCATAGGACTCAATATTCCATTCCTCACTTTGAAGATGGAAGAAGGGGGAGCCACTGAGCCAAGGAATGTGGCAGCCTCTAGAAGCCGGGAATGGTAAAGAAACAGATTCTCTCCTACAGCCTCTAGAAAGGAACAAAGCTCTGATGACACCTCGATTTTAGCCCACTGAGATCCATGTTGGACTTCTGACCTACAGAACTGCAAGATAATAAACCTGTGTTGTTTTAAGCCATGAGGTTGGTGGTAATTTGTTACGGCAGCAACACAAAATTAATATGGGCTCCTATAAAATATATGTGAAAGAAATAGATGAGAGTAAAATGATTTTTAAAAAAAAAGCCTCAAAAACCAATCCAACATATAATCCGTTCTCACTTATAGCCTTTAATGAATCCTTATTACCACGCTAATAATAGTATCCTCCCAACTAATGAGCAATTCAACAGAATAGCAGATAATGACAGTGCTCATTTTTAATGGGACACAGGTGTCCTACTGGACTGATGACAAGTCTTAGTATGTGCCTAAGTGGATGGATGCAACATGCCTCAATAGTACTTGGAAATATGCCACAAAATTCTGAAATCTTCCAAACTGGAAATCACACTTAACATTTAGTAAAAGAGCAATGAGGCCAATAGAAGAAGGAGCCTAGACGGCCTGTTTTAGTGATAAACTCTCTAAAATAAACAAATGAATAAATATCCTAGTTATTACCTACAGATTTAGTTTACACAAGTGCTGATTTTACCACTGAATTTTTAATCATGGCTGAACCTGTCCGTTTAATTTGCAATTAATAATACAAAGTTCCCAGAAGTTAAAGTATGGTTTTTAAATTAATAAATATTTGCAAACCCCAAAAGTCTGTTACATAAAGAGACTGATTTGGGTATACAGTGGTTTACTTATATATACTTTGGACCTTGTTTCACAAAGTATTTGAGATGGTTCAAGTGAAAATATTGTTAAGTTACAAACAGAACACTGTTAAGTATAACATCTTTATAACAGAGCAAATAGGACTCTAAGGAAAACACTTTTTTCGAAAATTAAAAAAAAATTTGCAATTGAATAAAATCTGTCAATAATAATTAATTTTATAAACCCACCACCTGTTTCCATGACCGTCCAAAAATTGTCTGTTTTTATTCATAAGAATCACATCCAGAAGCACTTTATTGTTCGTGCAATTATGTGAAGTCCTATCAAGAGGGCTTAAATACTATGAATCTCAGGGAATAAAACAACCATATTAGAAAGGTTTTGGGGAAGGTGAGGGAGAAGCACCTGGCAGTCTGAATTAAAGAGAACATAATTTAGCTGCAGTTGCCTGGGTAACTAAACCACACAGATTAAATGAGTAATAAGAGACTGTATTCAGATAATAACTTCCTCCCTGCCTCCCCTCTCTTAACTTCGAAAGCGTGAAAGGAAAAATAATTCTATGGTTATACCCAAATAAAACAAGATAAGAAAAAATTCAGTCCTATAATAAAGCTCACTATGAGACCTTTGAAAATCTGTCACGCCAGAGATCCAAGTCCTTTTAAGGCTAAAGAACCCTTTACATTGAGGAATTGGGGTGAGGGGTGGGAAGTACACAACCGCAGTCAAACTAAATTGAACTAAAGAGAACTAAGGAGGAAATGCCTAGGGCATATAACCCTTAATGGAATATAAATGTCTCGAATTCTTATATCTAAGTGTAATCACATAAATAAATTCACCAACATCTCTGATGCTGGTTTATTCATTAAACTAAATGCAGAAGTTCTGCTTACACTTACAATGTAAAAACTGATAGAATGAAACCCAGTCAATAATAATCCAAATAAAAGCTGGAAAGAACATTAATAATGACAGAGTCAGATAAAAGCACAACTTTTCCTGAACCTATAAAAGAGCTGAGATAGCAGGGCAACCAAGTAGGCCTGAAATCTAAGGAGTCAATCTCCCCACAGCCCCACTCCACATGCATCCTGCCGGGATGGTCTCACCCATAGCAGAGAATGAGGAAGGCAAGCAGGTAAGAAAAAAAAAAATCAGCTAAACTTTTAGTGCTAGTGTGACAGTATAAAACCCCTGAGAGATCCAGACACAAGGGGAGTTCACACTCAATGCATGGACCCTTTTCACAGACCCCCTCCCCACCAAGTGCTCCCAGGAAAGACTGGAGCAGGCCAAGAGACTAGAACGCCTCCCTCGAGGGTGCAGCATGGAGATCTCTTACTGGTGCTGCCAATAACTGTAAAACCTTCTAGGACACAGGTAAACACCCACTGTGTGTAGGGGAATGAAAGAAGAAAAAAACCACTAAGACTTCTATCCTGGGGCAGGGGTTGGGGTTGAGGTGGGCAGGTGGCACAGTAACCTCTATAAATAAAGCTACGGAAGGGTCCAGACACTCTGGCACATGACCTGCGAGAGAGATATACCATGAAGGGGAGAGGAATAGTGAGAAAACCTCATCCCCAAGGACCAGTGACACTGGGCCTACTTAAGACAAAGGCTGGATCTGGGAAACAGAAACCCTCCTTCACCCATCACCTGCCTGAGAGCACTGAGTAATAAGCAACAGCAGTCTTCTGCTAGGGGAGGAACAAGAGCATGGAGAGTGACCCCCTCATGAGGCACAGACGCACAGACAAGGCAGAAAACTGAGCATGGAACAGGAACACAGAGAAAAAAAAACTTCCAGCAACCTAGCCCCCACCCTAAGCACTAGGTAACAGTACAGAAATTTGAAGCTGGTGGTGGTAACCATAGCAACAGCAACCCCAAACCCAGCTCAACCTCTGACAGGACTGAATCAACGCTGTGACAAAAGAGGAGGCATATCCTCTTCCAGGCCTAAATACTATGTATTTCAGTCTCAACTGTTCTACACAAGATACCTGGCAGTCAATGAAAAATTCTGAGACATACAAAGAAACAAGAAAAAGAACCTATAGTCAAGAGAGAAGCAGAGAAGGGGGCTAAGATGGCGGAGTAGAAGGACGCTCGTAGCTCCCCTCTCCCACAAATACACCAAAACTCACATCCACGGACCCATTCAGCCAACCCGAGCACCTGCCGAACTCCAACAGAACATCGCCCTCTTCAAAAAACGACGCCAAAAATCTGGTAGAAGAAAAGGAAAAAAGAAAGAAGAAAAGGCAAAACAGTGAGGGACCAGTCCTACAGGGAGGGAGCGGCAAAGGAGGACTAGCATTCGTTCACTGTGTCTCCCCTTCTCCAACGGAGAGGCCAGTGGGACGGAGGGGGAGCCTCCAAGGCTGGGATCTATAAAGAGCACCCCTTGACCGACAGAACTAAGTTAAACGGGCACAGAGGGTCCCTGCAACACCCAGCCCGAGACCCAAGCCGGCAGCTAGGGGACAGGACAGGCTGCCCGAGCCGGGCGGAGGACTGGGGCAGTTGCACTGAGGCAGCCCTGGGAGACTGCAGAGTGCTGTGCACCATGGAGGAGTGGGTACACAGGGTAAAACAACCTGGGCCCTCCATAAAACAACATGGCTGATGTGCCCTGGGGGGAAGGGTGCCATACCCCCCATCTCTGAAAACCTGAGGAAGGTTTTTGGGTGAAGAGAGGCGGGGCTTAGGTGCAGAGGCCATATCCTCCAGCGTTTAGCACCCAGGCAGGGGCAGGGTCAAAACCTGAATCACTACTTAAGGGCATAGCAGCCTCAAAGGCCAAACAGAGACTTGTTTACAGCCCGAGTCAGACAGGACCTTTCTGCCCTGGTACCTCAGAGAACTCATGCCGCCAAGACAGACAAGGAGCTGAGTTTTGGCATGGACCAGGGGCAGGGCTATTCCATGGTCTTCCCCCAGCCTGCCTACAGAGCGAGGACCCAAGATGGAGCAGGCAGCTGCATACAGCAAGGTAGAGACCAGCGCCGGGAGAGGGCGGATGACCACCCACCTTCCTGGGAGGAACGCAGTATCTGATTGGGGTGCTGGGAGGGGGCGCGATCCACCTGCCTACCTTGCCTGAGCACAGCATCTGACTGCTGCATTGGGAGGCAGAGTGACCCGCCCACCTCAAAGGAGAGCAGCACCTGACTGCAGTGTTAGGAGGGGGCACAATCTGCTTGCCAACAGGCACTGGGAGCAGCACAGACAAGGGCGCCAAAGGAAGGCCTCTGAAAACAGCAAGCTGAGTTCGCGAAACACCGTGAAGACAGAAAGACTTCTCAATAAAATCATTAAGAGCACACAGTCTCCACGAGAATAACCCCCCTTTTTTTATCTGTTCTATTTTCTATTACCTTTGTAATTTTTACTTTTTAAACAATTATATATGCTTCCAGTTTTAATCCCTTTTAAATTTTTCTTTTAAAATATTTTTATCAGTATTATTTTTTAAAAATTCACCTCATTTCATTTTTATTTCTCTTGGTTTTGATCTCTTGCTATTGATTACACACAGGTTTAAATTTCTTTTTGCCCTTTTCTCCTTTTTTAAAGGGTTTTAAAAGACATCTCAACCCGATTGCTATTCTGCTTCAACCTGCTCGTCTATTATTGATTATACACTGTTTTCAAACTTTTTTTCTCCCTTCTTCTAAAATTCTTTCTCTCTTTTTTTTAAGTTTTATTCCTGCATAGGCGTTAGATAGATAAATAAATAAACTCCTTAAGGACCACAATAGATAATTGATACTCCATAAGCCACAGTGCCAGAGAGATATGAGCAAGATAAAGAAACAGAGGAACCATTCCCAATTAAAAGAGCAAGAGAAATCCCCTAAAAGAATGATCAATGAAATAGACATTGATGGCCTACTAAATCAAGATTTCAAAGGAGTGATCAAAGTACTGAAGGAACTAAAAGAGATAGTGTTTAGAGATATAAAATATGTCAAAAATGAAATTGAAGCTGTAAAGAAGAACCAAGTAGAACTGGTAAACTCATTGGCTGAGATGAGAGCTGATCTAAAGGCTGTACAAAGCAGACTGGATAATGCAGAGGAACGAATAAGTGACCTAGAAGACAAAACAGAAAGCACCCAATCAGAACAGCTGAGAGAAAAACAAATAAAAACTAATGAAAACAACATAAGGGACCTATGGGATAATATAAAAAGTGCCAACCTATGCATAATAGGGGCAAGAAGGGGAAGAAAGAGCAAAGGGGACTGAAACGGTATTGAAAGAAATCATGACTGAAAACTTCCCAAACTTAAAGAAGGAATCAGATATCCAAGTACAGGAAGCTCAGAGTGTCCCAAATAGGAAGAACCCAAACAGACCCTCACCAAGACATTTCATAATCAAGTCGGCCAGAGTCAAGGATAAAGAAATGATCCTAAAAGTAGCAAGAGAAAAGCAAAGAGTGAGTTACAAGGGAACCCCCAAAAGGCTCTCAGCTGACTTCTCTACACAAACGCTACAGGCCAGAAGGGAGTGGCAAGATATATTCAAAGTCCTGAATGAAAAAAAGATGCAGCCTACGATACTTTATCCAGAAAAGTTATCCTTTAGGCTAGAAGGAGTGAGAAAGAATTTCACAGACAAGCAAAAACTAAGAGTTTAGCAACACTAAACCCATGCGAAAAGAAATATTGAAAGGTCTACTCTAAATAGAAAACAAGCAGGATGCTACAGAAATGAGAAACTCAAAACTGGGAAGGTGACAACTACCATGAATTACAAATAGAACAAACACAAAATTGTAAAAGAAGACATCTAAGTCATTAAGAGTGGGAGAGGGAAGCAACAAAATATAGAGTATTTTTTTTCATTTCTTTTTAAAAATTTTTTTTTCTCAGTAGGATGGATTTGAGATTATATTACTATCTGTTCAATAAAAACAGTTACACTAATGGGCTAATAGACTTAGAAAAAAGGGTAACCACAAGCCAAAAACTTACAAAGGAGTCACAAAAACTAAATAAAATCCATGATAATACAAAGGAAAACTACCAAACCACAAAAGGAAGAAGAAAGGAACAAAGAGGAAATACCAAATCAACTGCAAAGATAAGTTCAATATGGCAATAAACACACATCTATCATTAATTACTGTAAATGTTAATGGACTAAATGTTCCAATCAAAAGCCATAAAGTGGCAGATTGGATAATAAAGCCAGAACCTTCAATATGCTGCATACAAGAGACCCACTTTAGGGAGAAGGACACATATAGATTGAGAGTGAAAGGATGGAAAAGGATATTCCATGCAGATTGAAAAGCCAAAAAAAAGCAGGTGTAGCAGTAATGATTTCAGACAAAACAGACTTTAAAACAAAGGCCATAAAGAAAGATAAAGGACAGTTTATAATGATTAAAGGAGTAGTACAAGATGAGGATATTACACTCGTTAATATATATGCACCCAATATAGGAGCACCTAAGTACATAAAACAACTACTAACAGAGATAAAGTGGGATACTGATGGGAATATAATCATTGTCAGAGATTTTAACACCGCATTAACATCACTAGACAAATCTTCCAGACAGAAAATAAATATGGCAAAAGAGAAGTTAAATAATACAATAGAAAAATTAGATTTGGGGACATTTTCAGAGCATTACACTCCCAAAAAATAAGATATACATTCCTTTCAAGTAAACATGGAACATTTATCATGCTTGGGCACAAAAGAAGCCTCAACAATTTTAAGAAGATGGAAATTATCTCAAGCATCTTTACTGACCACAATGCCATGAAACTAAAAATCAACTACAGAGAAACAAAGGAGAAAAAAAGGAAAGCATGGAGATTAACAACATGCTATTAAAAAAATCCAATTTGTCGATGATGAACTCAAAGTTGAAATTAAAAAATACCTTGAGACAAATGAAAATGAGAACACAACCACACAAAATTTATGGGACGCAGCAAAGGTAGTACTAAGAGGGAAATTTATAGCGATACAGGCCTTCCTCAAAAAAGAACAATCTCTAATAATCTAACCCACCAGCTAAAACAATTAGAAAAAGACGAGCAAAAAACCCCAAAAGGCAGCAGAAGGAAGGAAATTATAAAGATTAGGGAGGAAATAAATAAAATAGAGATTTAAAAAAATAGAAAAAAATCAATCAAACCAAAAGCTGGTTTTTTTGAAAAAGTAAATAAAATCAACAAACCTCTGGCCAAACTCACAAAGAAGAAAAAAAGAGCACAAATAAGCAAAATAAGAAAGGAAAATGGAGAAATTACAACACATAAAATAGAAATACAGAATATCATACAAGAATTTTACAAAAAACTATATGGAACCAAAATGGATAACCTAGAGGAGATGGACAAGTTTCTGGAAACATACAGTCCACCAAGGCTGAAGCAAGAAGAAACTGACCACTTGAACAAACCAATCACTAGAAATGAAATTGAATTAGCAATAAACAAAAAATCTCTCTACAAATAAAAGTCCAGGACCAGACGGCTTCACCGCGTAATTCTACCAAACATACAAAGAACTCATACCAGTCCTTCTCAAACTCTTCCAGATGATTGAAAAGGAGGGAATACTCCCAAACTCATTCTATGAAGGCACCATCACCCTGAACCCAAAACTAGCCAAAGACACTGCTCAAAAACAATTTATAGGCCAATATCACTGATAAACATAGATGCAAAAATCCTCACTGAAATTTCAGCAAATAGAATCCAAATGCATATTAAAAAGATTATACATCATGATCAAGTGGGGTTCATCCCAGGGACACAAGGGTGGCTAACATATGCAAATCAATCAATGTAATACATCACATCAACAAGAGAAAGGACAAAAACCACATGGTCATCTCAAAAGATGCAGAAAAAGCATTTGATAAAATTCAACACCCATTCTCACCAAAGTGGGTATAGAGGGAACATATCTCAACATAATAAAAGCTATATATGACAAACCTACAGCCAGCATAGTACTCAAAGGTGAAAAATTCAAAAGCTTCCCAAAAAATCTGGGACAAGACAAGGATGCCCATTAACACCACTTCTATTCAACATAGTCTTGGAAGTGTCTTGGAAGCAATCAGTCTTGGAAGCAATCAGGCAAGGGAGAGAAATAAAAGGGATCCAAATTGGAAAAGAACAGGTAAAAATGTCACTATATGCCAACGACATGTTATTATATATAGAAAACCCTAAAAGGTCCACACAAAAACTACTAGAGCTGATCGAAGAATTCAGCAAGGTAGCAGGTTACAAGAATAAATTCAAAAATCAGTTGCATTTCCTTACACTAACGATGAATCAACAGGAAAAGAAAGTAAAGAAACAATCCCCTTTAAAACAGCACCTAAAGTAATAAAATACCTAGGAATAAATCTAACCAAGGAAGTGAAAGAATTATACACAGAAAACTATAGAATGTTGATGAAGGTAATTAAAGAAGACTTTAAAAAATGGAAAGATATCCCATGCTCCTGGATTGGAAGAATCAATGTTGTTAAAATGGTCACACTGACCAAGGCAAGCTACAGATTTAAGGCAACCCCTATCAAGTTACCCAGAACATATTTCACAGGACTAGAACAAATCATAATAAAATTTATATGGAACCACAAAAGACCTAGAATTGCCAAAGCATTACTGAAGAAAAAGAAAGAGGCTGGAGGAATAACTCCCCCAGACTTCAGAAAAAACTACAGAGCTACAGTCATCAAGACAGCATGGTATTGGTACAAAAACAGACATATAGACCAATGGAACAGAATAGAGAGCCCAGAAATGAACCCACAAACTTTTGGTCAACTAATCTTCGACTAAGGAGGCAAGAATTTACAATGGAATAAAGACAGTCTCTTCAGCAAATGGTGTTGGGAAAACTGGACAACAGCATGTAAATCAATGAAGCTAAAACACTCTCTTAAACCATACACAAAAATCAACTCAAAATGGATCAAAGACTTAAACATAAGAGAAGATACAATAAACCTCCTAGAAGAAAATATAGGCAAAACATTATCTGACAGACATCTCAAAAATATTCTCCTAGGACAGTCTACCCAAGCAATAGAAATAAAAGCAAGAATAAACAAATGGGACCTAATGAAACTTACAAGTTTCTGTACAGCAAAGGAAACCATAAGTAAAACAAAAAGACAACTTACGGAATGAGAGAAAATTTTTGCAAATGAAACTGACAAAGGCTTGGATCCCTAGAATATATAAGCAGCTCATACAACTTAATAAGAAAAAACAAACAACCCAATCCAAAAATGGGCAGAAGACCTAAACAAGCAATTCTCCAATGAATAAATACAAATGATCAATAGGCACATGAAAAAATGCTCAATAGCACTAATTATCAGAGAAATGCAAATCAAAACTACAATGAGGTATCACCTCACACCAGTCAGAATGGCCATCATTCAAAAGTCCACAAATGACAACTGCTGGAGAGGCTGTGGAGAAAAAGGAACCCTTCTACACTGCTGGTGGGAATGCAGTTTGGTGCAGCCACTGTGGAAAACAGTATGGAGATTCCTCAAAAGACTAGGAATAGACTTACCATATGACCCAGGAATCCCACTCCTGGGCATATATCCAGAAGGAACCCTACTTCAAAATGACACCTGCGCCCCAATGTTCATAGCAGCACTATTTACAATAGCCAACACATGGAACCAGCCTAAATGTCCATCAACAGATGACAGGATAAAGAAGATGCGGTATATTTATACAATGGAATACTATTCAGCCATAAAAACCGACAACATAACGCCATTTGCACCAGCATGGATGTTTCGGGAGAATGTCATTCTAAGTGAAGTAAGCCAGAAAGAGAAAGAAAAATACTGTATGAGATCGCTCATATGTGGAATCTAAAAAACAAAAACAAAAAAACAAAGCATAAATACAAAACAGAAATAGACTCATAGACATAGAATACAAACTTGTGTTGCCAAGGGGGTGGAGGGTGGGAAGAGATAGATGGGATTTTAAAATTGTAGAATAGATAAACAAGATTATACTGTAAAGCACAGGGAAATATACACAAGATCTTACGGTATGGAAGCTCACAGAGAAAAAACTGTGATAATGAATATATATGTTCATGTATAACTGAAAAATTGTGCTCTACACTGGAATTTGACACAAAGTTGTAAAATGACTATAACTTAATAAAAAACATTAAAAAAAAAGAAAAAGAGAGAAGCAGAAACAGTCAGAGGTGCTTCTGGCAAACCATGGGTGTGTGTGTATATGTATGTATGTATGTGTGTATATGTGTGTGTGTGTATATATATATATATATATATATATATATATATATATATATATATATATATATATATGTGTTAAAAACGTGGGCACTCTCACTCACTGCTGGGTAGGGACGTAAATTGGTACATCCATTACTCCTCCAACTTTTCAACAACAAAAAAGAATCCAGGTACTATACAGACTCAAAGAAAGCTTCTATTCTAGTTACATTCCTGCCTCCTCTCTCTTCATCCTATATTCAAGCCATATCGTTCACTTTTATGCCTTTGCACCACTGAAATACCTTTCTCTCAATTCTCCTGCAAGATTCCATCTATCTTTTAGGAATCACCTCAAATACTTCTTGCCATATTCTCCTCCAGGAAAAATTAACTAACCTTTCATCTGTGATCCCATAAAATTTGGTCCATTCCTCTACTATAATAGTTAAAACATATTAAAATTATAGTGCAAGGGAGGTTGTCAAAAAAAAAAGTTATAGTGCAGATATGTGCTGACTGATAATGTATAAACAACTCCTACTAATCAACAACAAAAAAATGGGAATAGGACATGAACAGAAAATTGACAGTAAAAAAAATATAAATGGCTTTTAAACATATAAACGACCTCAATAATAAAAAATACAAATTAAAACCAAGATGGTACCATTTAGTACCTATCAAATTGGCAAAGTTCAAAAATTTTGATTATACATATGTGGGAAAATAGGCATTCTAGTATTACTTGCTAGTAAGCCCATAAATTGGCAAAATCTCTATGACGGCAATTTAGTGTTACCTATCAAAATTACAAATGCACACATCTTTTGATTCAATTCTATTTCTGAGTTTGTACTACAAGTATATTCATAATACTTGACAAGATCTACGTACATGATTATTCACTGCAAGGTCATTTGTAATAGTAAAAGACTGGAAAGATAAATGCGTATCGATAGGGTAATGGTTCAGTACGTTATGGTATATTCACACAATGAAATATTATATCCATGTTCATTGTACACTATTTACAATAACCAAGACATGAAAGCAATGTGAGAGTCCACTGATGGACGAATGGATAAAGAAAATGTCATACATATACATACACACACACACACACACACTATTCAGCCATAAAAAGAACGAAATCTTGCTGTTTGCGACAACAAGGATAAA
Organism: Camelus bactrianus; assembly: GCF_048773025.1. Classification (NCBI taxonomy): domain Eukaryota; kingdom Metazoa; phylum Chordata; class Mammalia; order Artiodactyla; family Camelidae; genus Camelus; species Camelus bactrianus. The sequence goes on along the minus strand of NC_133540.1, from coordinate 88,418,407 downwards.
TTTTCACTTTTGCTAAGTGAAGTAAGTCAACAAAGAAAGACAAATACCGTATGACTTCACTTGTAAGTGTAATCTGAAAAAAAAAAAAAAAACACACTTACAGATGCAGAGAGCACATTAGTGACTCCCAAAGGCAGGAGGTGGGGTGCAGATAAAACAGGCTCAAATGGTCAAAAGGTACAAATTTCCAGTTATAAAATAAGTAAGTCATGGATAATATACAGCACGGTGACTATATTCATAATACTACAATGTATATTTGAAAGTTGCTAAGAGAATAAATCTTAAAAGTTCTCATCACAAGAAAAAGAAATTTTATGATGATGGATGTTAACTAGACTTACTGTGTTGAGCATTTCCCAATTTATACAAATGTCAAATAATTATGTTGCATACCTGAAACTAATATGTCAATTATATCTCAATTTTTAAAAAACAACAGCTCCATCTGGAACAATCCCCAAGATACATTATGTTAGAAGCACACAAGTGAGATACAGGACAGTGTTTATTGTTAGAAAGCTATTTTCCTCTACAGGCAACAATTCTGATACTAAATGTGTAGATTTTTTCCCACAGTCTCCAATTATCTGACACTAGCTGGATATCCTACAATTCAGTACAACTCTGACACTATCTATCTGGATTAAGCACCAGATCCCACAAATTAAGGAATCAGTCCCACAAGACTACCTCTGCTTCAGCTGCCAACTGCAAGTCTGGCCATCTGGTACTTCTGGCCAACACCTATACATTGGGGGTCCCAGAACCCCCTCCTCACACTTCAAAATTTACTAGAACAGCTTGCAGAACTCAAAGAAACAGTATTTACTGGTTTATTATACAACATAGGACATAATAAAGAATACAGATGAACAGACACATAAGACGAGGTCTAGGAACTTGTCCCCACTGGGTTTGGGTGCACCACCCTTCCAGCACGTGGATGTGTTCACCAGCCAACCTCTCCAAACCCCATAGTTCAGGGATTTTTATGGAGGCTTCATCATGTGGGTATGATCAATTATAAACTCAATCTCTATCCCTGCTCTCCTCCCTGGAAGGTGGGAGGTAGGGCTAAAAATTCCAAGCCTTTATTCATGGTTTGGTCTTTCTGGTGACCAGTCCTCATCCAGGAGCCCACCAAGAGTTGCCTCATTAGAATAGTAACACTCCTATCACCTAGGAAATTTTAAGGGTTTTAGGAGCTCTGTATCAGGAACTCGATCAAAGACCAAATATCTTTGAAAAATGCTCCTGGCATCCCTATCACTCAGGAGATGACAAGGATTTTAGGAGCTCTATGTCAGGAACGGGTGGCAGAGACCAACATAAATACTTCTTATTATGTCACAAAATCCTTGCTCCAACATTTACTAGCTCTGTGACCTTGGGCAAGTTACATAATCTATTGGTGCCTTGCTTTTCATCTCTAAAAAAAGCATAGCAATGGCTTCCATATAAGGTTGCTGGAGGGATTAAATTGGTTATTGAATGTTAGTGTTCAATAAATGTGAAGTACTATTTTAAGAAGTCATATCTCTCCTTCAGGACTATTAGGACAAAGAAGCAGAGATGATAAACTTTTACAACTATTTCTGTGTGTCTTTATGGTACCAAGCAAAATAGTTTTTAATAAAAGATTTAAATGATAGCAAATGAAATAACTAAAAAAAAAAATACTTACTTCACAGCAGCAGCAAAATGTCTGTTGGGCACCAGAACACATACAGAGCAAGGATAAAGAGACATCTGAGAAGCCAACTTGGAAAGACTATGCCTTTGATGATATATCAAGACTTGAAAGAAAAAAAAAAATAAAATATTAATATTAATCATTACATTCATAGTTTTTACATTCTCAATGTTTTTTAAAACAAAAATATTCAATAGTTTGTGATTGTTAATCATTCTTTAAAAGGTGTAAAAGTGAAAACGGCACTTCTTGAAACTAAAGCCAGATAAAAACATCTAATTGAAGAATTTTGTCTTCATTTATTTTCAGTTTAATCTAGTTCAACCTCAACAGAGTGGGTTAGCTCTCTTATTACAGATTAAGTATATACATGCTGAATTTTTCTTAAATTAAACTTTCTTCTTCTTTTTTCTTTTTTATAGATAATACATTCACAGAGTTGCCAAAGGTACTTCTGAAGGATAAGAACAAAGTGGAGGGAACTGCCTTACCAAAGATCAAGACTTGTCATAAAGCTATGGTAATTAAGAGACTTCGGCATTGGCACAAGTATAGAAAGACAGACTAATGAAACAATAAACAGCCCAGCAACAGACCCATGCACATATGGATATCTGAAATTTGAGAGAGATGTTATTGCAAGTCACTGTGCAAGGAATTTAGTAAGTGTTGCTAAGACAAGTGATTATTCATAGGGGAAAGTATATTTAAATCCCTATCTCACACATACACAATCAAATCTAGAAGGACTAAGGACTTATATGTAAATGGAAAAACTTAAAGTCTTCTATAATTTAGGAAAATACCTTTATGACCTTTGAGGAGGGAACAATTTCACAACAACCCAAAAGCACTAACCAAAAAGTGACTATAGGACTATAAAAATGAATAAACTATATGCTAGACAAATAGATAGATGTTATAAATATCTTTGGTATGTAGAAATACTAGGGAAATGTTTTTATTTCAGGATTACAAAAGAATATACAAAAGTAAAGTCTTCCTCCAACCCCTAACACCCAGCTTCCCTCCTATATTAGCAACTTATTGTGATTCTTCCCAGAAATATTATTTCCCTCCTCACTGATAAAATGATAGCACACTCTACTCACTGTTCTAGACCTTGCTTTTTCATGTAAAGGTATTAAAGCCCATTTTCACACATATATTAGATGTAGATATAGATATACTCACATATTTTTAAGAGTTGTATATATATATAATCTCATATATGCCTTTCATAAAGATATGTTTATATGTATATATTATAGCAATAATTTCATATCAGTTCATAAAGACTTTATCTTTCTAGAGCTGCAAAGTACCTCACTGTGTACTTGTATCATAATTTAATCAGTGGTTGACCATTAGGTCATTTATAATATTTTACTATTATCAACAGTGCTGCAGTGAATGACCCTGTACAAACATCATTTTGCACATATACAAGTATATTTGTAGGATTAATTTCAAGAAGGGAATTTGCTGGGTCAAAGAATATGAACACTTGTAATGTTGATAAATACTGCTTTCTAAAATAACAGTTCCATATACATTTCCACGAGCAATGAAAAGGTTGCCTGTTTCCATACACTCATGCCAACGTAGTATGTTACCAAATATTTTGGTCTCTGTTAATCTAGTAGACAAAAGGTGGTATGCAGAGCTGTTTTAATTTGCATTTTTCTTATGGGTTAGGCTGAGTATGTTTTCATATGTTTGATCATCTAATGTTTTCTTTTCTATTGAATTGGCTTAACCTCAATTTTTTAAGTGAGTTCTCAACAACTAGGTTTTCATGTAAAATGACCCTTAAAGTCCAGTATCTTAAAATCTATTCATTACATAAAACCATAAAACCATAAAACCAATAGCTTGTAAATTATAAGACTTGTCTACACATCAAATGAATTATTTTCATAAGTTAAGTTTCCAAGCACAGAGCACTGGGCACACAGAACAGCTACCAAGTCTTCACTGTGGTCTATAAGGCCCTATGTGAGACATCCCTGCTTATCACTCAATACCACTCACCTACTTGCTCACTAAAACCCTTTTCTCAGATCTTTGAATCCTTCAAATCCCTCAATTCCTGTCTCAGGGCCTTTACATTTAATGTTACATTTGACTAGGATCCACCATCTCCACATTTTCCCATGGCCAACTCCTTATCATCAGCTCAAATGTCATCAAAGCCAAATGCCTAACAACTCTGTTTCATTCCTAATCTTCTAAAACAAAGTTGAAGTACAAGAAAACCACCAAAACTGTGAATTCTATGAACATATGGGTACGACATTTGGGGGCAGTATAGGAGATCTGTTTATTACTGGGAATTCCCTGTGGCACAAAAGCAACAAAGGGCTTTAATGGCTAGAAAGAAAAAGGGAAATAGACTATTGAGATCCAGTTCCTGCCCTCCAAAATCTCAAATTTAGTGGGCTCTGCTGGTATGCAACAGTCTAAGAGGAGATCCTCCACATTTTTAAAGGAGTCAGTTACCTCGAAAAATCACATGTGACAAATGAAAGAGCAATTATCCATTCAAGATTTGGCAAACATTTCCAGAAAATAATTCTAATTGCACTGAACAAGAACCCAATAACCTTGGCAAGATCTTCAAAATAATAATTCTCTTGAATACATCAATTGCAACCTGCTATAAATAATTAACCACTACTTTTAGATTCCCCAGTCATGACTACCAGAAATTAACATTCTCAACAGAAATCAAAACTGTTCCAGACTAAGGAAAAACAAATTACAAAAATACCACTACTTAAATAGCACTGTTAGACCATGAGATCTATATTTTCAATCCCTCTGTAGTCAATTTGTCTATCTGTAGTATTTCATGGTATTTCTTTAACATATTTCTTCTCTTACTTAGCAGATAACCTCACTTGCTACTTCAGAGAAAAGAGAAGCCCTCAGAATTTCCTCAACAATTTAAAAACCTATTTGAATCTGCACTCATTCTCAAAAGGCAACCCCACCCCTACCCCAGGGCAATGAGATAGATATTACTCCACATCCTTTGCAAGCTGATTCTCTTAAACTTGATAGTGAAATGTTAGGATTCCCCAGGACTTCTCAACCTAACTCTATAATCCTCCCTCTCCCCCAGGAGATCTTACGCATGTAGTCTTTGCCTCCCCACTATAGGCACCATAATCCACCATCTACCTGGCTTACTGCAACAAACTCCAAACTATTCTTTTACTCTTGGCCCTCTCCATTTCTTTTCCACCTACTAATAAAAGGGAAGATTTAAAAACAAAAATCTCATCATGTTCTTAAAACATTTGGATGGTCTCACTTTGTCCTCCGAATAAAGTAAATTCTTAACAAGATCCTCCATGAGCTATTTCTAACCTATTTAGTCAGCTTCACCTAACACCACTCTCTCTCATGCTTGCCACACTTCAAATACACTGGCCTCCTTTTCAGTTACTTGAACACATCGTGTTTTTTACAACCTTCAGACTTTCAAATATAATCTTCCCTCCATTTGTGAGATTCTCCCCTACCACTTTCCACGCCCCTCTTCCCATAGCTAATTCATTAAAATCCAGTGATCTTTCAGGGACTCTGTTTAAGCTACTTCTTCAGAAAAGTCTTCCCTGAAGACTCACAACAGATTAAGGCCTCTCATATACACTCTTACAACACCTTGTACTTTTCCTTCACAACCACGCAGGAAAATTGTATTAAAGAAATAATTATCAAATTAACGTCTACTCTTCAATAGATGATAAGCACTATGGCCAGGGAATGTATATAGCTTGTTCACCATTCTGTCCCTAACACATAACAGTGTTTGACAAATGAAGACACGATAAACATCCGTTGAGTGAAGGAAGGAAATCTGAACAAATGAGCAAAAATTGGATTCAAGTTACTTTAAATATTATTCATTTCAACATATGGAAGAAGGGTGGCATTTTGTTGAAGATCCGCATTATTTATTCATTCATTTGCTCAACAATGAATATGCCGAGGAAACATGCACTAGCACTGCTTTGAGCACTTAGTGAACAAAACAAACAAACTCCTCCTTTTGGAGCTTACATCCTAGTAGGGGGGAGACAATACTAATAAATATAAAATGGTATTGGTAAGGGGAACCCCACTGGGTAAAAAGAATTGAGAATCAAGGGGGAAAGTGGATTGCAACTTTAAATAAAAAGGTGAAGGTAGGCCTCCTTAAAAAGGTGACACTTGAGCAAAAGCTTGAAAGAAATAAGAAAGTCAGTCATGCAAATATCTTTAAAAAAAGTGTTCCAGGCCCACTTCACTTGGGAGAAAAAGCCCTTCCCATGAAGGAATGTTCTTTGTGTGGTTAAGGAACTAGGAAGCCAGTGTGGCTAGAGCACAGTGAAAGGGTAGCTGGAGAGGTCGGAGTGGTATGCTGGATGAGTGGAGGTGAGAGAAGACAGGTACCTAATGATGTGGAAGACCCTAGGCCAATATGATAATAAGGCCACATATATAAGTTTAAATTTTCTAATAGCCACAATCAAAAAAGGTAGGGAAAAAAAGACTAAAATGAAATTAATAATAAAACTTAACATATTTTATTACAGCTAATACCCCAAAATACTATCATTCCAACACATTATCAATATGAAAAAAATTGAAGTATTTCACTTTTTTTGGTACTAAGCCTTTCAAATCTAATGTGAATTTGACATACTCATTTTGAATTAGCCACAATTGAAGTGCTCAGTTGTGGATAACAAAATGGACAGCACAGCTGTAGTCCATTCTAAGGACTTTGGTTTAGAAAAATAGGGAGACTTTGCAGAGTTTTGAGCATAGGCGTGGCATGATTTAAGTTCTTAAATGACCAATCTAAATATTTGTTGAGAGTAGACTGTAGCTTGGAAGGTAGCTGCAGTGAGCTAATAGTTGTCAAGGTCTGTTGTGATCTCTTGCCACCCCTATTTTTTAAGCAACAACTATCCCAAATAGAGAATGCTGGTCTTTACACTAAGCTTTTCTGTGAGAAGCTCAGCGAAAACTACGATTCTGTTAAATTAATCAATCAATCACTGACCTAGGAGTAAAGTTTCAGTCTTCCACTGCCACTCACTAGTTTTATGAACTTGGCCACATACTCAACAGAATGAGTTTCTTCCTCTGTAAAACGGGGGTGATCTCGGCTGCTGCCTCCACCTAAAGATCCACCATAATTAATAACAATATATATCACTGTGTTTCAAAAACACAAAACAAAAATCTGTTAAGTACTGTACCCAAAAAGTGTGGTCATCCTAGCCAACAAACTGGACCTTGTAAATGCTCTAAAGGGTTGCTACCAAGAAGTACTACAAAATTGGCCTCCAAATGATGAATGCTGACCCAAATTAGACAACGCCTGGGAGTTTAAGAATTGGAAGAGCCTGCAACGATGTGCTGAGAAAGAACCAAGCATTCTGTAAACTGTAAAAGTTTACGGATATGAGCCACTCAAATGTAACACCTTTTCCATTCCGGAACTCACTTCACGTGTCAAACGCCTTTCCCCGCAGTTCACACCCACAGTATCGGAGATACAACCATGTCTTTGCCTCCACCTCTGCGGGTGGCTGGAGGGGTGACAAAGTATATCCCCCTCCCACTCCACTCCTAGGGTGGACAACTACAGAAAGGAGTGAAACCTCTGACAAGGTCTCTTTTAAGTAGTAACGACCCTCTGGAAAATCTAGAGCCCAGAAAGAGTAGAGGCTTATGGAGCCACCAGTGCAGAGCCGCACCTAGGAGAGTCCGGCTTGCACTCTGCTATCACAGAAGACCCCACACCAGAGTTATTTTCCCCGCAAGCCCGGACTACCCTCCGCTTTACCTCTACCGAGGCATCTTGCGGCCGCCGCCATGTTGTTCACTCCGGAATGTGTTGACGAAATTGGTCCCACGCTTCAACTTGAAAGAATGTTTAAAAGGGTTCCCATCCGGAAGTGGCGGAGGGGGAAGGGATTCCGAGGAGCAAGAGGAAAGGGGCTGGAATCAAAGCAGGCTTTAAAGCCGGTGGGGGAGGGCGCGCAGCGCGGGTGCCCCGTGGCGGTGCTCCCGGCAGTCCTCCGTGCTGCCGAGGATCTCGTGTTCCGTGGTTCCGGTACGACAGCTTAACCGTCTAAAGGGGAATCTGCCCTCCCTGAAAAATGCACACGATCTGTTGGCGATGCTCCAACTATTTCATTCCCTTTTATTTTTTCCTTTTTGATTCTGCACATATGCTCAGAACGATCATTTTAATAGATTTTGAGAGTACCCAGAAAGCATGAAAAACTGAAAATCTGAAGAATCTCACCAGATTCCACCGCCACGTTTCCAGCCTTGTAAAGATTTTTTTAAAATAGCCCGGCTTTCCACTACCGCCCAAGGTGGGTGTCCCACTCAACAGCAAACTTCCTTTTTAAGTCATCTTAAGATCAGCGTGATTTTAAATTAATCTAACATTAATCAGGTTTACATTTTCTCCTGCTGACAAATTGTGCCATTAGGATCAATTGAATAATAAAACTTGACAAATTTATATAATACGACTAGTTTTAAAATGGTAGATCTAAGACCTACGCACAAGTTATTCTGACTAAAAAAAAAAAAAAAAAGGAATCAGTATCCTTTCCATTACGTCACAGCAGTTGGTGTGGTTTATCTAAAAAAAATCTGATCGCGAATTATATCACTTCCCAGTTTAAATAAAACCCTCCCGTGACTACCTCTGGAGCTCGCTTCTGGCCTCTGCCTGCCTCCCCAGCCTCAACCTCCTGCCAACATCCCACCCCCTCTCGCCCCCACACACATACATGGCTTCTCACCTCCATGACTTTGTTCATTCTGTCCCCAGTGTTTGGAACGTCTTGTATCACATCTCCTAGGTAACTTTTTAAAAAAGATTTCAGGTCAGGCTTTATTCACTGATGAAGCCTCCCTCCTCCCTTCCCAGGCTGAGTTTTGGCCACCTCATTCTGGTTTTGTATAGTACCCAAAGCTTATAACTGTTTTTGTGTGTTTGTTTTGAACAGTTTTTTTTTTTTTTTTTGAGGTATAATTCACATACCATACAACTCACTAATCTAATGGGTACAATTCAGTGGTTTTTAATATATTCAGAGTTGTGTGACCATCACCACAGTGTGTTTTCCCCACTAATCATCTGAGCTCTTGTGGGCAGAAATCCTGTCTTAACTTATTTTTGTAACCTCAGCATATACTACCCACCTGGCACATAGGAGGTTCTCAATAAATGTTGAATAAATAAATATCATATGCAAGCATGAATTATTGACTCAATTAGAATAGCAAGCCTGCAAACTTGCTTCCATCAAGCTGCCCATGGGACTGGATCACAGTAGGACTTTAACAAATGCTTTATTTTGTATTTGTATATTATACTTATTTCCGTGAAGAATAATTTTTCTAATTCATTGTCATGCCTTGTCGACACCTAAGCAGTTACTTCAGAAGTTCCACACCCATATATGGCTGTTATAACAAAAAAATTCAAAGCGGTTGAATCTACCTTTCCCCTTCTCTCTCCCTTTCACAAATATATCAGTGCCTGCCCCTTGCCAAGCGGTGTGCATGGCTATGCATAGATATGGGAATAAAACCAACACAACCTTTGCTCTCATCATGCTTAAAAATGAATTTCATATAAGGCTAAATGCTAAAATTAGAGTAAGTTTGCCTAATTCCTCAGACAAAAACAGCCAGAGTAGAGCTGCTGGTCCTTAGACTCTATGTCCCTACCTTTCCATAGCTGGGATCAGTTGGCCCCCATCTGTGTGCTTCTTTGCATCTCCTATTATAACAAGAATTTAAACACCCTATATTGGGACTCAGAGTGACATGTAGTAAGCTTGTAGTCATAGCCTTATTAAAGGAATGCCTGTCTTATAGCTGTGCAGCTTACCTGATTGCCCACTTTGGGCACCAGAACTTGATAGCATTAGTCAAGTGAGGTCCAGAGTATAGTTATCTATATATAATAATATACAAGGAGGTTATTTAGCCTAAGACTTGTAAAAACTAGAAAAATCCACACTCTTAACTGGGAACTCCAAGCCTCTAACTATTTAATACATAATGAGGTTCTCATTGAAGAGAGGCAATAGGGCATTTTGGTTAAGCAGTGGTGCTCTGGAGCAAAACTTCCTGGGTTTGAATCCCAGTATCATCACTTGCTAGCTGTGTGTCCTGGGGCAAGATGCTGTACCTCTCTGGGCTCAGTTTCTTCATTTGTGATATGGGGCTAATACTGAGATAATTTACTGAAGTACTACCATACCTAGCACAGAGTAAACACTCATCAAATGTTCAGTGTTGTTATTACTAAGGAACCAGGGAGAGCTCTTAACCAGAGAGGCAAAATGAATAAGCTATTCGAATGCCCTTTCTTCCAATATCATATTCTTAATATGAAACATGCTGTTCTTGCTCCTACATGTCACTATGGTGTCACTTTCTTTGTATGAGAACTTTTAGTAGTATTTGCAGAAAATCTTTAGGCTGTGTTTATGTACTTACTCAAAGTTCACTTTAAAGAAACTTTTCCCAGTTGATTTCTAGGAAGGTTTATAGTCTCCAGGAGTCTTGGCAACATGCCAGCTGTCTGGCTGCTTGGCTAACTTCCCTGGGAAAAGTTTTTCAGTCTTTGTCTAGCCCTGCAGTTTTCTTCATCTGTGTTCTCTGCCTTCCTCAACTATCTTCCACTTGAGCTAGAAACTCCTTTGCAAGAAGAGTCACTTCCCATTTAGGGTTCTAGTTGAAAACAGATTCTCTGATTGGACAAAAATCAGGAACTCGATGACATTTCCTACTTCAGTGGTGTGCATCAGAATCACCCAGATGGCTTGTTGAAACTAGATTGCTGTGCTCTCCCCCTCCCCCGAGTTTCTGATCCAGTAGGCCTGCATATGGGCCATTAATTTGCATTTATAATAGGTTCTTGGTGATGTTGATGTCCTAGTCCAGAGACCACACTTTAAAAACCACTCCTTATGTATACATAACATGAAACATTCCCATCCGTACCTACCATTAATTTGGGGAGGAGTTGTTTTATTTACTAATTTTATACTTGATATAATACAGACAACAGAAGCATGAATTTCCCCATGTAGTATGTCTCCAGGACCAGAATCTACCCACTCTTATCTTCTCCTCTACACAGAAGCTGCTATTCCACATCTGGCTTGCAGCTCCCAAACTGTCCAGCTTGGAGAATTCCCAATGTCTGCAGGTCTGCCTATCTGGATTTTCAGTCTTACTAACTTCTAGATTCCCTTCCCTCCTTGTACTTCATACTCAGATTATTTTTAATAAATAAATAACTATCTAGAATAATGATTTCTAAGAAGGTTGAAAGTTTGGTGAGGAACTGGAACTCATTTTGTCTTGTGCCTCCATATTTGGGCACTTCTCTGTCCAACAACCCTGAGAGGACTGTTTTAATTCTAGATTGAATTAGGCAATTTAGAACTGTCCAGTGGACTGCTGGTAAATGTTTAACAACGTCTCTCCAGTACAAAAGACATAAATATACAGTATTTGCCAATATCCGTGATGTAAATATTCCCAGAATAGCTGATTTCAAGCTACCAAACATAAAATCAGCCAGCTCACAAAATTCTGACAACGTAACACATGGCTATAGCACAGTACTGGAAGTTTCTTAGTAAAAGGCCTTGGTAGCTTTTAGAAGGTCTACACAAAACCAATTCATCCTAGAACCACACTTCTCAAACTTTAATGTGAATATAAATCATGTGGAAATATTATTAAAATGTAGTTTCTAATTTAATAGGTGTGGATGGAGCCCGAGGTTCTGATTTCTAACAGGCTTCTAAGTGATGTTGAGGCTGCTGGTCCAGGGACCACGCTTCATGTAGCAAGGTCCTAGAATATATCCTGGAGCAAAATTCTTATTTCCATTATTAGCCCCAAACAAGAAACTTCTGAGTAGCCTGTCTCTTCTAATACAGAGAATAAATTCAAGTGGATTCTTAAATTTCTGAGTATAAACTACATGACCTCCATCTTTCAGTGGAGATACTAGAAATATCACTAACTTCCTACTCCACCCACATCTGCTGCTGGTGGAAACTTCCCTTTCTCACATGAATAAAAGTCCCCCAAACCCCAGCTCTTTGGATCAGTGGAAGCCATCTGACCCAAGTCCATTCATACTATAGCCAGTGATCTGGCTTGAAAAGAAAAGCTGGGTCAATCGTCCTTCTCACAAAACTGGAACTGGGAAAATCAAAGACTGAAACGTTTAGGTGGGAGAACTCAAGCTATAAGGTCATGGTGTAGATTCAAGGCTGGAGAAGCCTTGAAAGGCAAGCTGGGATTATTAGCAATCAGAAATGATGCTTGAGTAGAGTCATATGAAGCCGGCCGGTTTCAAGAATAGAATGGAATGAGGATGCCGAGAAAAGCAGAAACGTGAAGAACAAAGAGATCTACCCACCTCCGAGAGGAAGACAGCAAATGCTGCCTCAGTTCCTGTTACAGTTTCCGTCAAGGCTGCCGACAAGGTCCCTCTCCCTGTGCTCCTGTGAGAGCCTTATCTACCATCCATGTCCCTACAATAACCCCTGTTTTCTTGAGCTAGCACCAGTGAATGTAATTTTCTCTTCCTTTTTCTTTCTTTCTTTCCTTTTTTTTTGTTACAAACAATCAAAAACCCAGTTAAAATCGTGGGACTCCAGACATTCTAGCCAAGATGTGTGAATCGGCAGCTCTCTGCCAATGTTAGCAGCAAAGCCTTAATCATGGAATCTCAGAGTTTGAAAAGTTAGATAGTATACACCCTCTCTATAATTCTCTGCTTAAATTTCTGGTTACAGATGAAGGATCAGAGGCACTGAGAATTTGAGTAACTCGACCAATTAGTACGTAGTTGAGTTGGGATTTGAATCCAGGATACCTGCCTCCAGAGTCTATGTTCGTAACCCTGGCATTCATGAATCACACATATATTTCATGCTAGACATTGTGTAAAGCACTTTACGTATAGTATTTTGCTTAATTCCCATTTTGTAGTTGAAGAAACTGAGGCTCCAAAAAGTTAGTGACTTGCCTAAGGTGACTCGAGTAGTGTTAGAATCTCACATCAGAGGCAGTGCATGGGACCATCACACCCCTTCCTGCTTCTCTGCTCCCCTGAGACTCTGGGCTTCATACATACACACACCTATGACTCAATATTTTTCATGCCAATGTTTTACATTAGGAAACGGCCAGATAATATCAGAGTGTGGGGGAGAAAGTAAACAACATGTAAGCACATATACATTATTTTTTGATCTTCAAAGCCAAGGGTGGAAATCACAAGCACCAACAAAATACTTATTAGAGCTAACTTTTTTTTTTATCTCTGATGCATGCAGAGGTAAAACTTGTTTGAAATATTTATCTAAAATGTGGCCATGCATTTTTTTAAATGTTACTCATCTGAGAAAAGTAACATCACCAAAGCAATTCTCAGGAAGACGTTTTATTTTTACAGAAGAGTGTGCACAACTCACGAGAGGTGGCTGCAAGTACTAAAAGGATGTGACTTTCTTCCTCCCTTCTGTGCTGTGTGACTGTATTGTTTTGGAGTCTTAGAGGTGAACTTGACATTTTGTTGTTGTACTCCTTTCAGGGCCTGTCGTTCTTTTAAATTAGGTCAGACCGAGGCTGACTCCCTCCCCAAGCTCTGACCTTAAGGACTAATAAGGGGTTAATAACCTTATTATTAAGATTAAGTAATTATTTCTTAGTCATTTTTATCTGAAAAATATTGAAGCCAAATACGCCAATATTCACCCATGTACAGTAGCATCTCATCTTGGTCTAAATTATTTTATTCCATCTAACAATTTTTCTATTGTTACTACTGGGCTAGCCTTTTTCTGCTTCCCATGGTTGTCAAGTGTTAGAGGTAGAATAGTAGTGATGATGGAGGAATGAGGAGGAGGAGTGGGAAGAAAAGAGACTCTGAGGGGAGTGGCCTTTGAAAATCAAGAAACCAGCAGTTCATTTCAGGTCTTAATGACATGGCCACCTCCAACAAGCTGTGTCTCCATTCAGTGCCTCCATTTTAACATCTGAAAATAGGAATGACAACGTTTTTGTGCCAAATGATTCTCCATTGCAGTTCCTCAGCTTCAGGGACATCTTGTTAATTTATGTTAAAAAAAAACGATGGGTAATTGTCTAGGGCTAATTTTTAATGGATAAGTAATAGATAATTTTCTGACTCCTCTGAGACAGATGGCAGAGCTCTAACCCAAGAAAAAAACAAAAACAAACAAACAATAAAACCCCACAACACAACAGGTCAAAGGGATATGCAGGGACCCAAGGGGAGGGAGTAATTAGCATTCTGATCCACCAGGAAAAAATAGGTTGTATTTAGAAAAATAAATAGGAAAAAATCCAAAAATCAGAGGAAAATATAATGGCTGGGCATGGAAATAAGAATGGAAAAGTTCTTATTTATTAAATAAAATGCCTTTTCAACTGTAATAATCTAGGTTCTAAAATATGTACTGGTACTTGTTTATCTTTCCATCATAAATTGTATACAACATGTAATTATTCAAGAAAATACAAGAAGGCATTGCTCCCCTGAAGACTTTCCAGAAGGAAAGCTACAGAAGATTAGGAAGAGAAAGACACCCTGGTTCTCAAGGCTCCACTGTAGGAAGAGGCCCACCCCTTCCGCGGCTGACAGTGGGGGTGGGGACCTTTGCAGAGTTACCGCAGCTCACCGTTTACACAGCACACAGAACGGATTCAGGAAGTAGCCGCAGCATTATGGGAGGGCTCTACTTAACCTAAGTGTCGTGCACCCTGAGGTTTGACCCGTGTTGGACAGACAGAGGACCTGCAGTGTGTCTTCGCATGGCTATGAGGAGTGGTTCATCCTAAGGGAGGTGAGAGCATTTGAGGGCACAGGAGCAGTGTGAAGGGAAGGCAATTCTGGGGGCGTGCATCAGGGCCCTGCTTCTACCTGTTGCCTTCCAAGGATGAATGTCAGAACCTGCGCAGGGAGGCAAAAAAAAAAAAAAAAAATGTAAAAGACATTGCACTGAGACCTTTGGGAGACCTGTGAGCACAGGACTTTTTGTTTATGGGAGCCAGGTAACAGAGAGGACATCAGAGAAATTCTCCAATGCAGCATGCTGCAACCTGTGACACACTGGGGACAGAGAGAGCTTCGATGACTTTGGCACCTTTCTTACAGACCCACAGCAACCAGAAGCAGCAGGAGAGGCCAAAAAGAGCTGTTGCCAGACAGTAGCAAATGTATTTAGGAACACTCAATGAGAAGCTCCTTTGGTACAATCCATACATCCATCCAAGAGCTTGGGAGCATTTTAGGGTGAAGTGTAGAACCAGTAAGTATTGCTGGGGTCCTAAGGGCAGAGAAATACGCAAACTCTAATTCACCCTCAATCTGGAAAACACCAGCTGCTTGTGGAAATCCCTCTGAGAGTAGAACAAGCGAGTATGGTTATACTTTTAAAATAATGCTGCCTGATTATGAAGCTTACTAGATCTCACTTAATGTTTAATTTTCCTAAATTTTCTTTGGCCAAGATTAGCAGGGTTCTTTTCTCATACTTTTTTATAACACAAAAGATTCCAGGTTAAGAAATAAAATATGACACACTGTATCCTATATTTTAACTTACTATTAATTGAATTCATATGAAATCCTGGTCTAATTTGCTAAATCTTGTCAAGTTACCTACACTGTTTATCATATCCCTTATTCCATGAGAATTAAGTGTCCTTCATAAGGATATAGGAAGCGAGCATTATCACAATTCATGGCAAAACCTGAATAAACTATATTCACTGGCTAATCCTCTTTTGCTATTTATGTTGCCTCTTTCAAATAATGTAGTAGATTACAAGGAAGCTTTATTTTTACAAAACTATTCCACACTTCTCATGTTGCCATAAATCCACCTGCTTCATTATCTTTACTCATTTTTTCCTAATAGATTTTTGTTCTCCTTGCTATAATTTGGTAATTATCAATAATTTGTTTTGAAAGAATACTATGCTGACTATACTCCATTCACTATCAATGATAGCTTTCTTTATCCTGTCCATGCTGCTAGGTGTGTCCTTGGAGGCTCTTTTAGACTGTACCATCCCTGACTGATACAGATGCCTAGTCAATACACAGTTGTCCCTCGGTATATGTGGGGAATTGGTTCCAGGACCTGCTTCAGACCCCAAATCTGATGAAGCTCAAGTTTCATATAAAATGGCTTACTGCAGTATTTGCATATAACCTATGCACATCCTCTGGTATACTTTAGATCATCTCTAGATTATTTACAATACTTAATACAATGTAAACGCTGTTTAAATAGTTATATGTACAATGTAAATGATCTGTGTCTCATTGCCAGCACTGCAATTTCAAGTGTTGCTTTTTGGAACTTTCTGGAGTTTCCATTTTTGTTTTTTCAAATATTTTTGATCTGAAGTTGGTTGAACCACGATGCAGAACTGTGGATGCAGAATCCTCGGATATGGGGGGCCAACTGTATTGCTAGACCAGACTTTAATTAGGCGGAATACACAAAGATAATTTTATGTGTTGGTGAGAATTTTTAACACTATGCTATTAACCACAATTTCCATAGTTCAAAGGCAACGCAGGCAAGAAGTCAAACCATTCACTGTGGGTCCTCTTATAGTTGACTTTTGTTCTTAACTCTGTCCTGAGGTCTATGTTTTACTGTAAGAACACAACTTTCATACTTACTTCCAAGGCGCAATGCTACACCAGTCTTTATTGCAGCTCATTCAGTACTTAAAAGAGATGGCCTTACCCCATGACTTACAGCCCTTCCAATACAATACATAGCAAATATTTGGAGTTATTCAGCCAAGAATAATGCCCTGGAGACTCCATCAAGATAGTTTTTAATGTCCATTAGCCCTCTCCAAGGACTATAGAACAGTCCCCTACAGCATTGGCAGTACAGTCCAATTCTCTTTAACTTTTCCTTCTAGTGTCAATCACAATAATGCCTCTTTGTTGTTTCAGTTGTCCAGCAGATAACTATTAGGTCACACACACAAACACACACACACACACACATACGCCAAGTGCACACTCACACATAGACACACACACGCATCTCCTAAGGAGAAATATGAATTCTCAGAGATAATATGCATTGTTAATACAGTATTGGCCCACAATTTTTTTTAATTGAACTGATAACTAAGCTAAAAAACCTAGACTTTTTTCATCTTTTGAAAAAAATCAACAGGCCAAGCCATACCAGGCCCATCTTTCCACATGGTCGTGACCCAACATGAAGGAGGAGAATGCATTGCACCTTTTAGCTGGGGCATCAGACACCACCATCGTCATCCCTCTGTATCGCCTCTTGAGGCATTTCACTCATTCACAGTGTCTGCCTCGACTCTGCAGACACTTGAATTTGCAACCTCTAATCCACTTCTTTTCAAACTGTGTCCTCTAGAGTCTGTCAGAATAAGAAATAGGGCAATTGCTAAAGAACGGACCACTTAATGATTGTTCCATTAGCAGAAATACCAGGCCAAAAAATTGAAATTATCACTTGTAAGCATCCAAGTAAATTCTTAGATAAGGTCCATTTGCCTTTTATATTTTAAGCAGTTCACCTAAGGGCCTTTCTATCTGAACCATGTATATTTAATGATTGTACAATTTGCTACTTTTAGAAGTGGCTGGATGTTGTGCATCCTGATGGTGTCTTTCTCTATTTTATACACTTTTGAACACATTAGAAACTCTTAGTCAAACTGGTTTAGGTACACTGGCTTTCAGTAAATTAGTCTGAGCTCATTCAATTATGTTTTATACATTTTTAAACTTTTTTTTTAATGGAGGTAGTGGGGATTGAACCCAGGACCTTGTGTATGCTAAGCATGCACACTACCATTGAGTTATACCCTCCCCCTTCAACTAAGTTTTCTAAATGAATGAATTCTTAAAAGTTCTTTTCATTTGACCCTTGTAGTGGGTTTTGTCCAGTTTGAGTTAGTTGTATATGCTGCAGAATAGAACACAGTGCAGACTAAGACTTTTTTTTTTTAATCCCAAGCTCAGAATTCTTGTTTGAAGCCTGTCCACTCCATTCCAACCCATTTTCTAAAACTTGACCTCTAACATTATAATATAATGAGCACTTTACTTACTTTATTAAGTCAGTATTGCACTGAGGATGTAATGCTCTGAAGAAAACCTCCATTGCTGAGAAAAACTTGACACTTATTTTGAAAGTGCAGAACTTTTAGGACTAGTTTCTCACTGGAGCATCTCACAGTGCCCATTTAACCTTTGCTGTGGTCTAGTCACTGCTGGCTTAAAAATAATAATAAAGAAAAGATGGTCTTGTTAGGTTTGTAGTACACATCTTTTTAACCAACTTCCTGTAATCAATTAACCAAATAAAAAAACCTTTCCAGTGCCTCAGTAAACATGTAGACTAGTTCCCACAGTACCTTGAAACTTGGCAAGTAATCTCTCCGTCAGTCTGCCCACCAATTCTCCCACTAAAGTTTTACAAAACTTGAGTTTTATACTTACTTAATAGTTCCTTGTTTTTCCAAACCTGTTTATATTTGTGGATGAACTACATGTATAAGAGAGAAAAAAATCTTTTTGAAAATTAAAAGTGAGTGCTTTGGAAAGACTTGATAAAGCAAAGCTGGCTAAAAACCATTGCTGCCAAATTTGTTACAAGGTAACTATAAAAATATGGAAAAAAGAATAAAAATCTAGAAGGATTCTTCCTTTGGATTGTGTCATACGTTCTTGTTCTACTTTAATGCAAATACCTGTACTATCTGCCGGACAAATATTCTAGTGATTAATATATATGAACTCATTTCATTCTTCTGTGAGGCAGGTACTATTATTACTCTTATTTCACAGGTGACGAAATTAAAGCTCAGAGAGGTTAAGTAAGATGCTCTGGGGAGGAGGGGAGGGGTAAATTAGAAGTTTAGGATTAGCAGATACAAACTACTATATATAAAATAGATAAACAACTAGGACCCACTGTATAGCACAGAGAACTGTATTCAATATCTTACAATAACCCAAAATGAAAAAGAATCTGAAAAGTATGTATATATGTATAACTGAAACACTTTGCTGTACACCAGAAATGAACACAACATTGTAAATCAACTATACCTCAATTAAAAAAGAATCACAGACAAAAAAAAATGCTCTAGATAATTATATGGTGGAGCCCAGTTTTAAACCTATGAACTCTGAGTTCTAGCTGAAAATATTGGATATCATAGGCAATGAATTACGTATGTGTTTTATGGGAAAAAATTTAGAACAATAATCAGCAGATCCATACTCAAAGAAGAGGTTAGCAAATGAATGAGTTCTATATATTTTAAATGAAAAAAAGTTTAAGGTATGTAGTTATCATTTTATGATTAACTGACCATGGATTTAGCTAAGTTAGATAAGATTTCTTCTGTCAAAAGAGGTAAAATATTGAACCACACTATAAAAAAAGAATGTTTTCTCATGAGAAAAAGGATAGAATTTGATATTAAAAGCAACAAAATGGTAGAGTATAACTTTTAAAAATGTATAATCACTATATTTTATACCTGTAACATATAATATTGTATATCAACTATGCTTCAATTTTAAAAAAGAGAAAAAAGCTGAACTCATAGAAAAAATAGTCTCTTCAATAAATAGTTCTGGGATAATTGAACATCTGTATGTAGAAAAAATAAACCTCAACACATACCTTACACTTTACACAAATTAACTCAAAATGGAACATAGCCCTACATGTGCAACACAAAACTATAAAACTTCTAGAAGAAAGCATAGGAGAAAATCTAGGTGACCTTGGTTTTGGTGAGGAAATGTTAGATAAAACAATGGAGGCCCAATCCATGAAAGAAAAGATTGATAAGTTGGACTTTATTAAAATTTAAAAATTTGCTTTGTGAATGATATATTAACAGAATGAAAACATAAGCCACAGACTGGGAGAAAATATTTGCAAGCCACATATCTGGTAAAAGATGTACCAAAATATGTAAACTCAACTATTGTTAATGCTAAAATAAATATTTTTGTTCATAGATTTTGCTAAGTTCTTTTATTATTAAAAAAAGATAGAGTTCTAGAAAAACAGCTACTTGATCAGAGAATAGGAACTGTTTAAAGCATACATCTTTTTTTTACACTTTTCATTTATTTAAACACATTTCTTATAACATGTTCTCAAAAAAAATTTTTTTTGAGTGAAATAGGGCCTTCTTTGGTAAGCAAAAGACCTGAAAATAATATTTAAAAAATAAGCAGGCAGAGTTTTCAGTTCATCCACAACACAAGTGTAGTGTTGCCTTCTCTTTTCCCAAACTCTGAAGCACCTAGTTTTTCCATAAAAGTTAAAAGCTAGAAGAAAAAGAGCTACATTTGTGGTGGAATTTATTGTCACTTGCTGATAACTAGTTGAAATACCATTATCCCCTTGTAACAGCTTTAAGAAATAGGCTTTTTAAGGCATATATTGTGTAACTCTTATCTTATTTCCTGTTATGATATAATACAGATTATTACATAAAGGCCAACAAATCCACAACTATATAAGCATTAAGCATTTGCTGTATTGAAAGTTCTTTAGTTCCAATACTAGCAGTATAGAGATACAGAATATAATTTTAAACACTTAACTGCAAGTATATTAAGTATGGAATGTTCCATAGACTGGAGGAAAATGGGCATTTTTGTCTTGAATTTGTTACCGACAACTTAATCTGAACAGTTCTTAAAGCATATATCTTAATGTTTAAAAAGTGGTGATATTTTAATTTTTGTGACAAAATTAGTTATCCTATTGAATCCAAATGAGGCAGAGGGAGTAAAATAAGAAGGAATATTGAAAAGAAAATGAAGACACATAAACAGATAGTTGAGTAAAAGCAGAACTAGGATTTAGAAACTAAAGAGGTAATAACTAACCCTTGTATAACACATCATGCCCGGCCCTGTTCTAGCCACTTTATATATACATTTTTAAAAATTTTAATCTATGACATATATGTCATTTTATCCTATGATACCCTATGGGGTGAGTAATATTATATTATGCCCATTTTATAGATAAAGATACTGAGGCATAGAGTAGTATTTAAAAACATACCCAAAGTCACAAAGCTAGTAAGTAAAGGGGATGGCAATTGAACACAAGATTTGCCTCCAGTCTACACTCTCAACTATTACATTGTACTGTCATTGAAATCAATAGTCATTTGTCAAATGTCTATTATGCACAAGGCATATGACGAAAATGTAAGACAGTTTTTCTCACAAGAAATACATAATGTTATATAAGGCAGAAACCTGCTGCTAACTCACTATAGGAACGAAGAAGAGAAAAAGACTAAGCCAAAGTCTGGAGAATCTCATGTTTGGAATGAAAGCAGAGCTTTCATTAGTGGCTTAAAGAATGTGTAGGCGTGGAAACTTGATAAGGCAGTGAAAAATACTCAAAAGAGGCTAAAGTTTGGGTAAATTGGTCACTAACAGCTATGATCTTTAAGTAAATTAGCTCTGGGAAAATTAGCTTAAGATTAGTTTATTTTAGTTAACCAATTCTAGGCAACTGTTTTTGTTTTATTTGTTTGTTTAGGACTGGTTTCATATTGAGCACTTGCTGTGAAAACAAGTGAGAGTCTGAAGGTATTCAGATGGAGATTAGTGGATTTCTGCTTAAAGACTGTGGGTCAGAATCACCAGAAATTCACAATAGGCCTCCAACCCCAGACTTTGAAATTCAGTAGGTCCAGCAGGTGAGCAGAGAATTTTCCTGGCTCACAAGTTTATAGATGATGAGGTGCTGCTGCTTGTAGGGGACCACACTTAGAAAACCACTGCCCAAGAGGAACTTCAACTAACTGGAAAGAAGGTTAGCATTCGGGAGGCTTTCACAACTGAGCTCCTAATGGAATGTCAAGGTGTACAGGGATTCTGCATGGAGTTTGGCATTTCTAAAAGCAGGAACTGTCAGAGAGGATTCTGGGAAAGGAAATGGTCTAGAATGTTGGAAACTAGGGAAGACCTGAGGGAAACCCACCAGAAAGAGCAGCTCTGACCAGCTAGGCTAAAGAGTTGGTTTACCGCTGTAATCCTTGAGGAGCAAAGGATTTTAATAAAGACTAAGGGAGAAACAGTAATAACTTCATCACAAAGCTCCTTTGACACTCATGAAAGTTAGTGATATCTGCCACATTCTTTTTAAAATCAGAACAAATAAAACTTAATAATGCAACAGTACTAAAAAGTAATTACTTCTAAATGTTCTTTTCCCAAACAAAAGTCTGGAAGTAGGTTAAGCCTTTGTTACATAGGGATTTCTGTATTTGAAACTCAAGATAAATTTATTTAATGCTGTAACAATATTTAAATAAAAGCATTTCAATTTTTTCTTCATTTCTGATTGTAACGAATTACCTGGGAGTAGAATATAGTTGATTTTTCTTAGCAGATCTTTGACATTTAAAATTATGCACAAGCCTGAGGGGTAGGAATTTTCATTACTTCGGTTTACTTTTAGTAAATCAAACCATTGTTTTGTATAATGTTATCCAGCAGGATTTGTTCCATATTAATAATCAAAAGAACACTGTAAATGGATATTAATAATATCTCAAGTATATTTAAATATTTTAGTAGGGAATTAAAGCCAGCACAATAATAATGCACACTTATGAATGGTTAAACTGAGACATAACACTGTCAAATATTTCAGAGGGGCAGATAAGTGAAGAAAACGTTTGGAATAGAAAAAAAAAAAAAACCCAAACCAAATTATTTAAAGAACATTTGTGTTTCCAAATAGGACTGTGAAACAATAGAGATTTTGTGTCTATTAGTCAAGAGCTGTAATTCAACATTGTGTCAGCCAAGCACCTGTGCTGGTGCTTAGACTGGGATAGGTACCAGGCATAACTGGCACTCATCAAGAGTGGATTGTGCTCTGAGAGCTTCATGACACAAAGGAAAACTTAATTTCCCCCACAGTTTGTAAATGAAACTGGGAATGCCTAATTCACATGAATAATAGATGGAAGGGAAAATGCTGTTCAGAACACAAAAGATCAAGAGAGGTAAATATCCAAAGCCAAAGAAATTTAATAAAAATTCATATGAACATCAAAAGAAGTGGAGAAAACACTCATTTGTGCATACAAACAAGTTTCCCTCTGCAGCAACTAGTTTAGTTCCAAAAAACTACAGGAAGAGACTCAATAAAAATGTAATAAGGAAAAAAAAAAAAAGAAAGGAAAGTAGGTTTAGTAAAAGCTGACCTACTGCCAAAATCTTACTTTTCCCTTTCTTTCTTCAAAGTGTATTTATCAATACTGATATATATATATATATTTTAGTAAGAACCATTCTTCCAATTTTTAAATGTGAAATTCAACAAAACATAGCAAAGAAAGGTCAGTATTTCAGATCCATTTTAACTTTTTTCATTCTCTCTCTTCCCAGGCACAGAACAGCAGGAAATTATCTTTTGGCACTGGGGAAGAGAGGTGAGTTTGTATATTTAAAGCCTGCAAAGACTTACTAATGGCAATCATAACATTTCTTACAGATAAGTTATAAACCAAGATGCTAAACTGTACCTGCAGTAAGCAGACATTTCTTCTTTGGCCTCGTCTTTCATCTTTTCCTGTCAAGCATTTACTACAACCAATGACCCATTTGTTTACTGCCATGGAACAAAAGCATTGCAATACTACCTCTTTGTTCTGGGGAGACATCGGGGCCCAGGGGACCAAACAGTATTCTGGGGAGACGGGGTCAATGAACACTAACCTGCCTTTGCCATTTCTTGCCTTTGGGATGTTAAGCAAAGCACTTATTCATCCGTCTATTCATTTATTTAATCACTTTTTTTGAACTCAGATAATAGCACCAGAGAAGTAAACGTGAGGAAAAGCTAATTAAATAAATGAAAGAGACCTGTCACTGTGAAATGCTTATTTAATAATTCCTTTAGAAATTGAAAGATCATATACAATTTATTTGTTAAATCAGATTTTTTATTATATAAACTATTCCCTGAAAATAAGAAGGGAATTTTTAAAGATAATTTTTAAAGATTATTATAAAATCTTTTAAGTTACTAGGGGGAAAAAACCGTTTCAGAGCCTGAACTACCATCCTTCTATTTTTAAAGTAATTCTGACTTCAAAATAGAAAAAGGTTAAAATTGATTTAATGTATTCATTCAACAAACATTTATTGGACACCTACTATGCACCAAGAATATAGTCTATCCCTTGAAAAATTTAGGCACACAAAAATCTCTGGGTATAATCAAATAATGAAATGCTTGTGAAGAGAGAGAACTGAATGAAAATAAGTTTCTTCCAAATGCCCACAAGTGTAAGCTATATTGGTAAAATCTACTTTAAGAGGTAGAGAATAACTTTTTTTCACTCTGAGAATCATACCCATTGTCTGAAACTTACTTGCATTCAGCTGATGTCTGAGAGACCTCATATTTCTGGCCAAGCACTGATGTGAAAAATAGGCTAATATTTATTCATTCAATGAGCATTTTTGAACATCTGTTCTAGGTTAATGAATATTTAAGAAGAATATTAAGAATATTAGGAAATGAATATTTGGCCTGAGAAACATCAAGGCCAAATTTCTCGTTTTATACATAAGAAAAATTGAGGTCCTAGGGGTAAAAAGATTTTTCCAAAATTACATAGCTGGCCAGTTAAGCAGAGTCAATTCAGGACCTGGGTCTGTATCCAGGTTAGGGTACTACAACAAGGAAAGATGCTTCCAGGAGATGTAAGCTCCTTGAGAAAATGAAGCAAAATTTGAAGGAAGACAACACTTTAAGATAAATATACAAAATGTAGCATGATTAGGTACTTAACAATCCTTTATGACTTTCAAGAAATTACTGCTGAGAGCAGAAAAATAAAGCAATGTACAAGAGATATCAAAGGCAAGTTTAACAACTAAGTCTTGTTTCTGAGTTAAAACACTTCTATATGCCCCATATAAACTGCTCGTATGTTTTAGATGAAAAGACTTTCCAACAGCTGGAACAAAATCCATTGCTAAATTCTAGGAATACATGAAGAGCCTGTTGCATTTTTTTAGTATCAAGGATCAGGCTCTGTTCTAGTTATATGATAGATTAAATTGATGTCGATATATTTCTGTTCTAATGTTTTCTTTGCCTTATGCCACATCTTAGTCTGCAAATGTATAATTGTAGGGATAAAAACATAACAGAAATAATAGCTGGCAGAGATTTTAAGCCACATCGTAAATGACCTTACTGAATTTCCTTACCTGATTTTGTCATTGTTGTACTCCCTGAGTGACAAACATTCAATTCACAAACACCCAGGATATAAAAATAGGCTGTTAGACACTATATTAAAAATAGATTTTGGAAAGAAATTTTCTTGTTAGCTGTGGTCTGGTATTATGTGAAAAACATGGGAAAGAAAGCGTTTTTAAAAATTTGTTTAACATTGGCTGATTTGCAGTTTGCCTTTCAGTATAACAGGCAGCTAATGGCACACGATTTATGCACTCAAGAGACTTAGGAGACTTTGTCTTATGTAACAGACACCATGTGAGACTAGTGAAGACTTCTGAAGATTATACATTATAAGGTATTTCGTAGTTACTTCATTTTGGTTTATTATTTCCATCTAATCCTTCTATTAGAAAATTCTCTCTAAGATGTTAATATCCAAAATATTCAAAGAACTCATACAACTCAATAGAAAAAAAAAAAAGAAACCCAAACAACTCAATTAAAAATGGGCAGGGGATTCGAAGAGACATTTTTCCAAAGAAGATATACAGATGACCAACAAGTACATGGAAAGGCACCCTATATCATTAATCATTTGGGAAATGCAAATCAAAACCACCTTCATACCTATTAGGATGGCTAGTATCAAAAAGACAAGTAATAACAGGGATTGACGAATATGTGGAGAAAAAGAAACCCTTGTGCGCTCTTGGTGGGAATGTAAATTGGTGCAGCTACTATGGAAAACAGTATGGAGGTTCCTCAAAAAATTAAAAATAGACCTACCACATAATTCAGCAATTCCACTTCTATGCGTTCATCTGAAGGAAATGAAAACACTAACTCAAAAAGATATCCACAGTCATATTCACTGCAGCATTATTGACAATAGCCAAGACATGGAAACAACCTAAGTGTCCATTGATGGATGAATGGTTAAGGAAAATGTGGTATATACATAAACACACTGGAATACTACTAGCCATAGAAAAGAAGGAAATCCAGCCATTTAGGACAACATAGGTGAATGGATTTTGAGGGCATGATACTAAGTGAAATAAGTTAGAGACAGTGGAAATGCATGATCTCACTTATATGTGGAATCCAACAAGAGAAAAAAAACCCCAGACTTATAGACACAGAGAACAGATTGGTGGTTGCCAGAGGTAGGGAGTAGGGGTGAGGCAAAATGGGTGAAGGTGGTCAAATTGTACAAACTTCCAGTTACAAAATAAGTAAGTACTGGGATCATAGTGTATATAGTATGGTGACTACAGTTAATAATACTGTATCATATATTTGAGAGTTATTGAAATAGGAGATCTTAAGAATTCTCATCACAAGAAAAAGGAAAATTTGTAACTATGTGTGGTGATGGATGTTAACTAGACTTGTGATTATCTTGCAATATGTACCTATATTGAATCATTATGTCTCACACTTGAAACTAATATGTTAATTATATCTCAATTAAAATAGACCTCTCTGATGATTTCTATTCATTTACCTTGACTTAAAGAAATTGGAGCTGCTCCAATGTTGTGTCACTGAGATAGATCTTCTTCCACAGAATTTCATTTGAATGAAGAGTCTGAGCATTGTTATATTCATTTAATAATACAGTAGCCCTTAACTCCCCAATATTTCAATAATTAGTAATAATTCATTGACATAAACAATCGGGTAAGTGTTCTCATTCTAATGCAGTCTTCAAAATATAGCTCATTAGAGTGCTTTTCTTTGGATCCAATGCAATCATTTGGATCTAAAGAGACTATTGCCAGGGTTTCTCCAGCTCCTATGTTGCAAGAAGCACCATCTGCATTAGCAGTTGTTAAGATCTGGATTCTAAAATGATGAAATGTTTAGTCCTACTAGATGACCACATAATCTATACTAATTTTCACAATAGAGGTTGTGGTTCAGAAGTTTCAACATAATTAAACTCACATTTAAATGTAAATAGAAATAGCCTGGAGAAATCATGTATAGCATGAAGAGGCAGAAGAATCATGCCCTAAGGTAAGAATGACCAAATTTGTGACATAGATCTGCCACGTATAAGCAGATTTTGTGAATTTAAAGATGTCATTTGGCATCTCTGAGTTTTCTTATCTGCTAAAAATGACAGTTGTGATATAACTTTGATTTCTTCGAAACAATGTTGTTGTAAAGCTCAAATGAGCTGATTATACATCAAAAAGTTTTGTGAATTGTAAAGTGCTATACAAAATCAGAAATACAGTAACAAAATATTTGTTTCAAAAATGCTAAGTAGTATTTTGTTTTCTTTCTTTCACTAAAATTGGAAAAAAACTGGAGAGGTTTAGAATAGAATTATGTATTTTTTGCTTTAATTCATTTTGTTGGACCTTTGCTACACAAGTCAGAGAACTATATTTATTGTCTCATCTGATTTTAATGAGGCAATATTGTTAATAACAGACAGCATGCATATGTCCACCATTAAGAATTTTAACCAGTTTCTGGAATATATTATGTGTTAAAGGGGATAAAAAGAGAAACACACAAGGTACAAATTTTCCATTTTACTAATACAACATTTACTAAATATCTTCTGGGGAAAATACAGAGAAGGCTATTCTACTGAAAGTTAGGAATGGCCAACTTGAAGTACAGAAAAACTTTTTTAAGAAATGAAAAGAAGCCAAACTTGAAAGATAATCAAAGAAAAGCCTCCAGGGAAGTCTTTTCTCCAGTCAAGAAGGATGTACTCAAAGCTTGCTTAAATAGAGAGGGGAAAGAGCTATTAGAACAGTAAGAATTGTTGATATGAAAGAATATAAGAACGGTGTCAAGGGAAGATGAAACAGGCAAGGAAGATGAAGCACAAAAGCACAAGTGTTCTTAAGGGAGGGAGAAGTGGGAAATGCTCACCAAAAGAGAGCAAGGTAATGCGCTGGGGAGCTTTAGACATCCCTGAGGTCACACGCTGAAGAAAGAGTTATTTATGTCTGTGTCTGTCTCTGCCACTAGATTTTTAGCTCCTTAAAACAAGATGCCATATCTTATTCATACTTGTGTCTCCCAGAGCAACTAGCTCAGTTCCTTGTTCACAGAAGGTACTCAGTGGGTACTAGGTTGAACCTGAATAAAAGTTGCCTGTACTGCCGTTTAGGTGCTGGCTATGAAACGCTGTGATAGGAACATAGCAAGACAAAGCGCAATAAGTATATACTGGCTCATTCATTGATTATACACTTTCTTAGTGAGCACCATGTGCTATGAAGGCTGTGAGGCCAGACCAGTGAATCATATGTGTTAGGATTCTGTTTTTCTTTACAAAAATATAACCCAGATCTTCCAAGTTTAGCATTAGAAGAATTGCCAGATGATCAGGAGGCAGTTGGACCACATGGCTCTGCCTGTTTTCCTCTGGCTTTCCCTGGCCACTGGGGTCTTGAAACTGACTGCCATTGAGACAACTGTGCTGGGGGCTGTGGGGGTTGGTAAAGGTCCTCCTTTTGGCATCCGGTCCAAGCATGGACAAATGACCCACTCTTCATTTCCTATAATACAGCTAAAATAGTGTACTAAAGATTGAAGGACAAAAGATAAATCAAACTGAAAAAGTAGCATGAATTTGGAAAATCTGGGTTGAAGTTATACCTTGTCTCCAAAGCTTATGTGCTACCCTAGAGGAGAAAAAAAGACAATTAAAACACAAACAAATCTTATCTGTGTCCTTCCTTCTTGGTTCCCATATGGTGGATCAGGGAGTCATTTTCAACAGTATTTACCAGAAGTACATTTCCAAAATTTCTGACTCCTTGACCTTTAGAGATCAAATTTCATTTCGTATCAATTTTGGGTCCACTCACTCACTCAAACTTCCATGCCTGAGTTCTAGCTTCTTTCCCTGGGCATTATCATCAAGAAAAACCTAGTTCCTCAGACTGTATCACAACCTAATAAGCTAGACATTCTCTCAAGAGATGCACATAGTACAGTATCAGTGAGAAAGTTAGTCCATACAGAAAGGATACCATATGCTGTAGTGTCTTCTTTCATTCTTAATCAAGGAAACAAGCTCTGTAGCTATTAAAATGGTAATAATATAGAACTAAAAGTTTGTTGATTGTGTCCAAATATCCCACCACTTTTCATACACACCGCTCAGAAAGAATAAAAACCCTGTCCAAAATGTGAATCCTGAACATTTTGGCTCAAAGCATTCTGTGAAGGGGAGGGGACTGTGGGAAAATGACAGAGGGGGAAGAGAAGCTACTCTTCTCAAATTTCCCCTAGTGCTTGCATTGTTTCAGCAACACTCACGAATATCTCATCTTGTCTTTGCAAAAACCCCATGAATTCAGCTCATTTTATAGGTGTGGAAACAAAATACAAAGGATCTAAGCAAGGAAGTCTGTTCATGTTTAGCTTGTAATTGTGCTAACTTTGAATTCAGCTTCTTGTAGTCACTCAATAGATATTTACTGTGAATTTACAATGTACGAGCATTACAATATAACGTAGTAGAAACATAGGGGCGTACATGCGTTATCTTCAAATTACTTACACTCTAGTAATGGAGGAAAAAAACACTCCACTAATGAGGAGGTCATTCATAATCACTGAAATGATATTTTCAGATGACAATAGTCAGGGAATGAAAGCAACCATCCAGTCATTTAAAAGATGCATGGCTGGTAAGGAAAAGAGGTGATGAACATGTAATAATATACTCCCTGGACATGTTAGTTCAGGTTAAAAATTCTCAAGTTCCTTTAAAATTTGAATTTGCTTAGTTATGTTGAGTCATTCATTCAGAAACGGCCCGAGGGTAGGGACATTAATTAGAACCAATTGTAACAGATCCAAATCTAACACAGTTCTTCACTTTAAAAGGCAGGGAGAGAAGGGACTGGGGAACGGTGTCGTGTTTCTAGAAAGATCAAAAAGGAAAGGCAATGATAAAGGGAAACTGCATCAGAAGGTAAGAAAAGAATTGAAAAGAAAGAGAATGGTTGCTCTAAGAAGTAATACAGACCATCTCTGGCAATATATTGCTGTGACTAATTACATGAACTTAAACATCAAAAAAAAAAACCTGGATTGGGATCCTGGCTCCCTTGAAGAAAGTTATTGGGTATCCATGATCCTCAGGTTTCTCATCTGTAAAATGGGGAAAATAATACTCCTTACCTTTATGTGGCAATTGTAAAGGTTAAATAACCAAATGTACGTAAAATGTCTGGGACATTGTATGTTCTCAGCTGGTGGTTCCTGTTATGATTATTCAGTGATTTAAGGAGACTGTGTCCTTGAACTTAGTGAACAGTTGGTAATCCACTAGTGCATATTAATTCAGCAGAATGCTAAGCAACATTTGAAATATATTCGTACAGTATGTTCCCACTCATGGATGGGGGCATTTTGAGAGTATGCGGGGAAGTTTTTTGTTTCTTTGTTTTAATTGAAATATAGTTGATTTACAATGTTGTGTTAGTTTTTGATATACAGCATGGTGATTCAGTTATACATATATATTCTTTTTCATTGTAAGCTGTTACAAGTTAGTGAATATAGTTCCCTGTGCTGTACAGTAGGATCTTGTTGTTTATCTACTCTGTGTGTAATGTTTGTATCTGTTAATTAGGGGAGGTTTTTGGGTATCATAATCACACTAGTAGGAGTGGGAAGTGATACTTGGGATTAGTGGGCAGGGGCTGGGGATGCTAGATGATCTAGAATTCTCAGGAAAGTTCTGCACATAAAAGGATGAATGCTTATGCATTCTCCTTGGTTTTCAGATGTCTCTCTAGACATTTACATGTGTAAAAAACTCATATATATGATCTGAACCTAGACATCAACTCCATTTCACTCAAAGCATAAATGTTTTTTGTTCCATGGTTTTAATATAAATTTTCTAGGAAAGCAGCTATTATGTAAATATAGGCAAGAATGTACTTTGTTTTGTTTGGAATTTTACCAAAAGTAGTTCACCATCTTGGTAGAACCATGTGATTCATGCTGGTGTCATTCCTATGACAAATCAACACATTTGTTTATCAGTCTGTTTTTGTAGCCGTGACATTCAAGTTAAAGCTACAGGAGAAAGACAAGTATTGTAATTATTTCACTTCTATGTGAAATATAAAAAACAAACAAAACCAAAATAAGTGAACAAACCCAACCAAACACAAACACATCAATACAGAAGATAGAGTAGTGGTTACCAGAGGGGAAGTTGGGGGAGGGAGGGGTAGGCAAAATGAGTTTTAAAAAGAATCAACTGTGTGATGACAGATGGAAACTAAATTTTTGGTGGTGAGTATGCTGTGGTGTATACAGAAGTAGAAACATAATGTTGTGCACATGAAACTTATATAGTGTTATAAACCAATGTTCCCTAAGTAAAAAATAAAAAGAGAAGACTACTCAAAGGTCCAAACATCTAACTTCTTCACTCTGCCTTCTAATGAAGTCATGCCTGAGCATTTCATATATTATTTCATTATAAATTGCTTTGCTTTTAATTTTCCTACATATTATAGCTAAAGTATTGTATTATTTTTTTTTAATAAATTGCTTATGTATATACAATATATTATCTGTGCATCTCAACTCAGGATAATAAAGCAAGTATTACAAAATGTTTGCTATGAAAAGGGAGTGTTGGGTCTGATGTGGCTGAGAGCCATGCTCTAGAATTGTATTTAATGTCATGAAAATACATTAACAATGTAAGGTCAAGTGAAAAAAAAGTAAATTCAAAGCTCTACGTATGGATTGGTTCCATTTTTATAAAGAATCAAACAAAAAACTAAAATTTATAAGAATTTGCACTCCTCTCCCCATAATGCCTTATGGGATCACAGTAACCCAATTGCAGAGGCCTCCTCTTATGCGCTATATAGTTTTGTAGCATTTTGGTCAAATAATTTGCTGTATTTCAATTAGAGAATTATAGAAGTGTATTGATTTCCCAGGAATCAGATAGAAAATGAAATATGGATTCTAAATTTAAGCCAAGTCATTTAACTTTCATAAGTCTATTTTTTTAGGTGAAAACCCTTAAGATATATGATCAATAACATAAGATTTCCAGCTTTCTGGTTCTATGATTCTAAAGCAAAACTTTGCTGATTATATAGGTGAAGGTAGTGTTTCCCCAACTATTCTCTACTTGGGGGCATTTATGGGTGTTAAGCAAATAGAATTCTGTGGTTAATATGTCTGAGAAAACACTGGCTAAATGGAGTAAAACATGTTTCTTTAGGTAAGACTTTTCAATTTTCTTGTTAAGCTTAAGAATATTGTGAATTTTCAAGAGAAGTGCAGGATGCAGCATTTCCTGTACATATTTGACCACAGAATCTCCCCTCTCCCTATACCCTGAGAATCTCATGGAAGTGGTGTTCAGCACAAAGGGTGCTGGGACACACTAAGATGGTGTATATTTTAGTATATTTTAGAAAAGTTTTTATTTTCCAGAGACTGAATCTCTGTGGTTAGTTTTCAGGCATTACAACAAGCATTAGAGAAAATAGTTTTTGTGTAATGATTCTCTTAAATCATGTTATATATTGGAATCAGAACTTTTAAGTTCAGGTTGCTAGAAGGAAGGAACTGAAAAGGTTAACAAAAGAACACAAATTGTAATGTGTGATGAGCATGAGTCATTTTAGAGCTAAAGGGTGAAATAGAGGCTCTCTTCACATCGAAAGATTGATCTGTTTCAAAAAAAAAATCTGTCCAAAAACACCAGGTTTGGTTAGCCTACTCAATTAAAATAAGTCTAAAAGTTATTTAGAAAAAAAGTTATGTAGAAGAAACGTAATATTATACGTGGAAAATAAATAGGAAGAAATTAGATGATTTGAAATATTAGAAATAGTGTGCTTTCTTGGTTATTTTTGAGGATTAGGCCACCAATATAAACAAGCTAAATTAAAAAGTGGAGTATAATTCTAGAAAGAACACAAATAACAAGATTATCCCTGTTGCAGAAAAGAGCATAATTTCTTTAACTAGTGATTATCTTAAAGGTCAGCTGGTGGAAGTTCACTGAATTTGATTTGTGTAGGTGTATCAGCAGTTGGTATTAGTTAAAAAAAAACCCTAAGGGTTGACATTTAAAGAGTTATTTTAGATTATATAAATTTCAAATTTCAAAATGTAAATTATTTAATGAGTGGATTATCTGTTGAAAATTTTTAACAGCTAGTTTATTTGCCCTGCCATACATGTGTTTCTGGGCCACAGTTTCCTGCACATGATGGTTTATGGAAACTAATCTTTTTTTTCCTTTTATTATGACTGTATTATTCTTTTTGATCAGTTTGTTTTGGTTTCATTTGCAAGGATTGTCAGCTATCTCTAAATTGCCTCTTTGTCTTCTCTCCTGTGTATCTATTATGTCTTTGATTAATCTGCCTTTTTAACTTACTTTTTAAATGCAAACTAATCTTAATAACATCATGAAAGTAAGTCTACCATCAAAATAAAAAAACAAAACAGTCAGATAATGGATTCTAAAACCAATTTAAGGCTTAACTAACATATAAGGTCCTTAAGGGCAAAATCAATAGGGAAATCTGTATTTTACCAAATAGTTATTAAGTATCTACAGGCAACAAGTCATTGATCTAGATTTCTGGGGGAGAAAGCTGTTATCACTCTAATCCAGGGTCCAAATTTATCATCAATTTTTGTGAGTCAACCAGATAGTATGTGTCTTCCTATGGGAGGCAACATGACACACACAATGTACCTGTGATATAGTCTAGCCAAAAATACTTAATTTCATTCCATTCAAGTTTTGGATGTAACATCCAGGTTACAGAAAGCACAGGGGATAGTGGAACAAAACAAATGATAACACAAGGAAGCATGAGGCAAACCGGGAAGTGTGACATTCTCCAGAACAACTGTCCTGGTTCCTTCAGCAAGTCAGGGGCAGAAGAACAGGACAGAGCTAGATGAAGACAGACTTAACCATATTAACTGGATGCAAAGGGCCGCTGGGTCTAAAGTGCAACTCCCCACTTTCTTTTTCACATCAGATGGCGTAAACTGTGTCTCTAGCTCCAAAGTGTTAGTTGGACATCTGGGCAGAGCCTCCTCAGTGCCTCCCTCCGGGAGAACATGGCCTGCCATCTCTCTCTGTTCCACCTGTCGCTGCCTGTCCACCATTCTCCTTCTTGCTGATCCAGCTTCTCACGTACCGTAGGCTAAGTCAGCCAACCAGCCATTTTCATTTCTGTGGGAAAGAATCCCTGAAGTTGGCCTCAGCCCAATAGTGTAGCTAGTTCAACAGTCTCTTTAGCACAGTATGGGACATATTTTTAGAGACTATGTGATAAATGTCCTTTATTGACAGGGAAAAATTCCAGCAAAATGTACTTGGTTTTTGAAAGAAATATAAAAAAGCTTCAAATAGCATATTTAGAGAACATGAAGTACCAATTCCCCCGAGTACTTTCAGAAAATTATGGTACTATGCATGTTTTCAGAGTAACGTGCCAGATAGTGAAATCTTGATGAAATGTACACTGTCTTTCTACCTGTTTGTTTTTTGAGGCATTTCTACTTCTCTGTTGAATGTGCCGATATTTTAACTTAAAAGTATGCAATAAGAATAAAAGCAAAAAGAAATCCAAAGGTTGAACATCTTTATTCTTTTGGAAATTTGGAATTTCATGGAAATTTCTCATCTGAAAAATCATCCCTGTAGCAACTGACTATAACTTTATTAACAGATTCACATTTCAGTGTGAGGCCTGGGTTGATGTCATATAGTCTTTCTTTGATTTCAATCCCTAGCTCTTGCTTGCTGCACAGAACTGCAGGTTGCCCTGAAAAACAAGAACAAGGAAAACAGAAAAGCATTTCCTTTCTCAATCCTTTTAGCAAGAGAACACGGTGACATCGGTATTTTGGTAAAGCAGTTATGTGAGTCAACCCAAGCATGAGCATGTAATCTTCTTCCATCCACCAAGAGTTGGTCAGGTAAAAATATTAATTTAATTTATCAGACAACTGTAAGTCCAGTGCTATTAAAGGAAGGAAAGAAGAAAAAAGTAAGGTAGGGGGGTAGGTTGGTTCTAGGGAACTGCTTAGGTTGTGCTGTCAGAAAACAAGGCATTTTGGCTGATAATAAAGAAGTTCATTTCAGGAAAAGAGCCAGAAGAAATATTTCTTTTAACCATTTACTTGTCTTATTATAATAGCATAATTAGAAGAGATAATATATAGATTTTTTGTTATTCTTATTTCTCATAATATTTTCACTTCGTTATCTTCAAGTTGTTTAGGGTATATAATGTCTTGTTTTTATTCCCGTTTTTGACAGACATGGAAGCTGCAAAATGAAAAGCTGGGCAAATTACCAAAGGTAGCAAAACTATTAATGACAGAATAGGAAATAGTGGGTGGGTATAGCTCAGTGGTAGAATGCATGCTTAGCATGCACGAGGTCCTGGATTCAATCCCCAGTACCTCCATTAAAAAAAGAAAAAGAAAAAGAATTGAAAGTAGAACACATCACTCCTGCCTTCCAATCCAGTGCAAAAAAGATATGTGTATTTCCACAATTTTTCAGGCTATGGTTACCTGGAGATTATTTGTGAAGAGATCTCTTGAATTGAACACATGCTTTAAGCATTTTCTACTTGTGGTTGTATCTTTTAATTATGCCAGTGTGTTTTGTTATTGTGATTTTTTTTTTCACTTAGGTAGAATCTGATGGAAGAGAGCACAGTAGCAGCTCCTTGAAAATATCTTTGAAAAATTCACAATACTAATATGTCAGCACAAGCTTGTATACTATATTTATTAACTTAGTTAAGAAACATTGTCTACTACTTTCAAGCTTAACATTTACTATTTTGTTTTCTATTTTTTTTTATTTCTACTAACATTTACTATTCATGCCAACCCTGCAAACATGTATTATATTTATATTTCAGATGAAATTGAGCAACTTGCCTGGGATCATATATAGTAAGTGGCAGAGCCAGAATTTGTACCCAGATTGGTCTTACTCCAAAAGCCATAGGATCTCTATGATATCAAGTTTACATGTCAGAGTCCCTTCTTGCAAAGTGCTGTGGGTGTTCAGATAGGGAGTAAGATATATCTGGTTGGGGGAGAGGGATGGATGCAGAAGATTTAATGAAAGAAGCATTAGAGCTCAGTGCTTGAAAAATGTGATTGTTTGATCATGTAAAATGAAAGGTTGAGAAGTGTAAGCCAAGAACAATGTAAACAAAGGTATAGAGAGGGAAAGTCAGAGCATATTAAGGGAGCAAGTCTGTATGGATGAAACCTAGAGTGAGTGAAGGAGAAATGTGCTAAGTTTGGAAAGGTGTTTGAGGTTATAAAGGACCTTTAACAAAAGGCAATGAGGAGTCTTTACTGACTACCAGTGGCTTACAAATGTAGGTATGAATGTAAAACACACAGTCCTAAAATGTCAATGGTATCTGGGTTAGGAGAATGGCCCTCTTAAGAGGTTTTTTTTTAAAAAAAATTTATAAGCAATAATGGAATCCTTCTACTTGACAACATCGAATTTAAATATAGTGTTTGGGATACCAGAAAACAAAAACAAGAAACAATTGCTACTGAGAGAGAGAGAAAGAGATGGGGTGGTCGGGGGTGTGGGGGGGGGAGACAAAGATATTATTCGTTTGTAAAAATATACCATGAAAATTTTATTGAAAGTATCTTGCTTTAATTTAAACATAAATCTGCTTTGCAACTTAAAACTTTTAGTTATGAAACTCAATACAATGCTTTAACTCTATTTCTTTGGACTCATCAGGTATTCAGTGTTGAGGTGATGGATTGTATATATGCTGCACTTATACTGAAGATCCCCAGGAGTTTATTTCTGCTGTGGTTAACTGAAACAGTTTTCCAGTTTCCCTTTCAGCTAGTTGTGTCCTGTCATTAAGTTTTGGCCAATGAATTCTAAACAAATTTTTTTTTGGTGGGTCTTCTGGAATAGTGCTTAGGAGTGGGAATAATTTTTGCTCTAGCAGGAAAATGGATAGGATAGTTGAGATCCCAGTGACTGTAATATCTGTGATAACCTCTTTGATGCCTTTGAACAGACTAGAAAGAAGCACTCATCCTTGCAGGTGAATTAGAAACAGTTCCTCTTCTGGGTAGATGCCGTACCTCACAGTATTGAGACATCACTGGCTTCTTGGTTGGGCACCTTTGCAGTAAACAAACTGCACAACCATGTGAGATGGCCCTGGCAGCCATATTGGTTTATGAGGCAGGAAAGAGATGCATGTTCTAAAGATAGCAAAGCCAAAGACAGAAGGAGACAGGTCCTGCTGACCATGGATGTGCCATATCAGTCCTGAACTGACAATTTCCAGAGCTGTTTTTTGTAAGATAAAAATACAATTTATTTCATCTGTGACTGTTATTTCTGATTTCTTTTATCAGCAGCTAATTGCTAGTAAATTAAGACACATGGTGTGATTTGAGAAGTGCTACCATTAATTAATGAATTAAATAAATGTTCCTTGAGCATCATGTGTCAGACACTCTGTTATGTGCTAAGGATAAAGGCAGAGTTCACAGTCTAGGATGTGAACAACAGATGTGCACTTACATAGATAATTGCAGTATACTGTGATATGGTTGTTCAGTTTGCATATTGCATAAAAACATCTGGCCAAGAGGTGAGTGGGGGCTGTGCTTTGACAGACTGCATTCATCCAGAGGGGGAAGTTCTCTAGTTCATCTCCACAAATGAGATGCCTTTTAAAAAAAAGATTATAATTCCACTGACAATAATGCCTTATTGTCATTTAGTTTAG
The DNA here is from genome assembly GCF_048773025.1 of Camelus bactrianus. Classification (NCBI taxonomy): domain Eukaryota; kingdom Metazoa; phylum Chordata; class Mammalia; order Artiodactyla; family Camelidae; genus Camelus; species Camelus bactrianus. The sequence goes on along the minus strand of NC_133540.1, from coordinate 88,380,530 downwards.
TGATTTTCAAATTTATTTTAGCAGCAGTTAGCCTTCTTTGAAACAACTTTCATGCAGAAATACAATGTATTAATTCAGATGTTTTGGTTATAGAGGTCTAACTCAAATTAGTTTAGATGTCAAATCTACTAGTTAATTTAACCACACTTATTATAATATCAGTGGGCCCAGTGTGCTAAGTAAAGACATACTAGGGCTTTTAGAGAAGGCTTTATAAAGGAAGTGATGCCTGAGCTAAATCATGAAAGATGATTCCAAGAGACGGACAAAATAGGAAAACAGCATACTATGCTGGGGAGACAGCATGTGTAAAGATATGTAGGGGAGCATGTCCTGTCTCAGAAATGGCAATAGTTCATTAAATGCCAGAGGTGAACGAAAGAGAGGCTAATGTTTAAGTGGCTGCAGGTCGTCATGATAAGTGAGAGGCATATGATTAAGGGACAGACATGCTTGGGAAACTAGGTTTTAGTTTATAAATTATGGTAAGTCATTGAAAGATTTTAAAAAGCGGAGTAATATGAATAGAGTATGTTTCAGGAGGATGTTGGGATTGTACTTAGTAGGGGTACATTAATAGACAAAATGCAAAAAAGCTCAGGCAAGAGGTGACAGGGTAACTTAAGACATTAGTAGTTCATTGGGATGGAGTCAATAGAGTGATGAAAACATTAAGTAGGCCAAACTGATCATAGGGAGGATGGGAGAGAAAAGTTAAGGATGATTCCTAGGATTCTGAGTTGGGTGAACCTTCATACGATTACATGACCATCAGCATGGTGGTACCATTTTTAATGGGAGAGAGTCACACAAGGCCAGGAATAGATTTTGGAGGAAAGACAAATGAACTTGATTTTAGACATACTGATCTTGAAATATGTGCAGACTGTCCAAGTGGAGATACCCAGGAAGAAATTGACAATATCTTCCCATTAAGCAGTGTCTGAAACTGCCATTGTTATAATTTATTCTTGTAAGTTAAGGTTATATCTCTAAGTAATTGCCTCTTAAAAATACCACTGGGATGGCCAACAAGTGCATGAAAAGAAGCTCAGCATCACTAACTGTTAGAGAAATGCAAATCAAAACTACAATGAGATATCACCTCACACCAGTCAGAGTGGCCATCATTCAAAAGTCCACAAACAATAAACGCTAGAGAGGGTGTGGAGGAAAAGGAACCCTCCTACACTGTTGGTGGGAATGTGAATTGGTGCAGCCACTATGGAGGACAGTATGGAGGTTCCTGAAAAAACTAAAAATAGACTTACCATATGATCCATCAATCCCACTCCTGGGCATATATCAAGAGGAAGATATAATCTCAAAAGACACATGCATCCCATTGTTCACAGCAGCACTATTTACAATAGCTAAAACATAAAAACAACCTAAATGTCCAGTGACAGATGACTGGATAAAGAAGATGTGGTATATATATACAATGGAATACTACTTAGCCATAAAACAGAATAAAATAATGCCATTTGCAGCAACATGGATGGACCTGGAGATTGTCATTCTAAGTGAAGTAAGTCAGTAGGAGAAAGAAAAATACCATACAATATCACTTACATGTGGAATCTAAAAAAAGACAAATGAACTTATTTACAAAACAGAAACAGACTCACAGACATAGAAAGCAAACTTATGGTTACCAGGGAGAGAAAAGGATAGGAAGGGATAAATTGGGAGTTCAAGATTTGCACCTCTTAGAGAGTGATGGAAATGTTAGTTATGTTGACTGTGGTGGTGGTTTCATGGGTATATACAATTATCAAAATTCATCAAATTGTACATCTGAAATATGTGTAGTTTACTGTACAGGAATCATACCACAATAAAGGTGTTAAAAAATACCACTGGGAAGAATTAAACAGATGACAGGGTACTGTAATGAGAGAACAACTGAACTAGGCATCTATAAATCAGTCCGACACTGACTTTGCCATCGACTGCCTGGGTGATATTCAGCAAGTCACTTTGCTTCAGGTTCCTCATGTGGAAAATGAGGAAGTAAGACCAGGTGATCTTCAACATCTGGGAGTTGACCACAATTCAAATAGTAATATTAACTTACTGTAGTTCAGTTCAGTGGTTTTCAAACTTATTTAGCAGCAGTTAGGCTTCTTTGAAAGACCCTTCATGCAGAAACACAACGTATTAGGATGTTTTGGTTGCAGAGTTCTAACTCAAGTTACCTTAGACATAGAAGAGAATTTACTAGTTAATTTAAGCATATTTTGTGAAAAGGTGCAGCTGGACTTCATGGATGACTGGAACCTGAGACTAGTGCACCACCAGGACTTACTCTCTACACTTCCTGTGTGATGGATTCATTCCACACAAGGCAGTATGCAGCCACTGGCCACTCTCAAGACTTCCATCTTTCTTTCTCATCTCAGACTACTGCTATGGTGGACAAGCCCTTCTTCCCTTCATTCCACGTGAAAACATTCTGGGGGATAATTCTGCTTGCTTTGGCTTGAGTTATATGCCCACCCTGTAGTCAAGAAGTTGGGGGATTCTCTTGAGCTGCAACTGTCCCTAGAATCACCTGTTTATAGTATAGGCAGGAATAGTTCCCTCCAAGGAAAGGAGCATTGTTTACAGAAAAAGGGAAGTTACCAGGCAGTCAATTAGATGGTCAATATGTAAAACAGATAAAAACAAAGGTTTCTAGTTGAGATCCCACCTACCCGGTCCCCTCTGTGTACACTGGGTGGCTTGGGATGCGTACCTCTGAAGACCTCATGAAGATCATTGGAGTACCACATGAAAATAACTGATTTTATTGATTGGATAGCATGCCAGGTGTCTCCAGATCCTTGAAAAATTGAAACACTAGATATTTATTGATGGTGGTGGTACTTACCCAGTAGAACATTTCTGGAATACGGGAAAGTACTAGGAAGAGTGGTGCTGATGTTGATGGGGTTGAGGTGGAGATTCTGAATGTTCAGGCATCCAGGAACCTGAGACTGGGGGTGTAGGAAGAAGAAGCAGGAGGACACCAAGATGAACTTTGCCTACCTTGTCATTTTATCCAGGACTAGCTTATCAAAGACACACTGTTAAAAATGGTGGAAAATGTTTATCTTTGGCCAAGAGAGTGGGATGGTCCTTGGTGTCATCCACAGTCATCCTAGAGAAAGGAACAAATGGGAAGTTGATGGAAAGAGAGAATTGATGGATTGGAAGAGGGGTAGAGACAATGAGCAAAGCCACATTTCTTGGATGAATATATCCATGGTATATGATACTTTAAAACTATTAGAAATAAAGTAATGGTGATAGAGGCAGAGAGAGAAAGAGGAATAAGATGAGTAAAGGTGGGAAGGTGGAGAGGAATGTAGTTCAGTAAAAGGAAGACTATGTCACTGGAATATAGTTTGGAAGCCCTATCAGGAGGTCCGAGAAGTAAACATTCAAGATCATCTTGATTAGTACCTATTTAAAAGTTGTACTAATAAATATCAGGTAAATTACATTTAATTATTTTATTAATTATAACTTACTACATAATTTAAATGTAACACCTTCCTTGAAGTTTTGTAGCTATTAGTGTAAAAGTGTGTACTAAAATCAGTAAAGTCAAGTTTAATTGATTCTTTATCAAATAGTAATAATGTCCTTAAATTACAAAATTTAAATCTGCCTTTTGAGCAAGCTGCTCAACAAAATTTCAGAAAACAAAGGAACATAGGTATAAGGGAACTTATAGGCCCAGCTACCTGTGCTACTAATAGAAAAAATATGGAGAGATCAGATTTACTCAGATAAAATATTAATTGCTAATTTGGAAAAGACACAGGTGTTCACTAGAACATCAAGTACTTTTTTTTATCTGCGAAGTAACGAACCAATTCTGTAATAATACAAATAAACATAACTGTTTTCAGAACAAGTTGTACCTACACAGTGCTACTACTAAACCATTTTGGTCAAAAAGGACTTAGTTAAGCCAAAAGTTTTCACTTGGATAAATCACTTCTTTAAAGATATATTTTCTTACTGGGTTCTTATTTTCCGTCTTAATTTAAAAATGGCAACATCTGTCAAACATGAAAAATTTCCACCAGATAAGCTATCAAAATCAGGCTACTTTTCTGTTGCAAACTCCGATCTGCTATAAAACTGCTTATGGCTTCAGGGTTGTTGGAATGTCTTTTGAATTGGAGTCTCATGAGGGAGTTTTTTTTTTTTTTTTTTTGGTAATATTTGTGAAGATTTAACTTGTCAGCATTTGTACAGTGCCAACTATTTGAAAATGATTATTTCTCCAATCTCAAACTCCTCACTGCGAGTGAGAAAAACAACAATCTATTTTTTGGATGATATAGTGTCACTTGCTGTGAAAATGTTGTTTTCCTGTTTTTAGTGAGAGAATTGATCTATTTGCTATCGTATAAAGGGAACAGTCCTGAGAATAGAGATTATTGAAACAACCTGCATTTAACTGACCTTTTTATAATAAAATCCACTACTCTCAACTATGAATGTCACATTTATGAATATTCAATGGATTGTGAATATTCAGTATTTAAAATTTAGAGGCCAACAATGAACATGGTCTATATAAACCTGAACTTCAGGACCAGCAAACCCCAGCATTTATTAGTGCTTTTTTAACATCCACAAAGGTGATCCCCTTTGCTCACCCTACTCACTACTGCTGGTCAGCTTGTGAGACAGGCAGGTATCACCCTGCTCAAGTGAGACTGCCAGTGCCATCAGCTTTATCCTCCTGGGCATTGTTGTGACTATTAATTTTGCATCATCTTTCATACTTTCATTTCTGCTTTCTTATATGAGAATTTCCTGTTTACAGGTCTGCTTCCCCTATGACTATGAGCTACTTAAGAATAGGGACTGTAGGGGGACGGTATAGCTCAGTGGTAGAGCACAGGCTTAGCATGCGTAAATTCCTGGGTTCAATCCCCAGTATCTGCATTACATAAATAAACAAATCTAATTACCTACCTGCCCCCAGCGGAAAAAAAAAAAAGGACTATATCTGCTTATCTTTGTATCTCTGATGCAAAATGCAATGTTTGGAACATAATACATTCTCCATATTTGTTTGTTTATTATGAAATAGCTAGTAATTATGTATTTACAGGTATTTAAAGAAGCTTAAATCTGTGAGGATGTTCCATCATCCAATTTATATTTTTCAGGCGTTTATTTTCCTCTTTTCTTCAACTTTTGGTAGTATTTCTCTTTGGGGCAAGTGTTTCTGTGCCAAGGAGAAATGCTGTGGCAAGTGGCCATTGAGGCAGGTTTACTATTCTGGGCTCCCGAAGCGAATTGTCTGGCTTGCTGCTTACAAAGCCCAAGGTAATTAGTCATTATATGTTAGTCTAGAATCAAGATAGTTGGGATTGAGTGGGATTTCTTCTAGGACTAAGGCCATTTTCAGACCTATTACAGAAGCTGGTATGGGGGTGATGTTGCTAGGGAGGGAAATGGAAACTTAATGTAGGTCTCCAGGGGCTTCTCCAGTCACTCACCATACTTCCTGGTGACAAAGATTAAAGTGATGCAATTATTCTTCAGCAGTGGTGGACTCTTTAACAGCTGATCAGTTCTGGCTAAATAATGATTTGCATTTTTACTGCAACTTTTTCTCCCAGGAGAGGAAGGCCTTTTACGTTTAATAATAGGGCCTAAGATTAATTGCAATCAACACCAAGTGCTTTATGTGCTAAACAACACCCCTGTGGGGGAAAAAAGTACTAAAAACTGTTAATACACCCTTGACCAACACTGGTAAGTACACAAGCCAGGAACATTCATTGGGAAAGAGATTGTGCAAAGCAGTATTCTGCCTCTTGAGCTGGTAGAGTTTGTTTTTGGATTGCTGGTGGTAAAAGCTGAAGCTGACCCACAAGAACAAAATCAAACTCCATACACTTAAAATGTCAAGGCCACGTTCACCAAGTAAACACGGATATTTCTAGTTTACATTTTGACATTTTCATTCTGTAGCCGGCACTGCCAAACACACGTAGTAGTATCCTGCGTGGGGAGAATTAGAAAATAAATAGGACAGGGTTATCGCAGAGGGTCACAGGTTCTGTTATTTACCTCTCACGATACAACTTACAGATGCTACCCGTTAAAAAAAATCAAACCACTGAAGATGCCAGGAAACATTTCCTTCGGTGACTTCCTTCACCTCACCTGGCGTCCGATTAGCCACCCAGACCAGGGTTCGGCTTTGGGGCCAGGCTGCCTCCGGCGAGCGTGCAGTAAACAGCGCCGCGTCCACGCACGAGCACCGGTTGAGGCGGGCTCGCCAGTCTTTTCTCCATCCTCCCCCACCCCGTGCCTCTGTGGCTTTGCGATAACCCACCAGCCTCCCCAGCTCTGCTCGTCACTCAAGCCAAGAAAAGCGAGTAAGAACCCGGCAAGGGGACTGGAGAAAAAGGGAAAGAACCCTGGCAGCCGCGCGCGCACGCGCACTATGACCCTGCGCGGCGCCCCGGGGGCGGGGCCAAGGAGCGGCGCTGGAGCTCCGCCTCCTTCTCCTCACCCCACCCCGCCGCGCCGGGGAGTGACTGACTCTCGCCAGCCCCTCCACGTCAATCAACCCTCCTCCTTCTCGCACTCTCCGCACCTTGTTATTAATCTCAATGCCGATATCGCGCGGACGCCTCTCCCCCGGCGCTCGGGGGTGTGAACGTGTGTGAACCAGAGCGGAGGCACCGAAAGCTGGCGTCTCTGTGCAGCAGTCTCGGCCCCGGCAGCAGTAGGCGCAGCAGCAACCCCCGCAGCGGCGGCAGCCCCAGCGCTTGGAGGCCAAGGCCAAGGCCAGGCACAGCGCGGCTCTCGGAGTAATAGCCGCGGCTCCGGCGGGTGCGGGGGCGCAGCTTCCTCCGTCAGGGGCCTTTGCGTCGGTGGCCGCGGCCGCGGGGCCTCTCCTGCGCGCCCAGGGTCACCGTCCCCGAAACCCGGCTGCGCGGCCCTCGGCCCCCTCCCCGCCCCCCATCCGTCTCCTCCTCGTTCCCTTCAGCCGTCCTCCTCGCCGCTGCCTCTGCCGTTCCTCAGGCGGCCCGGCCCGCCCGCCCCGCGTCCCCTCCGGCCGGTGCCTCTCCCCCCGGCGGGCTGCCTGCATGTCTTTGCTGCCCTCAGCCCCGCCACCACCGCCGCCGCCGCCTCCCCCGCCGCCGCAGCACCAGCACCAGCAGCAGCCGCCCCGCCGCCGCCGCCGCCGCCGCCGCCCGGACCCCGGCGCGCTGAATGCAGGTGAGGAAGGGGCGCAGGCCCTCCGCGACCGCGGGCCCGGGCGTCCTGCGCGGCCGCCCGCCGCGAGCCGGGTTTCGGGCCCTGCCTGCCGCCGCCGCTTCCCTTCGGGGCGGGTGGGAGCGAGGCCCGCCCGTGGGTGTTTGTGTTTGCGTCTGCGGCCGAGGCTCTGGAGGGGAAGCATCTGTGGGGGCCTGGTGCGCGCGCGCGCGCGTGTTTGTGTGTGTGTTTCCCCTGCCGCGGGGAAATGGCTGCTGTTGCTCTTTCTGGGCCGGAGGAAGAGAATGAGGTAGAGTGTTTTTGTGTCTCTGAGTAGGATCGAGAGTGTTGGGAAGAGGAGCGCGTCCCCAGGGCAGTGAGGTGGGAGAGGGGGAAATGTGCGTGTGGGTGTGCGAGTTGGGACTTTGGCGGCCGGGGAGGCGGCCTGAGGACCCATAGCGAGTGGGTGTGTGTCGGGTACGGGGCTGACCCGCGGCTCTGTCGGAGGCGGCGAAGGTTCCGGGTTGTGCGTGTGTGTGTGTGTTGGGGGGTGGTCCGTGCCCAGGGCCCGGGACTCTGTGGGCGGGTTCCGTGTGTCCAGGACCCCCGAGCGGCGTGTCCCTCCCCCTTTGTGGCCGAGGCTCCGGAGCCTCGCAGGTGAGCGGCTCCGTGGGGGCCGGGGAGGATGAATGTGTGTGCGGCACACGCACAGCAGCCGGGCCGGGAGAGCTCCGGGTCGGGGCCGCGCCGCCGTTCCCGGGGCCGCGGCAGGAAGCGCGCCGGCCTGCAGCGCGGCCTAACCGCCTCGGCGGCCTCCCGCCCGCCGGCCTGCCTCCCGCCCGCCTGCCTCCCGCCGGCCTCCCTGGACGCTCGCCGGGACGCCGGGCCCGCGCGGGCCCACGGCGCTGCCTCGGGCCTGGGCAGGTGAGGGTCGGAGGCGGGACGCGCCTATCGCCGTCGCCTTGGCCGCCTCGGCCGCCTCCGCGTCTCCTGAGGAGGGGCGAAGGCAGGTTTTGGCGTTCCAGCGGCAAGCGCTCCCCTGGCCGGCGGTGGGACCCAAGGGAAAGTGAATCAAAGCAGTAAATCTCGAGTATACGCGATGTCGAGGCCCCTTCTTTTCATCCTTTCCTTAAGGCTGTGTGGAGTACGTATTTTCAGTTTTTTCGTTGCAGATACTTTCTCGTTGGGAATATTAACGCATTTTTTTTTAAGATAAAATTTTTCTCCGAGAGGCGGGGGAGGAAATGGAAGCTGGCTTCCCTGTCCTGTGGTGTTGGTGGGATTGGATCGGTTTTGTGCATTTGAAATTGTTTTATCCTGCCTCCTAGGGGGAAAGGCGTGTACACGCCGAGCTGAGGAGGTCCGTGAGGAAGAGGAAGTTACTGGAGCTGTCATCCTCCTTAGCCTGGCCGGATACATGGCTTAGGTTGTTTGGATGGATTGTGTTCGGGGAGTTTAGCTGAGCCGTTTGTACACTTTGAAGCCCAGTACTGTGTATGAGGAGATACTACCTTCTTGCCTCTAGTTATCTTAATTGTCAGTCAAGATAGTCGTGTACAAACAAGTTTTCTCTCAGTCTCCAAGACCTAGATCAAGCAGCCTCTATCGTGTATTGGTGTGTGCTTTTGGAAAGCTATTTTGAGAGTAGTCTAAGCAAAACCAACTGTAAAGGTAAATCTGCTGCCAGTAGGCGTACAGTGCATTTCAGAAGCAAATATAAATGGCATTTGGATAATTATTTGCTGTTTACTTTATCTACTCCACCCTCTATTTGCGTCTAGTTAGTTCATCTACATAAAACCTTGTAGCTAAAGTCATGACCAAGATTCGATCCTCGCAGGCCACGCTCTGTGTAATGGCCAGAGATTGCTCCTTTTTGAACCTGGTCTCACAAAGAAATGTTCCTTGCTGTTCACTGGGAAGTGAGGACAAGAGCAGGAGGGGTGGAGGGCTGTTTTCTATGATCACTACTGAAAAAAAAAACCACATGTAGTTTAGTGGAAAAAGAACTTATTTTACAGACCTCAGACTCTGGCTGTGCCATTTTTCTTAGCTCTTTGATCTTAGGCAAGGTACCTAATGTCTATAAGCTCCTGTTTCTCATCAATAAGAAGATAATACCCTTATAGTAAGGTTGTACTGAGGATAGATTGAAAAAACATGTTTGCCACATAGTAGATGCTTACTTAAATATTAGTTTTTCCTCCTGCAGCCCCTGACTGTGGGCCTTGAAAAACATAAACAAACAAGTACAAATACTCATTGGATTGCTGAGAGCAATATTATGTTACTGTAAGTTAAAAATCAAGACAATAGAACATTTCAGAGTCCTTTGGTATAAGTTAGGTATATGAACACAATGTTAAATGTATTCTACAAGTCATTTTCTTAGAACTAAAACTGTCATTAAAATTATCTAGTGTACTAGTGTATAGTCATACCTAATTTTTTTGCAGATTTTTGAATAGGCCATCTTTCAGTTTCATTACTCTTTTTATGAGTTCTTGCTGTGTAGCCCTGGAAAAAATTGTTTAAGCTATATATATAGCACATATATATTCCAATACAATCAAGCATTAAACAGAATCAAGAAACTAGAGTTTATGTAGATCCACAAAGTATACGTGCCACAAAATTGCTCTGTAATTGTTTTAGTTCCCGTTGACTGATTCTGGTTAAAAGAAAAAAAAAAAGAATAAAAACGTTTTGGAATATTTTGGTGAATGGAAGCAAAAATCTATCAGCTTTCAATAATTTTCCATTTTTATTTTTCTGTGTGGAGTGATAAATGTGCTGTTCATTTAGTTTTAATTGTATTGTGGTGGAAAAAATAATGATACAGAGTTTAAGGCAAAGGCAACAGAGTGGTTAAAGTTTTTTTTTTCTTTTTTCTCTTTCTGTTATTTTTGGTGAAGGCAGGGTGAAGAGAGTGTGGGAGAAGTTTCATTGATTTAAGTTTGCAGTGTCTCTTCACTAATGCCAGGTTTCCCAGTTTAGACCTTATTATTATTATTTATATCAGCAATGTTAAGCTATAAAAAAAACCCTGGTAAATCATTAAAATTTGAACACATTTGTGGAGGATTTTTGTGAAGGATAGGAGGGAGAACTTTATTAGAATGCAAAATGTTTTGTTAAAGTGTGTGTGTTATGGGTGTGTGTGCATTTATAGTGAGCAGAATTATCTGCCATATGGCTATATTTAAAGGAAGAATTCTTACCTTAAAAATTATGTTCTAAGTATTAATACTTTAAAAACAATAAAATAGAAAACAGAATTTTGCCTTTAACTAGGTGTTTGGTAATTTTTATTAGATATTATAAATTATGGTATTTTAAAACACTTTATACTTTTTTCTTAATTTGGAGAATTGAAGAAGACATTTTTCTGTAATAATCATGAATGTAGATGATAATGAGCAATATATTAAGATATGTGAATAGTGATATAAACAGTGGAACTCCTCTTGCTATCATTTCAAGTAACGACAATAAAATCAAGGTGGAAAATTGTGTAGGTTTTAAAATTTAACGTTACTTAAATGGGCTTTTAAACAATTTTTCCAAAATATCCGTTAGGAATGTCTTTAATTAGGGGGAATTGAAATACTTACGATTCGTGCATGGATTACTTTGGGTAATGCTAATTAGGGTAATAAATACACTCCAAAATGTCAGTGGCTTAACACTTGTAAGTTTTTATTTTGCTCACATAACAGTCCAGTGCAGGTGCTCCTTGTTAGTAGGCTTGTGGCTTTCCTCCATGTGGTAATTGAGGGACCCAGACATCTTACATCTTATGGCTGCACCATTCCCCAGAGCCTTGGAGCGCTGCCTGTTACCCACAGGATATTTCTTAAGAACCCCCAAAGACAAACATCTGCCCACATTTCACTGGTGAGAATTTGTCATAGAATCTTATTTGAATGCAAGGGGGATGGGAATGTAGTCCCTGGGTGGTAGACAGCTGGGGGCATTTCATGATGTTATATTAGATGGTAGCATATATTTGTGAAATTATGGCTAAAAGGTGAATAATAATGCTTAAAAGTTGTTTTCTTTCTTCAGAGAGTAAAATTGTGTGGAAAGTTGTGGGGTGATGGGAAGAGAAGGGACCGAGTAAGGACAGGAGGAGGAGGAGGGAAGAAGGGACTCTCTTCTAAGATAGGTTTGAATGACAAGTTTCAGCAGCTGTTTAAAGATACAGATTTTACAGAGAATATTACAATTGGATTTATACCTTTAGTGGGTTTCTCTTTTATTATTTGGTTATTGATTGCCATTGTGGTCTGCTGGGTTCTGGCTATTTGATTTATTTCTCTTTGTACTTTGAAATCAGTTGATTTAGAATTTCCGTTTCTGAGATACAGTTTCATGGGAAATACATTTTTTTGAATTTTCTTTTTCTGTTGGGAGAGAGCATCATTATTGTTATTATTATTACCTTATACTTTAAAGAAATGCCATTTAGGTGGACCTTACTGTGTTCTAGTGTTTTCTGTTGCTGTTTTTGTAATTCTAAAGTCATTGTAATTAATATTTGTAAGCCTTAACCCAGAAAGAATAATAAAATCATCAAGTAAACAATGAAGACTTAATTATTAACCTGTGCTCGTGTTTCATGATGAAAATACTACAACTTTGTTTGACCACCTGCACTTATACTGAACCCTACATACATTAAGTGAATTTTATTTCTGGATAACTTTAATTTTAATTGAATCACAACTTTTTTTTATTGCCTAGAATTATTGTAATGTGAAATCTCAGCTCTGCATCCACTTTTATTTATTTTTATTCTGGAGAGTTTGGTTAGGGATCTGGAGAGCTTTATATGTACCTGTATTTCCTAAAAAGAAATTTTTGAGTAGTCTGGCTAACTTCTCCATGTTAACTGTTTCTAATATTTTGCATTTTGAAAATTAAAAACCTTTTTTGAGGGCACATTCTGTACCCATCATTATACTTCGTTTTAAAGAGAAGTATGAAAGAGGTAGAAGAAACCCTTGTGAAGCTTATAGCTCATGAGTAAGGATGATAAAACATGTAATTTAGTTACTTCAAAACAATAAATGAACAAGTTCAAGTCACCACAGTATAAACAATATATACAATATAAACTGTTTACAGACATTCTGAAAAAGAGTAACATAAAATGGAATGGTAGGTGGGGTGGGGACTAAAAGAGTTGAGAGGTTTTTGGGTAATGGCTTTTTTGAGATATAATTCACTTACCATAGGAGTAGCCCATTTTAAGTATATAACTTGGTAGTGTTTAGTATATTCATAGTTGTGCAGCGATCACAAAAATTTATAGAACATTTTAATCACCTGAAATATAAATCCTGTATTTAAGAGTTACCCTTCATTCTCTCATACTCTTAATTGTAGGCAATCACTGATCTGCTTTCTGGCTATATATTTGCCTGGTCTGGACATTTCATACAAATAGAACCTATTTTAATAGAATATGTGGTCTTTTATATAATATGTTGTCTTTTATCATGGGCTTCTTCCCCTTACCTTGTTTTCAAGGTTCGTCCATGTTATATTATGTAATAGTAATTTATTCTTTTATGGCTGCATAATCTGCCACTGTATGGATATACCACATTTTGTTTATCAGCTGATGCACATTTGGGTTGTTTGTACTTTTAGGCTATTATAAATAGTTCTACTATGACATTCATGTACAAGTTTTTGTGTTCATGATTTTCACTTCTCTTGGTTATATACCTAGGAGTGGAATTGCTGAATCATATCATTCTTCTATGTTTAAACTTTTCAGGAATTTCCAGGCTGTTTTCTAAAGCAGCGTCACCATTTCCCATTTCCACCAGCAGTGTATGAGGGCTGCAGTTTCTCCAAATCTTGCCAGCATTTGTTGTTATCTGTCTTTTTGATCATAGCTCTTTTCATGGGTGTTAGGTAGTATCTTGTGGTTTTAATTTGCATTTCCCTAACGATACTGTGTGTCTTTTCATTTGCTTATTGGCCATTTGTATGTTTTTTTGAGAGATGTGTATTCAGATCTTTTGCCCACTTTGAAGTTGTTATGTATCTTTTTGTTATTGACCTTATAAGAGTTTTTTTTTTTTTTTTTTGTACATTATAGATACAAGTCCCTTACACATTTGATTTGCAAATATTTTTCTCCATTTGGTAAGTTGTTTTTGCTTTCCTAATGGTGTCCCTTGAAGAACAAGTTTTTAATTTTGATGAAATCTAACTTTTTCTTTTGTTGCTTGTGCTTTTAGTGTTGTATCTAAGAAACCACTTATTAATCTCAGATCATGAAGATTTACCTGTCCTGTTCTAAGAGTTTAATAGTTTTGGCTGTTATATTTAGATCTTTGCTACATTTTAAGTTAATTTATATTTATGGCCTGATGTAAGGAGTCTAAAATTACTCCTTTGCATGTGGATAACCAGTTATCTCAGTACCATTTGTTGAAAAGACTGCTCTTTCTCCATTGAATTGTCTTGTCACTCTTATCGAAAATCAATTAACTGCAAATGTAAGGATTTATTTTTGGACTTTTAATTTTATTCCATTCATTTTTATGACATTTCTCATTCCAGTACTGTCTTGACTACTGTAACTTTAATTGAGAAGTGTGAGTTCCCCAAGTTTATTCTTTTTTTAAAGATCATTTGGGCTATTTGGGATCTCTTGTATTTCCATATGAATTTTAGGATTAGCTTGTCAATTTCTGCCAGCTGGGATTTTGAGAGGAATTGTGTTAAGTCTGTAGATCAGTTTAGGGAGAATTACCAACTTAACAATATTAAATTAGTTCGTGTTCATGAACATGGGATTTTCCCATTTATTTAGGTCTTCTTTAATTTCTCTCAATAGTGTTTTGTAGTTTTCAGAGCATAAGTTTTAGACTTCTTTTGTTGCATTTATTCCTAAATATTTTATTCTTTTAGATGCTGTTGTAAATGGAATTGTTTTCTTAATTTCATTTTTGTGTTGTTTATTGCAAGTGTATAAAAATACAGTAAATTTCTTTTGTATATTGATCTTGTATCCTGCAACCATGCTGAACATGTTTATTAGTTCTAATAGTTTTACTGGATTCCATAGCATTTTCTTTATAACAAGGATCACATCACCTGTAAATAAGTATATTTTTACTTCTTTTCCAATATGGATGCATTTTTATTTGATTTTCTTGCCTAATTGCCCTGGATAAACCCTCCAGTATATTGTGGAAAAGGAGTGTCAAGAGCAAATATCCTTTTCTTACTCCTGATCTTGGGGGAAGGTATTCAGTCTTCACTGTTAAGTCTGACATTAGCTGTGGCATTTTCATAGATGCCCTCTATCAGATTCAGGAAGTTTCTGTTCCTAGTTTGTTGAATTGAAGAGGGTATTGAGATTGAGTTTTGAGGGAAGTATGAAATGTGAATTAGAAAAATGAAGATGCTATGTCCAGTAATAAGTAGCAGATAATAATGCTTAACTTGTTTGGGAAGGAGGGGCTCCTTTTTTCCCTCTCCCTCCTTCATTTTCCTCCCTACTCCTTTCGTGCTAATTGTCTTCATTAGTCCATAAACACATTTGGAAGACCCTTAATCCTTTACTGAAGATTTTCTGAATAATTTGGATTTCTAGGTCAGTGGAGAATGTTGCTTCTTTTGAAAAGCATTCAATAAAAACACCGTGGAGAAGTTTTTCTTTTTAAGTTTGATAGCTAGGTTGGATGGGGACACAGGAAGCAGAAAGAAACTAAATCATAAAAGAAATTCTAACCATAGAATTAAAAAGAAGAGAACAAACCTTTGTGATATCAAGGGTATGGTTTATGAAGAATTCCATGTTTACTTTGACCCTGGCTGTCACCTGACTTTTTTCCCTAAAACATTCAGTATCAATGGTTTTATTTTTGTAAGTTTTCAAGAAAGTAATAGATTTCTTAGGAAATTTTGCTCTACAAGGTAAGGTTATGTTTCACTTGAAGTGATAATCACACTTTGTTTACCTTTGAAGCTGTAATTGTGTTTGCATGCAGCTGCATTCTGATTAGGTAATTTTTTTTTAATTATATTTCTTCCTTTATGTTATAAGTCTCAGATCAAATAACTTTGGGATTTAGCTAAGAATCTTTCTGATAACAAGGCAAAAATTGGAAAGTAATAATAGAATTTTTGTTTTGTATTCTCTTTCATAGCAGGATTATTTTCATTAATTTTTTTCCGTTCACTTTAAAACCTCATTACAGATAAAAATTTATTTCTAATTTTTTTGAAGAAGTAAGTAGTTCGCTTTGCTGTGTGAGAGACTCATCATTCATACTGAATAGATTCCTGGTAATTTGGGGTTTTCATTTATTAACAATAGAAATTGGTGTCACAAATTGGTGACACAAAATAGACGTTATAGCAGTTTATCTCTCTTATATCATTTTTTGCTGAGAGAACCTCTCTGAAATCTTATCGTTTAGGATCTTTTTATTTTTCTCCTCCCAAATTACTTAAATAGATTCCCTAAATGAGTAACATAGATCATAGTGATATTTGCCAGTAACAGATATCACTAAGAGAATAGAACTAAATTTAGAATATACCAACCTTAATGTCTTTCTGTACAAAGACTTTGCTGAGATCTTTACACATATACCCATTGCTAACTGATCACAATATTTATATTTAAAGAAAACCAAAAAATTGACAAGGTGTATTCTGCTATAGGTACATATTTAGTGTAATCTTCTGCAAAATATACACATAAATTTCTGAAATAATATATTGTGAATTAAGTACAGAATGATAACTTTGAAACAGTGTAAGAATTTGAATCACCAAAAGTATACCTAACCTATTTAATAAACGTTTATTAAATTTCTACTGGCTATAAACTGTTATATTCAGGGTTCTGAGGGAAAAAGTTCAGAACATAGTTTTTTCTACCAGGAAGTGGGACTAATATTTATTGGACTACTGAGTACTAAGGACTGTGAAAAGCCATCCCCTTCCCTTTAAGTATGTAACATAAATTAGTCTTCATGAAAGTCCTGTGAATTAGACAGTGTGGTTTTCAATCTATAGCTGTTTAGGAATGTGAGCCTTAGGTCCTTCTCTTTCTAGCTCGTGGGAGACTCGTTTAACTTCTCCATGCTTCAATTTCCACATCTGTAATAGGGAGACAGTAATTAATAGTCCTAATCTTATAATGTTGCTGTGAGGGTTAAATTAAGTAATACCTATAAAGTGCTTAGAACAGTATGTGGCACATCTGAAGTAAAAAAACAAAACTAAACTAAAAACTCTATATTAGCTATTACTGTTTCTTATTGTTAGGAGACACACAAGTAAAATAACAAATTTGACTATTGTTAATACCAGTGTTTAAAACAGGATCTATTTGACTCTAAAGTATTTACTTTAAACTTACAATACTTAACACTTATAGGGGATTTAAGCCTGGATAAAGAGCAAGCAAGTTAAGGTAGAATTTGCTAAGTGACAAAGAACAGTAAGTGCTATAATACAGGGAACACAAGTGGGTTTGTAACTTGCAGGGACAAAGAAAGGAGGTAGAAGTAGATCTCGCCTTTATAGTTGGAAGGAGGGAAAGGAAAAGTTAATGGATTACTGCAGCATTCTCCTTGTTTGTTTCCCAACATCCATTATTTCTCCTTTAACTTCTGCTCCTTGTATACATTGTCACCAGAGAAATTCTTGTAAAATTCATTCGACATTGCTTAAATTCCCTACTTAGTAATTATTATTAAAGGACTCCATTTTTTGGTTGCCTATTATGTGCTACTGGAAGGAGTTGGCAAATTTTTTATGTCAAGAGCCATGTAGTAAATATTTTGGCTTTGTGGGTCACATAAGATCTCTGTTCTGTATTCTATTTTTTTGGTTGTAGTTTTTCTTTTTTAAAGTAAACAATTCTTAAAAAATGTAAAACCATTCATTGCTGGCAAACCAAGCTGCAGCTTACTCACCCCTGTGCTAGGAGATTGACATGAATTAACTTACTGTTAGAATCTTGGCAAAATTGGTATTATTAATTCTGTCTTATGGTTGACCAAACTGAAGCTTAGAGAGGCAAGTTTGAAGAAAGTCACATAGCAAGTGACACAGGAGGTCGAATTCAGGTTTAGGTCATGGGAATTCCTAAACTTGTATACTTACCAGCATATCTTGCTGCTGCTTATTGCTCTCAGAATAAAAAGGAACTTTCATAGCATTTTATGCAAGGCCCATAATGATTTTATCCTTGTGTACCTTTCCAGTTTTATTGTTTATTACTCCTCTCTCTTCAAGCATATTCTCTAGCCTAGCCATGCCAAGTGACTTATATACAGCTTGGTTTATGCTTTCTGTATGCCTGCAATACCTTAATACTTTATGACCTCGGTGACTTCTTTAATAATTCACTTAAGGTGCTTCCTACTCCAAGAAACCTTGCCTGACACTTCTAGTCTTTGCTTTATGCTCTTTCTCTCTGCTCCCTCAGCATCCTGTGCATTCCTCTTTCATGACATTTACCACGCTGTCTTGTATTTACCTGGTTTATGTCTCTGCTTTTGCACTAGACTGTGAGATTTTTAAGAGCAGAGAGACCTCACCTTTGTAGCTCCAGCATTTGATACATAGTATGGGCTTAACCCCTACTATGTACTAAGTGTTTAACATATTTTAGGGTCTTAGTAACTGTTTATTAAATAAATGGATGATCAAATGGCATTAAGATGATAGAAAATTGTTTCACCAAATATGTAGTAGCAGAAAGGCATGAGTCCAGATTCAAGGAGGAGAGGGACATTGAGTTAATATCTGGTTAACCTCCAGCATTTCAGTGGGAATAAAGAGGGTAATAAAGCAAATTAGAGCATGAGTATTATAGAGGGGTTTGAACAAAGAATTTTAATTTTACCCTAGGTTTAACTCTAGAGCAGCAAGTGGTTTTCTATATCCATAAATTGAGGTTCTCTTATTAATACCCGAGTTTTATGTTGTAATATTGTTTTAGTTGATTTTTTTAGGACACAGCTATATAATTGTTTTGATTGATAGTTATTGTAAATATGGCTCTAGAATCTCGTAATTAATACTATTAAAGACATTTGGGAGCATTGAGTGATTTTGAGAGGTTGGTGGCAGTTTTAAAATAATTAAGAAGATTAATATAGTTGAGGTATGCAGAATCAGCTGAGGGGATCAGAATGGGAGGAGAGAGTCTCTTTTACAGAGTTAAAATTAAAATCCGAAGTGATAAGTCAAGAGAGAGATCTGTGTCAATTGGGATAGAAAAGAAAAGTTTAAAAAATTTTTTTTATTGATTTATAATCATTTTACAATATTGTGTCAAATTCAAGTGTAGAGCATAATTTTTCAGTCATACATGAACATATACATATTCATTGAGAAAAGAAACCTTTTAAGTGACATCAGTGATTATGAAGGAAAAGTCAGAGATAATTGAAAAATCAGAAGAAGAATGCAGTTTGGGAAAGAAAATTATGAGTTTTGTAGTAGACAAACTGATTAAAATTGGAATGCTTTCTATTTTGCCTAAATTTAGGCCCTTCTTACTTTATGCCGGTATAATTAGAATACCCTCATGATTGGTTTCCCTTCCTGCCTCTAACACATTGGTGTTAGGTTTGGATATGGGTAGTTGGTTGTAGGGACTCTGGCAGTCTGGAGAAGGCTGTGGAGCCTTTTCAGAATAATGCTTTTAAGTGAATGAAAGAAGTAAGATTAAAAAGGAACCTGGTACATTGAAATACTAAAGTACATGAAAACAGATGTGACATATTAATATATGTGCCCCTTTATCAGTGCATTTAAATAACAAGATCTAGCAGTGAGTCTAATAACTACTGTAATTTTGAAGTAGTGATATATATATATAGTGATATTTTGATGTATCTGTAACAACTATAATGTGATATAAAAATGTACCTTGTGTTAGTGACAAGAATCGCAGGTACTGCTAATATTATGGGAGGTTGCTTAGGTCTAATTGAAAAAGGTACTAAATTTTAAGTAGAGGTTAGTGAAACTAGGGATATAATTTTTTTTCTTTTACAAATTTACAGATTCTCTGTATGGACCCCAGGTTAATAATCTTTGCTGTACTGTCTCCCGGTTTCAGTCTACTCTGTATTTTTGTCATATTATTCTCAAATTCTTTGCAGATGGTAATATTTTTTCATGTCTGCTTTTGGAAATAATTATGTGGTCTTTGTAAAAAAAAATAAAATGACACTGAAGAGCATAATTTTCTGGTTACCCTATCTCATGGAGATCAAGAGAGTTACTAGTATAATATATATGGTAGCATTATCTGTTTCTGGGTAGTATGAACTTATGTAACCACATAAGCATACGTAAATAGAATCATACTGTATTTACTGTTTTTTTAAACTTGCTTTTTGATTTAACAACATATCATTGGCTTTTTTTCTATGAATAGATATGCTTCATGCTTTAAAAAAATTATGGCATTAAAAATTGAAATGTATATTAAAGAACACAAAATTCATCATTTTAATGTGTACACTTCAGTGGTTTCAGTATTTTCACTGTGTTGTGAACCACCACTACTATCTAATTCCAGAACATTTCTATCGCCCTCAAAGAAACCTCATGCCAGTTAGCAGTTCCAGTTTGCTGATTCCTTCATCAGTTGGCAGCCACCAGTCTACCTTGTATCAGTTTGCCTATTCTAGGCATTTAATATAAATGGAATCATCCAATATGTGACCTTTTGTGTCTGGTTTCTTTCACTTAGCATAATATTTTCAAGATTATTCTGTTTTGTAGCAAGAAACAGTACTTCATTCCTTTTTATGGCTGAATAAAGTGCCATTGTATGGCTATATACCATATTATGTTCATTTGTTCATAGCTGATGAACATTTGGGTTGATTCCACTTTTTGGCTAGTATAAATAATTCTGCTATGAACATTCATGTACAGATTTTTGTGTGGACTTACGTTTTTGCTTCTCTTGAGTATATACCTAAGAATGGAATTATTGGATCATATGGTAATTCTGTGTTTAAGTTTTTGAGCAGTTGACACACTTTTCCACAGCAGCTGCATCATTATACATTTCTACACATCATGCTTTTTAATGGCTGGATTGTAATTCATTTTATTGATGTACTGTTATTTAATTCTCTTTTGATTGGCAGTTAATTGATTTCCTTTCTGCAGTTATCAATTCTAATGCAGTGAAAGGACCCATATATGCACCTTTACACACTGTTTTAAATTTTTGTACAAGTGGTAGAAGGTAAATTTGTAGAAGTGGACTTGCTGGATTAAAATGATTGCACTTTCAAAATTTTGATACATATTGTTAGATTGCCCTTTAGGAATGTATAAAATTATGCTCCCACCACTTGTGTAGTGGGTGCCTATTTCTCCAAACTCTCTTTCATATTATTAATCTTTGCCATTCTGATAATAAATTCATATTCTTTTTAAAATTTTCATTTATTTGGTAAGTTGGGTTATTTTTAAAAAATTTTTGTGTGTAATTTGCCTGATCATGACCTTTCCCCACAATTTTTCTCTTGGATGTTTGCATTTTTTTCTTCACTGATTTGTAAAAGCTGTTTGTATTTTAGAAACATTGTTCATTATATATATTATAGAGACTTTTTGCTCCAGTTTCCTCTTTATCCATGGAGTTTATGACTGCTCTTTGTCTTAAGGACATTAAAATTTTTTAATACTGTTAGTCAGTCTGTTTTCTTTATGGTCTGTAAAGTTTTTTAACTTGCTTTGAAAAGTTTTTTGCACCCCCAAATTATGAGATGATTCCTCTTTTTTTTTTTTAAAGAAATGTATAAAATTAAACTTGTCGTGGTTTAGTAGAAGCAGTGTGAATTTTGTAGTTGGAGTTTCCCATGTTTAAATTCCAGTCTAGTCACTAATTAGCTGTGGGGTGTTCGGTGTTTCACAACTTCTCTGCACTTCAGCTTCCTCTTCAGTAAAATGGCAATTAATAGTAGTTTATAATTTTAGTAAAATTAAATGTATAATGCATGCAAATTGTCTAGCACAATATCTTAACACAGACAGACGGGGCATTCAGTGCGTGTTTTCTTTTCTCTTCCATTTATAAACCGTCTTCCTTCCACCTACTTAAAATCTGTTCAGAAGATAAGGGAGGAGAAAGGTTCAAGAAAAGAGGGTAGCCTTCAGTTTTCAAAATCAGAGAAGCCATACAGGATGAGTACTGACTGAAAAGGGGATTGAAAATCAGTTTAGTAATTTGAAGCCATGTATGTTTAATAAGAACAGTTTTTATTAGAGTGGTAAGAGAGATGGCCATATTTTGATAGGGTAAGACTAAACAAAGCCATGTAACATACATGAAGGCTGATATTTGCATATGCAAATGTATTCATCGTTATTTATAATCTTTGAGAAATAGTTGTAACTCTTCCTTTTTCTTTCATTGGTAGAATGCTGGTAGGAGGATAGGCACAGCAATACTAATACATATATAGTATGTGTATTGTATATAAATTGTATACAAGTTTAGGTCATTTTTATTACTATTTACAAATTACAGTACGTGTAGCATATTTCTCAATTAAATCATCAACTAGTCGAGAACTATTGCTTCAGTCGAATTTTATTCTTGCTAGCTCTTTTATTGAATTCATACACATTTCTTAATTATAGTTGTTTGTAAACAGTGTTACATATCTTTTGTGGCAACCAACTTTAAATACATTAGAAAGAGATGTGAAATACATAAATGTTTACAATGTAGTGATCATTGTTTTCCCTTTCCACAAGCTTTCCTAGACTATAAGGTTTTCAGGGCAAGGAACACAGTTCTAGTAATTAAAAATAAAGTTTTTTTTTTTGGCATTACATTTTCTTTTCCTCTTTTTTTTGGCTTTTTGTAAAATAACCTCAAAATAAAGTTTCAAGAAATTGTTAATCAAGATGTTTATTAAGCTCTTCCTCATAGAGAAATAATAAATATAGATTACGTCCAACTGGGTTTTAGAAAATGATACCAAATTCTGTTCCTTGATTCTGGGCAACTCCCTGTATGTTGTAGCTATACCACCCTCATTTTGTCAGCCTCAAAACAAGAAGGAAATTTTCTGTACTGGTTAGCTCAGGAGGAAGGTAATGAGTTTAAGTAACAAAACAGGAAATTTATTCCTCTGTGACCTTTGATGAGTTTGTGAAGTTAGCATTTTGACTGCAGGGTTGATATTCAGAAGAGTTTTATATTTAGTTTGCTTTATTGCTTTTGCAGACTTATCTACCTGCCAGGAAAAAATAGGAGTCCAAGTTAAAGGCTCTGCTACCTTTGTGGGAAATGATTAACAATACTCTTCCTTCTGCTGACAGAATCTGGGTATCTGTATTTTATAATGGCTCATTTTTGCTTCCACACAGGGCGAAAGTATCCTTTTCCTGAAACCAAGCTTGACTCAAAGCCTTTGTAAATTCTCTTATTCTTTATCCTTTTAAGCAACTATTTTAGGAACTGTTTTAAAGCTGATTGCCCTTCCCTTCAAACCTTTTCCGCTCAGTACAAAGCACCACCTTCTTGGCAGTCATTTGTATGAGTAGAGTGGGTACTCTTGTTATTCATGCCAAGAAGTTAAGGATTAGCTCTATTGTTTAACGCTATCTGTTTTGG
The DNA here is from genome assembly GCF_048773025.1 of Camelus bactrianus. Classification (NCBI taxonomy): domain Eukaryota; kingdom Metazoa; phylum Chordata; class Mammalia; order Artiodactyla; family Camelidae; genus Camelus; species Camelus bactrianus. Next base: position 88,357,654 of record NC_133540.1, on the reverse strand, counting down.
ATCGATGTGAGTCTGCATTGGCCTTGCCTTTTAAATTCTTTCATAACTGAGATTCTGGCACCTTGGAACCCTTTCCTGGATGGAGCTTTTCTTTGTTCCTTATTGAGTTTTATCCCAGACAGAGTTTAGTTACTAAGGTTTTTCTGTTTTACACTGTTTTTAATGTGGACTTGTAGATTCCAAGTTATAAACCTTGATTTATAGATAAGTAACACCTCTTCATGTGTATTTTGCTGTGTATATCTAACGCTGGAGCATTGTGCAGTTTGGTTCATGTCAAAAGTATGGGACAGCTATTATGATTACTCTCAATATCAGTCAGTGAGACTTTGTATTTAAGATTTAATTATTTTTCTAAAGAAATAGAAAAGCTAAAATAATTAGAAAAGCTATTAATTATGAAAAGGGTTCATTAGTTTAATCCTTAGTTTTTTATCCTAGTATCATGTTCAGTTTTTTAGCAATGGAAACCAATTTCTTGAATTAGTGTTTAAATTTTCTTGATGCAATGCAGCATTCATGGTTTATACAGAGGTGGGTTTTTTTGCTTATATGAACAAACTTAAGAGATTATATTTATGAAATACTATTGAATTATTTGATTTTACATACCACTAGAGAGGCAGAGCCTGAAATTGAAAGGTAAGAGAAGGAAAAAAAAGATGAAATATTTTGTTTTGTATCAAGTGTTAGAATGTTACTTCAGTTTTTTTAGACTTAACATGTTGGACTGAGTCCAGTTTTTCTAGTGGATTTGTTACTTTGAGTTTTAAGAACTCTCATATTCTTGATATGCTTACTTTTTTCTCTTTTTTGATATGCTTACTTTTAATCAATGTGGCTTATCTAGATGATCTGTGATCCATTTACAACTGCCCTTGTAGCTTGTCTCAGTTAGGGTCTGAACATACTTACTCTTTACTTTGTTTATAGTAGCAATGTTTTCATTACTTGCAGGTTTGAAGAAACAAGACTGTGCTGTGTGTTCCTGTTTACTCTTCTTTCAGACTGCACAGCCAGTTGATCTCGGAGAATACTTTGGGTAGTACTTGTTATTGATAAGGAGTTTTAGGAGAATGCTTTCAGTAAACTTTCTGATCTTAAATTGTAGACATCTTTGTGAATAGAGTATTCTTGCTTCTGTCCCCCCGCCCCAACTTAACTTTCGTAGGTTAGCTGTAGTGGAGACAAAGAATTCAAGGGAGAATTTCCAAAAGATAGATAAAGTGACCTTTGATGATTTTAGTGTTTTAAGGAGAATGCTGGGAAATAGACAGAAGGACTTTACATGTTTATCTTTAAACATATGCCAAATATATTGGATAGTTCCCTTTTGACTACATAATAGCATCTTGGGTACACAACAGGGTAGAAACTTTGTTCTCATCCTGTGGCTTTTTCCTTGCATACCTGGATATCCTACAACTGCCCTTCAAAGAGGGTTATTTGAACTTTATTGGAGTTAGGCTGACAAAGAATTTGGAGGACAAAAGTACAAATTAAAAAAATCCCAAATCACTTGTCTTATTTATTTTGTCAGTGTCTGTACTTGTGACTGAAGTAGGAAATTAAAGGGAGGAACATCTAGTGTGAGAATTCATTAGAGAAATAGGAACATGGTTTCCTTTATGCTATCTCAAAGTTTGTTGAATAGTAAGCTCACTGTGATGGATGTTACATTTGTTGTTCCTGTATCAAAAAAATTGAACTGTTTCTGGGTCACTATGTATTCTATTCAGGTTGCTTGGATTCAGGCTGTGAGGGAATCCTGAGTCTCTAGCTATGCTCTCATTTACCCATCTGTTCTGCTAGTTAGGGTTGTACTTGTTTCCTCCAGGTTTCTGAGGGGTTTATATATATATATATGAAGAAAAATGAGAATTGATATAGCAATTTATTAATTTATAGGTCTTGTACTGGGCTGTTTTAAAATCAAGACCTGTATGGACCTCCTACTCTTCAAATTCCGTGCTTCTAGATCAATGTTTTGAATATCATTTTTTGCCTAAGAATCAATTTGCTGCAATTATCAATGTTGTTTCCTTTCATTCAGCAAAATTATTTTGAAATTTACCCATGTTGTCATGTGTATCAATAGGTCATTCCTCTTTATTACTGAGTAATACTTTATTGTTCCACATTTTATTTATCTATTAGCCTGTTGATAGGCATTTGGGTTGTTTACAGTTTTTAGCTATTACAGATAAAATTGCTAAGAACATTTGAGTTCAACTGAGTCTTTGAGTGTACATATGTTTTTATGTTTTTGGGTAAATATTTTGGAGTGGAATGTCTGCATCATGTGATAGGTATATATTTAATATTTAACTCTTTAATAAACTATGAAACTGTTTTCCAGTGTTGTACTATTTTTCACCCTTACCTGCAGCATATGAGCATTCCAGTTGCCCCACATTATCACCTCATCAGTCTTTAAATTTAGCCATTCTGGTAGATAGTATCTCATTGTGGTTTAATTTTTATTTCCCTAATGACTAATGACATTGAGCATCTTATCATGTACTTATTTGCCATACATATGTCTTAATGGGTAAAGTATATGTTAAGATGTTTTGTCTAATAAGAAAATTTTCTTATTACTGACTTTTGAGAGCCCTTTATTTGTTTATGCTGGATATAATTTTATATTATACATATGATTTGCAAATATTTTTTTCCCAGTCTGTGATTTGCTTTTGCATGTTACAGTGTTTTTCAAAGAACAAAAAAGTTCTTATTTTGGTGAAGTTCAGCTTATCAATTTTTTGTTTTATGGATCATACTGTTTTTCTGTTGTTTAAGAAATCTTTGCTAAACACATGATCGCTAAGATTTTCTCTTGTTTTCTAAGAGATATTTTACAATTTTAGCTTTTATATTTACAGTTCCCTGTATCTCTTTAAAATAGCGATAATGAAAACATCTACAATTTAGGGTAGTTGTGATTACTAAGTGAAGTGTAAAGATTGAGGTTGCGTTGTTTGAGTATGACAATCTAATTGCTCCAGCACTACTTATTAAAGATTATCCTTTCCCTATTGAATTGCCTTGGTACCTCTGTTTAAAATTGCCCATATATATGTGAGTTTACTTCTAGACTCTATTCTCTTCATCTGTTTGTTTATCTTTATGCTGATACCTCATTACCAGGATTACTATACCTTTATAGTAATTCTTGATATCAGGTAGTATAAGTCTTCTAATTTTATTTTTCCTTTTCAAAGTTACTTTGGCTGTTCTAGGTCCTTAATATTTCCATGTAAATTTTAGAGTAAGCTTGTCAATTTCTATGAAAACTACCTGCTGGAATTTGATTGGAATTGCGTTCACTCTATAGGTGAATTTGGGGAGAATTAACATCTTTGACAGTGTTGAGTCTTCTGTCATATGAACATGCTATATGTCTTCATTTACTTAGCTCTTTAATTTTTCTCAGCAGTGTGTTACAGTTTTCAGTGTACAGGTCTTGCACATTTTTTCGTATTAATCTCTAAGTGTATAATTTTTGATACTGTTATAAATAGTATTCTAAAAATTTTAGTTTCTGTTTGCTTGTTGCTTTTGTACAGAAATGCAGTAGTTTTTTGGGGGGGCTGTATATTTGTATTGTGTCCCACCGTCTTGCTAAACTTACTAGTTCCGTACCTTTTTTTTAGATTCTGTAGAATTTTCTGATTATACACAATTGTGTCATCCGAGAATAAAGATGAGCTTAGTTCCTCCTTCCAGTTTCAATGCTTTTTATATCTTTTTCTTGCCTGATAACATGGGCTGGAACCTGCAATACAAAGTTGAATAGAAGTGAGCAAGAAAGCATTCAAAATTTCACTAGTAAGTATGATGTTAGCTATAGATTTTTCATAGATGCCATTTATCAAACAGTACATTTCCTTTTATTTTTTAAATGAGAGTTCTTTTTCTTTTCAAATAAGAACAGTGGTTTAGATTATTTAAAAGTGCTTTTTATACCTCTGTTGATGATATTATATAATATATATTAGTCTGGATAAAGGTGGATTATAGGTGGATTATATTGATTTTTTTGGAGTGTTAAACAGCCTTGCATTCCTGGGATAGTCACAACTTGGTATATCACCCTTTTTATACATTACTGGTTTTGGTTTGCTAAAAATTTTAAAAACATTTCATGTACTGTCCTTGTTTGGTTTTCATATTAGGGTAATGTTCACCACAACTTTATGGAAGAGTTTGCATAGAATTCGTATTTCTTCCTGAAAGGCTAACCATGGTTGAGAACTACTGGACTACATATGATTTCTGTTTCCTTCTATTTTTTTCCTAAAATTTTAATTCTGTTCTTATATAATAAGATACATACATTCTTATAAATAAAGAGCAATTCATATGTATTATTTAATGCATGAACCTCCTTGGAGGTGCAGTGGGAGAAGTAAATAAATTTTGCTAGGTACAGCTCAGAGCAAGCTGATGTTTGATTTGAATTTTTCAGTGAAGCAGAATTGACTCCAACAAACTTGAGGAGCTATAGGAGAGGGGAAGTCAGTGGTGTGCTACAGTGGTGTGCTTGAGTTGGCTTGTGCTGACTTGAAAGTGCCTGACACTCAGCAGTTGATGGCTGCTGTTTAGTACTCAGGAGAAGGCCCAGAGTTCTTGTGAAGTTTCTCTCTGTTCTGCTGCTCTGTCCTCAGACTTCCAGGTTGAGCATATGAAGTGGTAATGGTATATTGGATAAGACTGGGGCTGTAGAAACAGGCTGCTTGGGTAAAAATCCCAGCTCTGCTGCTCTTTAGCCATGTAACCAGAGGCAAGTTCTCTTTGCTTCTCCAAAACAGAGATAATTAAAACACCTACAACTTGAGAGTAGTTGTGATTATCAAGTAAATTAATACATGTAGAACACTATGAATGACGTTTTAATATGGTTGGTACTCATTGAATGATAGTTATAACCTGTTATTTGTGTCATGGAAATTGCTAAGATGCTCAGCCTTTAATGGAATGCCTGTCTGCTCCTCTTACTACCTGTAGACAATTTTAATTGGCCAGGATGTCTTTAGTCAAGAACTTTCGGGTAAGTAGGACTCATAACCTTTGACTTTTCCCTTTCTATTGTAAGTGACATTTTTGCAGTAGTACTTGATTTTCTAAATACTTGTTTAACATACGTCATACTCTGGACTCACTTCTGTGCAGGATTCTCAACCTTGGCAGTATTGACATTTTGAGCCAGATATTCCTTGTTGTGAGGGCCTGTCCTGAGCATTGTAAGATGTTTAGCAGCATCCATGACCTCTACTTACTAGAAGCTATTAGCAGCATACCCCCAAGTTGTGACAACCCAAAATATTTCAAGATGTTGTTAAATGTCCCCCGAATGGCAAAATCATACCTGATTGAGGACCATTTTTTAGAGGGGACTTCAGTGTGTGCTGTAATTTGAGACTGTGATTTGTTGTTTCAGTATTTCTTGGAAGTCATGCTCTTTGGTATTTACCCAAATGGATTGAAAAATTATGTCTACACAAAAACTTGTACTTGGGTGTTTATAGAACCTTCATCATGATTGCTAAAGCTTGGAAGCAACTAAGTTGTCCTTTAGTAGGTGAGTGGATAAACTGTGGCAAATCCAGACAATGGAAATATTACTCAGTGTTAAAAAGAAACAGGCTATCAAGCTATGAAAAGACATGGAGGAACCTGAAGTACATATTTCTGAGTGAAAGAAGCCACTCTGAAAAGGCTCCATACTATATGACTCCAACTATTGGACGTTCTATTCTGGAAAAGGCAAAACCTTGGAGATAGTAAAATTATCAGTGGTTGCCAGGGGTTAGAGGAGAGGGAGGGATCAAGAGGCAGTGCACAGAAGATTTTTTAGGGCAGTGAAACTATTCTGTACAGTGCTACTTTAGTAGATACTTATCATCATACATAGGTCAAAATACATAGAATGTAAAACAGCAAGAGTGAACCCTATTGTAAGCTATAAACTTTGGGGGATGATGTGTCAATGTAGGTTCATTGATTTTAGCAAATGTTGGAAGTATTGTGCTGTGTGGGGACACGGAGTATGGGAACTCAGTACTTTCTGCTAAGTTTTACTGTATATCTAAAATTGCTTAAAAGTAAAGTTTATTAATTAAATTGTTCTTTACTTCATATTACAAGAACAATTTATTGTCAGTATAGAAAAATTAGAGGATATAGCTAACTAGGACAAAAATTATCCATAATTCTATCATTCTTTCAGACTTTTTCCATACCCATTGGTACAGATTTCATATATATACACTGTTTTGTTACAAAGATGGGATTATGCTATATGCAGTCAGTTTTTGTTTTCAGTTAGCAGTACATCGTGAATACTTTCCCACAGATTTAAATGTTCAACAATTAAAAAAAATTGAATTAGTGCCCTTCCACAATTGGAGAGTGGACTGTTCTGATTTTTTGAGATGCTTTTTGCTACATATAGATTGCCAACTGTTAGGTTAGGCTACCAAAAAATAAGCATCCAGTCTATGCCTATTATAACTTAGTGTTTTTCTTTGGAATTATTTACTGCAGAACTGTAGATTGGCACAAATATTGAGTATCAGAGAGGACCAAGTGATAGAATTTTGGGTAAACCAATTCTGTGGAATGTAAGTTTTGTGCTGCTTTGAAAAACTGTCATTATTTGAATCCCATGTGTCTGTCTAAGAAAATCATGGAATTTTAGGGTGCTTATTAAAGGAAACTTGTTAATAGGCTATTATCACTGTAAAAAAGTTACAAGTTTTTTTGGAGGCTAGTTCTCAAAAGTAAGGATAACAAGTGCAATAATAAGAGTTGGTGAAAGTTAAGTTTACAAGTTAAGTATAGAATATATGATCTTTTAGTTACTACTGTATGTATTTTTGGTCACATTTTGGAATAACTGGCATCACTTCCTAACCATCACTGGGGAGTCCTTTTTCATTTATTCACTTTGGAATTGCCTCCTGAGAACATGGGATTTTATTATTTGGTGCATTTCTTGCATTCTAACTTTCCCTCTTCAAAATCATGTGGAAACTGAATTGTAGAAATTTTTTTTCCTGAGGCAGTTCATTTGTCTGCCTCAGTTGTATGGAGTTGGATTGCTGTAGCTTTTTCTTGCTGTATTTGATATGTTTATGTATAAAAACAAAATTACAGTATCATTCATTAACTTAGTATTAATTTAGAAATTTTATGATATTTTTAATGCAGCCATTTTTGTATACATTAAATTATAGTGATTTTCATTAAATATGTGTTAATCTGAAATTTCTGAATAGAAATTTTCTGGGATACTTTAATTAATGAGACATTTCTAAAATTACAGCCAACTGTCACTGAGAGGGAATTTTAAATTAACCCTTGGGGGCATAAACTTGGGATTTTGTTGCATTTCTTCTGTGGCATAAAATCGTTCTTTAAGACAGAATAATCTAAATCTAGATTTCTACCTCATGTTTATTTTCAAAATCTGAAAGAATTTATTTTAGAACTAGAAGATAGTCTAGTTGCTGACCCTGAAGAATCCTGAATTGAGAGATAGTCTGCTTTAAGTTTCAATTTCAAAGAAGAGTATGAGAACACATTTTAAAATTCAGTTAGTCATCTTATAACTGAATCTGTTCACTACACAAGTGATTATAATTGTGCATGCTGAAAAATGGGTTAAATGTGATGACAGTCAAATTCTGTAGTCTCCTATGCTGTAGTCTGCTTTTATGATGGGAAGTGACAAGGATATTTTATAATTCATATAACTACAGGGTTTTTAAGGCATGTATACATGTAGAGAGAATTTGTGTGTTTTTGTTATTTATTATTAATAAATTTATACCCTCAATTATAATTTCTTTAAGAATGTGACAGCTGAATCAGTAGAGGATAAAGGTCCTCTTGGAAATGTGACTAAAAGAAATGCTGTTGAGCAGAAGAAAGTTAAAGGGATGAAGGAAGGAGGCAGCCACGATTGATAGTGTCATGTTGTTACTAGACTCTCTTATGGCTGGCAGTTTTTCATGTTAGGAGTGTGGTCTATAGGAAAGAGTCAGGAGAGCATAAATAGATTTTTGAACTTTCCATGATCTTTCCTCTGCCAACCTATACAGCACTCTCTCTCCGTGCCTTCAGCGATATTTTTAGCAGCTTTGAACTGCTTATAATCCCTCTCTCTCATGTGTGTGTGTTAGAGGATTGTGGGGGTGGAGGAACTTTTCTAATATCCTGGGTCACCATAAGCCCTGTTAGAATTTATTAGTCATTAATAAAGTTGACTTATTATAACTCTTTGGCATTGTTACTAAAAGTCTGCAAAATCTGTGGTTTTAATTTTTGTGATTTTACTGGCTAAACTCAATTTATGCTATATTTAGGCTGACATATTTATAAATGCCTTGAGGTGAAGCTAGAGATAGGGGAATCATACATTCTGTTTGTTTATTTTCTGTTTTTACTCTCTTAAGTGGTGTTTTGAATGGTAAAGTAATTTTCCCCGGTTGTTTTGCTTTACCAAGAGACAAGAAGACTTAAATTATTTTATTTCTTGAGTGTATTTCTGATGATGATATTATGAGTAATTATAGATTAACCAGTATATGTAGTTCACATCATCACGAAAATTGCTTTATCCTCATTATAGTCTAGCCCTCCCTCCACCCCTTGCCCCTAGCAGTCACTTATCAGTATTCTGTCCCCATAGTTTAGATTATTCTGGAATATCATAAATGGATTTATATAGTACATAGCCTTTTTAAAAATTTGAGATTATAATTGACATGTAACATTGTATTAGTTTCAGGTGTACAGCATAATGACTTGATACATGCATATACTGTGAAATGATTACCACGAGGTGAGTTTCGTTAACATTCTTCACTACATAGTTATACAATTTTTTTGTGTGTGTATGATGAAAACTTTCAAGATTTCTCTTAGCAACTTTCAGATGTACTGTACGGTATTACTAACTTTAGTTACCAAGTTGTGTATTACATCCCCGGGACTTGTTTTGTAACTGGAAGTTTCTACCTCTTGACTCCCTTCACCCATTTTGCCCCCCTCCCCAACCCCTGCCTCTGGCAGCCACCAATCAGTCTATGAGTATATTTATTTGTTTATTTGTTTGTTTGTTTTTTTGGATTCCACATTAAAGTGAGTTACAGTATTTGTCTTTCTATGTCTGACTTACATCACTTAGGATAGTACCTTCAGAATCGATCTATGTTGTTTCAAATGACAGGATTTCCTTTTTTTTTTAAATGACTGATATTTCATTGTGTGTTTTGTGAGTGAGTGTATATGTATGTGTATCACATTTTCTTTATCCCTTCATTGTTGATGGACACATAGATTGGTTGTATGTTTGGCTATTGTAAATAATGCTGCAGTGAACATGAGGGTGCAGGTATCTTTTCTGGTAGTGATTTTGTTTTCTTGGAATAAATACCCAAAGTGGAATTACTGGATCATACTGTAGTTCTGTTTTCAATTTTTTGAGGAACCTCCTTACTGTTTTCCATAGTGGCTGTACCAGTTTACATTCCCACTAACAGTGTGCAAGGGTTCCCTTTTCTCCACATCCTCACCAACACTTGTCTCTTGTCTTTTTGATAATAGCTATTTTAACAGATGTGAGGTGATATCTCATTGTGGCTTTGATTTGCATTTCCCTGATAAATAGTGATGTTGAGCCCCTCTTCATGTACCTATTTTGAAAAGTGTCTGTTTAGATACTTTGCCCATTTTTAAATGGGATTTTTTTCCTATTGAGTTGTATGAGTTCTTTATATATTTTGGATATTAACTTCTTGTCAGATATATGATTTACAAATATTTTCTCGCGTTCTGTAGGTTGCCATTTCATTTTGTTGATGGTTTCTTTTACCGAGCAGGAGCTTTTTAGTTTGATTTAGTCCAACATGTTTATTTTTGTTTTTGTTTCCTTTGCTTTTGTGTCAAACCCCCAAAAGCATTGCTAAGTCAAGGAATTTACACCCTATGTTTTCTTCTAGGAGTTTTATGGTTTTGAGTCTATATTCAGTTCTTTAATTAATTTTGAGTTGATTTTTGTGTATGGTGTATGATAGGCTGTTCAGTTTTCCCATCATCACTTACTGAAGCAACTGTTCTTTTCCCATTGTATGTTCTTGGCTCCTTTGTTATAAATTAACTGATTGTATATTTGTGGGTTTATTTCTGGTCTCTCTGTTTTGTTCCATTGAGTGATGTATCTGTTTTTATTCAAAATCATACTGTTTATTGCTTTGTAATACAGTAAGAAATCAGGAAGCATGTCTACAGCTTTGTTCTTTCTCCAGATTTCTTTGGCTCTTCAGCGTCTTTTGTGGTTCCATATAAATTTTAGGATTGTTTGTTCTATTTCTGTGAAAAATGCCATGAGAATTTTATCAGGATTGCGTTGAATCTGCAGATTGCTTTGGGCATTTATGGATATTTTGACAGTATTAATTCTTCCAATCCATGAGCATGGAGTATCTTTCCATCAGTTTGTGTCTTTAGTTTCTTTCATCAGTGTGTTACAGTTTTCAGTGTAAGGTCTTTCACCTTGGTTAAATTTATTCCTAAGTATTTTATTCTTTTTGATACAAATGTTAATCTGTTTTTTTTTCTGAATTTCTCTGATAGTTTGTTATTAGTGTATAGAAACAACAGATTTTTTGTATATTGATTTTGTATCCTGTAACTTTACCAAATTCATTTATTCTAACAGTTTTTTTGTAGAGTCTTTAGCTATATGTGATAACATGTTACCTGCAAACAAATAGTTGTACTTCCTTTTCGATTTGGATCTTTTTTTTTTTCTTTCTTTCTTTTTCCTATCTAATTGCTCTGGCTAAGACTTTCAGTACCGTGTTGAATGAAAGTGGCAAGAGTAGGCATCCTTGTCTTGTTCCTGATCTTAGAGGAAAAGCATTCAGGTTTTCACCATTGAGTATGATGTATGTTGTGGGCTTGTCATACATGGCCTTTATTATATTGAGGTGTATTGTGTATAGCCTTTTGAGTATGGCATCTTTAATTTAGCATTAATGCATTTGCCATTCATCCATGTTGTGTGTATCATTAGTTCAATCCTTTTTTATTGCTGAGTAATATTTCACTGTATGGCTGTACCACAGTTTACCTTTTTGTCAGTTGAAGGTCATTTGGGTTTTTTCCAGTTTTGGGTGGTTATAAATAAACTTGCTACAAATATTTATGCATGAATTTTTGTATGAGCATAAGTTTTAATTTTACTCGGGTAAATACCTGGGGATAGGATTGCTGGGTTGTATAAATGTGTTTATAACTTTATGAGAAGCTACCAAACTGTTTTCTGAAGTGGCAGTACTATTGTGCTTTCCCACCAACAAAATATGAGGGTTTGTGTATGTATGGATGTATGTACAAATATGTGTATATGTATAAACATATACACAAGGATGTGGGTGTATGTGTGGGAGGCTTCCTTGTCAGTCTTAGCTATTGTTAAGTTTTCAGTGTAATCATTTTAATAGGTATGTAGTGATATCTAATTGTGATTTTAAGTTGCATTTCCCTAATGCCTTATGTTGAGCATTTTTTCATGTGCTTATTTTCTGTCTGTGTATCTTCTTGGTGAAATCTCTGTTAAATGTTTTTGCCACTTTTTAAAAAATTGGAATATCATGTTCACTTCTGCAGCACATATTTTCTTATAATTTTGTTTTGAGAGTACTTTATATATTCTGGAGTACTTTTTCACATAAGTGTTTTGCAGATATTTATTCTCAATCCCTGGACATGTCTTTTCAATCATGTTTCAAAGATCAGATGTTTTAAATTTTTAAGAAATCTAGTTTGTCAGTATTTTTTTTTATGGATTGTGCTTTTGTTTTATCTAAGAAATGTTTACCTAATCCAGGGTCACAAAGATTTTTCTCTTATATTTTCTTTTATAAGTTTTATAGTTTTTGGTTTTACGCTTAAGCTTAGATCCTTCTAACTTATTTTGTTTATGGTGCAAAGTGTGGATTGATGCTTATTTTTTTATTTTGGCATACAGATCTCCAGTTTTCCCAGCACCATTTGTTGAAAAATCTGTCCTTTCTCGATATATTGAGTACCTTCACACCTTTATGAAAATCTATTGACTGTATGTGTATGGGTCTATATCTGGTTTCTTGGTCCTGTTTTCTTGAACTATACACGTCTATGTTTCCATCAGTACCAAACTGCTTGGATTATTGTTGCTTTCTAGTAAGGCTTGATATCAGATAGTGGGGACATCCAAGTTTACAGTTCTTTTTCAAAAGTGTTTTGTTTCTTCTAGATCCTTCCACATACATTTTAGAATCAGCTTGTTGATTTTTACATGGGGAAATATTCTAAAGAACAGGTGAAAGATGATTTCCACTATGAGGGATAGATGGGACTTTGACATCATTGAAAGAGATGAGAATGTATGTACCAGAAGAAATAAAAAATTCAGGCTACATCAAAAAAGTGGAAAAATAAGGGTTTGGGTAGGAACTCATAGTCCCAGAAAAATTGATGTTGAAAATTTTAATATAGTCTAATTCCCTCCCATTTTCTGTGGGATAGTTAGATTGTATTCAGTATCTTTAGATAAATGGGAGACATTAAATACAAAAAGCATTAAAGCATAGTGTTTGTTAGGTAGAGACCTAATTTGAAATGATAGGATGAGAATCATAAGCTTTGGTTGTCTAAATTGATTGCTGATGAAATAAAATGAAACTTGTCTAATAGTAGCCTTATATTGGAATTTTGAAGTGCTTGGTAGATTTGTAATTCCAGGTCTTCATTTTTCCTTTTAGTATTTATGTTTTGTGTTGCTGCTGCTGTTGTCTTCTAGTATGCCAAAGATGGGAGAAAATTTCTAGATATGCAGAAAAGGAGTTTTATTCTTTCTGCTTTTTCTCTCCCTCCTGAGAGCACTTTTACGAATAGACTATACTTTTTCCTTTTTATAGAGTAAGAAGTTATCTTTCTGCATTACCCTAAAGTTATTTTTGGATTACCTTTAGAAAGAAGTATAACAATCATTATGTTTATGTCATTCATACCCAGGGCTTTATTGTTACATATGCCTGTGCATTTTTCTTGGGTAGATAACTGGTTTGACTTGGCATATGAAGTAGATCCCTAATAGTAAACTGACTAGAAATAAAACATATTGAGTCCATATATTTCTAAAGGCCAAAAGAATCCTTGGTACAACTTTTATCTGATTATTTGGTTTACCAGTAAGAATCATAGAGAAAATATGATCCCTGGGTTAAGAAACCATTTCTCATCACCTTAAGTTAAATGTACTGATACGTATTTAACCTTGTTATCTTTGTCTCATTCCCGAATATTAGGCCATTTAAAACTTACCATTCTTGTCCTGGGAACCCTACTCTCTACTTGTCCTTGACCGTTCTGCAAGTTATCTGCTATTCATGACCCTCATCCTTCGTGATAAGGATATTTTATTCTCCCTTTAGCTGTACTAGTTTCCGCATAGTGGCAATAGGGAGCAATGCAACTACCTGATCAGGAGAAAAAAAGTAGTATCAAGAAGAAATGCCAAATTCTTAATAGAATTATTTGAAAGAATATTTAATAACTTTTTTTTTTATCAAGTCATGTTGTAAGAATGGTGTAAGGTACATGAGGGCAAGGATACTGTTCATCTTTTCCACTGTTGAAGTCCTAGTGCTTGGTATAATACATGATAGTAGGCCTGCAGTAAATATTTGTTGAATAAGTGTAAAACTGGTCAAAAACATGAAATTCTGAAAGTTTGAAGATTATTTTTTCCATAATGATATGTGGCTTTACCATTGTAAAACATGGATTTTCTCTTGTTTTTGTTTGGAGTGGTGAAAGATTGGGAGACATCATGAAAACTTTGAATGGGTTCTTTTTTTAATTTATTTATTGAAATATAGTCAATTGCAATATGTCAATTTCTGGTGTAGAGCATAATGTTTCAGTCATACGAATACATACATATAATTATTTTCATATTATTTTTCATTATAGGTTACTACAAGATACTGAATATAGTTCCTTGTGTCATACAGAAGAAATTTGTTTTTTTATCTATTTTATATATAGTAGTTAGTATCCCACCCCCATCTCCCTGGCAACCATAAGTTTGTTAATATGTCTGTGAATCTGTTTCTGTTTTGTAGATAAGTTCATTAATGTCTTCTTTTTTGTTTCCTTTTTTTTTTAAATATATTCCACATATGAGTGATATCATATGGTATTTTTCTTTCTCTTTCTGTCTTACTTCACTTAGAATGATGATATCCAGATCCATCTATGTTGCTGCAAGTGGCATTATTTTATTCTTTTTTATGACTGAGTAGTATTCCATTGTATAAATATACCACGGCTTCTTTATCCAGTCATCTGTCAATGGACATTTAGGTTGTTTCCATGTCTTGGCTATTGTAAATAGTGCTGCTGTGAACATTTGGGTGCATGTATCTTTTCAAATTAAAGTTCCCTCCAGAAATATGCTCAGGAGTGGATTTGCTGGATTATACAATCCCTATCAAATTACCCAGGGCATTTTTCACAGAACTGGAACAAATAATCCTAAAATTTATGTGGAATCACAAAAGGCCCAGAATTGCCAAAGCAGTAGTGAAGAAAAAGAACAAAGCTGGAGGAATAACCCTCCCAGACTTCAGACAATACTACAGAGCTACAGTAATCAAAACAGCATGGTATTGGCACAAAAACAGATATATGGATCAATGGAACAGAATAGAGAGCCCAGAAATAAACCCACAGACTTACGGTCGATTAATCTTCAACAAAGGAGGCAAGAATATACAGTGGAGAAAAGACAGTCTCTTCAGCAAGTGGTGTTGGGAAAACTTGACAGCTGCATGGATATCAGTGACATTAGAACAGTCCCTCACACCATACACAAAATAAACTCAAAATGGCTTAAAGATTTAAATATAGACAAAACACTATAAATCTCCTAGAAGAAAACATAGGCAAAACATTTTCTGACATAAGTCTTAGAGGTGTTCTCCGAGGGCAGTCTACCCAGGCAATGGAAATAAAAGCAAAAATAAACAAATGGGACCTAATTAAACTGAATGGGTTCTTCCTGAATGTTTGCATTATTGTTATCTATGGACTTTAGTTGAATATGTCATTGAAGACAAATGCCATCCAGAGGCCTTTGGTATAGAAGAGGAGTGGGAATGTCGATGAAATTGTTATTTATCTCAGGGTGTCTTCTAAGCTCTTGTGATTGCCATCAGTCTTTATTTTCATCAATATAATTCTGCTCTATGCAGTGAGATTTGCTGGGTGCTGTTTTTCAGTATCAGCTGGTGAGCACATTTAAGGAAGTTATAAATTTTGTATGACAGTTGTAGTGATTAATAGTTGTGTATAGATAGATATTGATGAAGAAATAGAAACTTCAGAAATGCTTCAGTGCAACAGTTATTTTGCTTTATTAAAGAAGGTAGACTTAGACATATTTTCTCAAAAAAGAAAGTGGTCTTAATTAAGAACAGATGGGAAGGACAGATGTTAGTCAAGGTGGGTATTCAATAAATAACAAATAATGTGTTGCATAACCTTTGGGAATAAATGGCAATAGAAGACAGATTTATCTGAGAATATGTAAAATGTAGTAAGTCATTGACGTCTTGCTCTAAAATGTAAGCAGAAATATCTAATGTAGGCTTAATTTTGTCTTCTTTCAACTTTGGGAACTCTGCCAGCATCTGCAGCTCTGCCCCAGATTGCTTTGCAAACTACTATTGAGACAATCACTTAATGTTTCTTTGGAAATAACTGTGTGTCTAATGGTTTGTACTTTATGGTTGGATTCATTGAGTTAGAAATCTGTGATTCATTATGAAGCATTCTTTGGTGTTTGTAGCACTTTCTCTTTCTTATTCTAAATTCTGCATGATTATTGTGCTGAACTATAGATTGAGATAAATGACTTTAAATTTATAGAAGGTGGTGGGAGAGAAGCTGTAGTTTAACACTATAGGATTAATATCTTTATATACACTGTAGAGCCTGGTGGGGTTTTTGTGTGTGTTTTTTTTTTTAAATAACCTGCTCCAAATGACCAAAATTAACAGAAGTTTAGTTCTGGCCTTTAATAATTTGCTTTGATTTGACTCAGATAACTATTATTATTGTTTTTTGGGGTGTTGGGGTAGGAAGGAGTTATGCTGTGTTATTTTCCTAGCCCCTAGCCCCAGGTATAAAACCTGAAATTTGGGATTCCTTAGCAATATTATATTTGGGGGGTATTTCATATATATCTTGTAACATGGTATTCATTGAACAGCATGTTATATAGGCATGTTGTATTTTATTTACAGTTTTGGAAACTCCAATTTAAATTTTTCTAGGGCAAAGTGGCCCTACTGTTACATATAATGTCACTTGTAATGTAAAAAAATTGGAATACATTTTCCATGAAGTCAGTATTTTACAAATTTACCTGAAGTTTTTGCTTAGTGAAACAGAAAGCCGAGAAATAAACTAACGAAAATCTTCACCGTGTGTGGTAATTAATCTGTCTTTGGTGATGGAGATTAACTTGTTTACTTTCGGTATAGTCCATGTAGGAACTAACAAGTAGGAGATTATCAGTTTCTTTGTCCAGGACTGACAGTATCAGAAACTTTGCACTAGCACCTGAGATGGCTCTATAGGTGATTTGCCAAGATCCAAGGAATGGGGGAAATTGGATGGCAGGTTCAGAGAAGGTTACGTAGTTATTAGGGGAGCTATGTGGAGTATTTTTCATACTATGGAAATGAGGTTGAGGACTGAAAGTTAAAAAATGCTGTGTTGCCAAGGGTCTTTTAGTTTACTTTGTTACATGATCAGGATCCTTGGTTATAAATTAGGTTGATGTAATGGGAGAATCCTTTGGGAACTGATGTAAGACATTGCAGAAATTGAAAACTCTTGGAAAAACTAATTCAAAAATCTGCCTCTTATCAATTCAAAAAAGAAGATGGAAAAAAAATAAGCTGCTAGGCTTTACAAAATAAAACATTCCTATTTTCTGGATGAAAAGTGTCCGTCACTCTGTATTTAAGCCTTGGACTGACCTGTATGTGAGACTGTGAGAAAGCACATGTGTGTCACATTTAGAGACTTAAATTGCATTTGAATTATTATTTTATATACATACATATTTTTTTCTACTCACAGGCATACTGTTCCTATGTATTTATTTTCTAGTTGGAGTACTGTTGCTGTCCAGTATAAGTTACAGGTATACAGTATAGTGATTCATACTTTTAAAGGTTATACTCAATTTATAGTTATAAAATATTGGCTGTATTCCCTGTGTTGTACAATATATCCTTGAAGCTTATCTTGTACATAATAGTTTGTATCTCTTGATCCACTGCCCCTATATTGCCCCTCTCCCCACTGGTAAACACTGGTTTGTTCTCTGTATCTGTGAGTCTACTTCTTTTTTGTTATATTCACTAGTTTGTTGTATTTTTAGATTCTACATATAAGTGATATCATACAGGATTTGTCTTCTCTGACTTGTTTCACTTAACATAATGCCCTTCAAGTCCATCCGTGTTGCTGCAAATGGCAAAATATTATTTGAAATAATTTATTATATATCATTTAAAAAATATTTTGTGTTATGTATACATATTATATATTATTATATAATATTATTTTATATTTTAAGTTATTTTGAAATGGGTCTTTGTGATACATCTCCAGGGTGGAAAGTTGATGCTGAGGTGAGGAACTGAGAAAGAAAATAAAGCTGAATAGGAGGATTCAGTAATACCTATTTCCTAAATTTGAGCTAAGTTTTTAGTAGAATGTTTGAAAACCTGATGTTTGGGATAGTAGTGATCACAGAACTATAGACTCTTCTAAATTACTTAAATGAAAAATATTTTAACTTCAGTCAGACTATCCAAATCTAGATTCACTTTGAAGAATTAAGTGAATTGTATTTTTATTCGCTTCCTAATCAAATCTGAAAGAGGCCTCTGACTCCTAATATAAGAGTATTAGTATTACTTTGGTTTTTACATATTATAGACATGGGTAAACATTTCAGGATCTGTTTTGCAGGAAGAGGTTTTGTAAATTTTAACAGATTTGCAAAGATGGAAACTTGTGAAAAATTTAAAGATACATATTTCTTATATGGTAGCTGTTTTAGAGATGAGAGTTAGAGGGTCAGAAGAGATGACAGTTATTAAGCTCCTATCTAGATTTTAAGAATATTTAGGGAAATTGAACATATGGACTAATGACCATTTCATGATGCTAATTTTTAGAAGAGCATTGACTGTTAATTGGGAAAAGTCGGAGGAAGGTGGTCATTTTCAGGATTATAAAGCATATGATCATTCCACAAATATATACTAAGTGCTTACTATGTGGTAGGAACTGTATAAAGATATAAAAAAGATAGTCCTTCACATAGAAGTAACTCATCGTCCCCTTAAGTAACACACCATCTAGTGGGAGCCATAACTAAAACAACCAAATAAAGTTGACCTATCCTCTGTGTTTTATAGAAATGATTTAAAATTAATGAAACATGTTTTTGCAGACTTCTTAGTCTTTTTTTTTTTAACCGATCCTCATTGTAGGTAATGGATTTGTAGCATGTCTTTGGATCTGGATCTGTTTGATTTGGTTTTGCTTAATCTTGTGTTTTTGTAGAATCTTATATTAGTATGCAGACATACCCACAGAGACACATGTGCCTTATGGTGTATGGTAGAAATTCTGAAAACCTTGTTATCTAAAAATTTTATATTCAGAAATATTTTACACAGGCCAAATGTGGTAGAAATCAAAATTTTCCCCTGTGAAAAATAATCATATTCTTTCTGCTTTATAAAGACCTGGGGCATTTATGGAAAATAAAATGTTTCAGCATCACCCAAATTGTATGATAAAATTAGAGCAGAAGAGCTTAACCTGGTAATTTGTAAGCTAATAGCAGATAAACAAATCTGGAAAAACTTTCTCATTGCTCCATTTAGTAAATGGGAAGGGATGACTATTTTTCCTTCAGAAATATTAGGACAAATTGCAGTTTGAGAAATTTTGATTGTACTCTTACAAACTAGCTTTAATTTCTTGATAAATGACAAAATACTTCCTATTTTTTGTATATTCTCTACTTGTAACAAATTTGAGACCATCTGAAGGTAACTTTCATTGAGGTATAAGTTCTAATAAAGTCTACTTAGAAACACTCCAGTTGTAGACATTTGATTTTGGTGTGTGTACGTATGTCTCTCTGTGTTAAAATATGAGCAGAGAAAGCTATAAATACTGTGAGGCAATTTACTGATAGCATGCAGGAGTTTAATTAGATTCAGGAATTTGTGATTTGCTTTTCTTGTTAGATCTGAATTCGGTTTCATTTTCTGCCAACTACCAAGCGGTGACTATTATATTAGACCACTTGAATGGTTACTTTTAGGGCCATTTGTTACCTGATTTATACATTGCACACATGAGGAGTTTTATGTCTAGTTGGTCATTGCTGATGATTGTTCAGTGATTATTTTGGTAATTATATGAAGAAGACTGTGCAATATTAGTTTCAATTAGGGTGGCCATGTAACTCATCAGCCAAATTGGACACTTTTGGTAATGAAAAATGATATTAATAATTACCTAAGAACAGCAAATATGAAAAAAATGCATGATCATCTTAATTAGGATGATTTTGATTGCAAGTAACAGAAAACACAACCCAAACTAGTAGTTTAAACAAGAAGCATAATAGATTGGCTTGTGTATCCCAAAAGCCCAGTGTTTGTTGAGGACTCCAGCTTTCTCTGTTTTCTAGTTTCTGACTGCAATGGCTGGCTTCCCTTACAGTTGTTGGATGGCTGCCTATGGCAACTGAGGCTATATTTGTCTCCATTTATGACCAGCAGGAGGGGGAAGCCTGCTCCTCCCATGAACATAGGATGATTCTTAAGCCTCCTGGTTATTAGATACTTCTGAACTAATCTCTGTGACAAGGGGAATGTCATGTGCTGATTGTCTTAGATATGGGATATCTGAATATCACTTAGGCAAGAAGGATAGGATTACCTTGATTCTCTTAGAGGAGTCAGACTCCATTCAGGAAACTGGTGTAGGGTTAGTCTGTCTTGGAAAGCAAGGCAGCTAAATTAAGGGAAAGAGATGCAATGGATGTTTGGGAAGCAGCCACCATGTTCACTGTGAAGTCCATTGTCACTGCTTTTTTGCATTTTCCCTGAGACATCCTGTTATTGAGTTCCTGTAGTAGCCTAGCATACTAGAGATGCATTTTCCTTTAATGAGAATTTGTAGTATAAAAGGACTTAGTAGCCTGACAAGAGGGGAAAAAAAGAGAACTTACCATCCCATTTTTCTCTTTTTTCCTATAAACCTATAGTAATTGTTGATCATCTTTTTTTTTTTCCTTACAGACTAATAGGGATGCCAAAGGAAAAATATGATCCTCCAGATCCTCGCAGAATTTATACCATCATGTCAGCAGAGGAGGTAGCCAATGGGAAAAAATCTCACTGGGCAGAGTTAGAAATCTCGGGTGAGTAGAATCTGAAACACTTGATCTGGAATACAGTAACAATAATGAACAAGAGTTGAGTTTCGTTATATTTATTTCCTTATTGTACATTTTTAATTAGGTGAATTAATCAAGAAAATACAAGATAATGAGGTACTAGTGTTATCTGTGACTAAATATCTTTACTCCTGTTCTTTCTTTTGAGATTAATACTGTGAGCCCGAGTTGGCATCTAGAACTGAGGACACCAAGAGTTCAGTTTCAAAGTAAAACCAGGTGTTTTGGTACAGTAGATTTTGTTTTGGCTATTGCCGAGTAATTATTTTTGCAAACTGATCTTTGCCATCCTCCTGTCATCCCATTGTTGGCAGAGTAGGGAACCTAGGAGCTATTTATTCTACTAAGTAATAACTGTGTTACATGACCTTACTTGTTAAAATAGAGTATGATTCCTAAAAACCCATAACCCCAGTCTTATAGTGAGAAAAACATCAGACAAACTCAAACCGAAGGACATTTCACAAAATTCCTACCTAGTAATCCTCAAAATTGTCAAGGTCATGAAAAACAAGGGAAGACTGAGAAATCATCACACATTAGAGAAGACCTAAGGAGACTGTGATGACTAAATGCAAAGTGGTGTCTTGAATAGAATCTTGGACTAAAAAGATGTAAAAACTGGTGAAATCCAAATAAATCTGTAAATTAGTTAATAAATACTAATCTTGGCTTCCCAGTTTTGACAAATGTACCATGGTAATATAATGTTAGGATGAGGGCTATATAGGAACTATATTATCTTAGTAACTTTTCTGTAAATCTAAAATTATTACCATGTTGAAAGTTTATTAAAAATAAAATATAAGTATAGTTTTCTTTTATCAATTGTTGCAATACAGATTGTGTATTGAATGTAGTTTTTGCCCAGTAGGCTTTCATTTGGAAAAGTTAAACACACATTATGATGTCAATAGCAAGAATTATCTGTACCTTTAGCTAAAAAGTAACTGGGTGGATAGGTGATTGGTAATTAAAAAATATGAATATGAGCAAATCCTGTTAGGTTACCCCGGGGTTTACCAGCTTGGCACTCTTGACACTTCAGGCTGGACAGTTGTTTGTGGTTGGGGGTGGTTGTGTGCATGTAGGATATTTAGCAGCATTTGTGACCTCTGACTTGCTGCATGTCAGTAGCACCCCTCTAGTTTTGGCAACCAAAAATGCCTCCACAAATTGCCAAAGCCCCTTGGGGAACAATATCGCCCTCTAGTTGAGATCCATTGAGTTTAACTCTGGTAAAACAAATAAGTTTTTTTATTTTAGCCTCTTTTCACTTGAAAACTTTGTTTCCTATTAAAATGCAAAATCCTAGTTGGCACTTTCAGCCTGATTATAGACATCATGAAGGAGTCTGTGATATAACTCTGGACAGAAGATCTAAGTTTTGAGTCTACTGCTCAATAGCCATACAAAAAGTAACATTTTCCCCTTTCAGATTTTTTTTTAACCCCTTCTACCTTCCACTGCTCTCTTAGTCAAAATCTGTTCTTTAGAAAGTGATGTATTATTAAAATACCATTTTACTTTGGTAAAGTTCTGAAAGTTTCCTCATATAAATTTATTAGGATATCATATTTTACAGAAGCTGAAGCTGTGTGATTTTCTTAGGCTTATATGGCTAATAAATGGTAAAAATCAGGACTCTGAACTAAATCTTCTGACTTTTTCCAGCATATGTTCTACTGTAGCTGTCAGATGCTGACTGATTGATAAAGCTTAGTGTGTGACTATTTCCTTGAGTATGTTTCATTTACTGGAAAATCTTAAACCAGAGTTTTTAAACCTATAATTGTAACATCAGAAAACTGGGGAAGATGTCTCCTTGGGGGTAAATGGTTTTCCCAGTGGCTAATCTAAAGTTCTAAATCATAGCAATTACTCTTGTCTATTTAAAGTTTGTAGACTTAATCCAGGCTCTAGATATGGATGAGCCTTGCATTATTAATTTTCATGAAGTAGAGAAGTCCTTTTGTTAGGGCTTGACTTAGAAGAATTCAGGAGTGTTCTACTGCAGAAGTTCAATTCAGTCCCATGCTTTGTCCTTGAGACCATAGGATCACCCTGACTCCAAGGGTCTCTTCATTAAGGCACGTCTCATTAATACAGGGAAGGTTCGTGAAAAAGTATGGTTGTCAGATGACAGTGGTATGAAATAAAGATGGGCCAGGTTGTTTGAAAGCAATCAAATACAGAATTAAAATGTCAAGGTCCCAATATCTGTATGTATTTTCAGGCTCTTCTCCCACTTGTTAGTTTTTGTGGTTCAGTCTTTGTCTTAGGCCTAGAGTTTAATGCATCAATATTTTGCCTTTTAGGTAGAGTGCGGAGCTTAAGTACATCACTTTGGTCATTGACACACTTGACAGCGCTGCACCTAAATGACAATTACCTTAGTCGCATTCCACCTGATATTGCCAAGCTTCATAATCTGGTTTACCTGGATCTGTCATCCAATAAACTCAGAAGTTTACCAGCAGAACTAGGAAACATGGTGTCTCTCAGGTGAGGAAATATAAATGTAATTCACTATATAAAATTCTAAGTTTACCAAATAAGAAACTTGTGGGAGGTTACTCACCTTACAGTAGGACTTCCATGTGTATGTGAAGATCAAATGATACAAATTGTCTAAGCACAGTGCTTAAGTTGGCCTCCATTGAACATTTCTTTTCCTTCCTTCCTTTAAATTTGGAGGTTTCTGGCTAGAAATGCACTTATATTCTAATATCTTTTGACAAACTTAGGGTATGGCTAAAATAAAACACTAAGTCTCATGTTAGACTCAAGTGACAAGTCTAATCAGAATTAATTATGACTAAACTAGTTCAGATTAATCAGAAATAATTGAGAAAATACAATTTGCCTGTAAGTAAAACTTCTAGGAACATATCTATTTTATAAGACAAGGTATACTTGTCTATTACAACTCCTTAAGGAACCTTAAAATCTGACAATAAGTAGATTTATTTCTAGCCTATCAGGATTCTTTAAGAATTTCTTCATAGGAGAAAATTTTATAGGAATCTTGAGACCTTGAATAAATGTTCCCAGTAAAATCAAGGATTGCTTTTCTACTTTATTTACTGAGTAGTAATTTAAAAATTGCAATCACATGTTTAAAATTAAACATTAAATATTGTTTTAAAATCTTATTCTTCACCATCCACTTACTGTATGTTTCTGTTGCTTTTTATACTGTTTAGTCATTTACTTTACACTTTTTAGGCATCAGTAAATAACGAGGGCTGTTTGTTTTTTTAAAATCTACCCAAAATTTCACAGTGATAAACTCAGATCTTACCTTGCCATCCTATTATCTGTATTTATCCTATGCTTTATTTTTAATGTTTATATCCTATGTCAGTGATTGTTATAGGATCTTGATGTGATTATAACTGTAATGTTACAAAAATTGATACAGGTAATTGGCTATTAATTACAGGTAAATTCTGAAGTTTGTTAAAAAAAAAATACTTTTTTCTATGAATTAAACCAGGTTCAAGGACATCTGTCTTTGGATATGTGGAATATCTGTCATTCTGATTTGCATCTGACAGATACTTTGGGTGAGAGAGAAAAGGGAGTGGGTTTAACCTGAGAATGATATAGTTCTTATACCTTTAACTTTAATCTGTGCCAGAGAATGAGTAAATCATAGAAACAGTGTTAATAATTATTGCAGTTACACATTTTGTAGGACTTCAATATTGCACAGCAGTTTTAGATGAATGTATAGAAATATGCCTTGAGTGTAGACATCACTCATAGTATGTTAGAATGTATTAATAAAGTTTAATTTATGAAACTAAAACAATTTTTTTTAAACAGGGAATTGCTTTTAAATAACAATCTGTTACGGGTTTTGCCTTATGAACTTGGTCGGCTCTTCCAGCTACAAACTCTAGGTTTGAAAGGTGAGTGATTTCTTAAAAATGATAGTGCTAACACTCAGTATTGAGATTTTTCTTAGCCTTTTAAAGACCATTTTGGTTATAATTAGTCAAGTTTTAGTGTAATTTAGAGAATGTAGCTATACATTCCTCTGGAAAGAAAAGTGGTTCTTCTGTATCAAATTGTGCTTCAGGATTTCAACAAGCTGTCATCGTTTTAACAAACTTGCATGGGGAAAATTTTGTGGGTGTTTTGTTTTTATATTTGACTTTTAACTTTCTATAAAACTCTGAAATTTCTAAGAGGAAATAATTTAAATTAACACTGAACATTGTAGTTTTTTCCATTTAAAAAAAATTTAAAAAACAAAGATGTAGCAGAATGAATCTTTACCTTAGCCAGAATGTCCCATGTCAGGTTTTGATAGAATAGATAGGATAGCATCAACATATTATATGATTATGAGAGGGAAAACATTATCATAGTAAACAAGTACCAATAAGTATGATTATTATAAATAAAATGTATTAATCTAAAATGCCTGTTCTTGGGAAGTGAGTATAGCTCAGCGATAGTCTGAGCTTAGCCTGCACGAGGTCCTGGGTTCAATCCTCAGTACCTCCATTAAAAAAAAAAAAAGAAAGTTCCTGTAATGATACCATCTCAGTTGGGAATGAAAGTCATACTCAAATCACATAAATGATGAAATTTATGTGCTTTTTTCTTATAGCGTAGCATAGCAAAAAAGGTTTATTTTGAAGGCAGAGGACTAGATAAATTTACAGTATTGGTTAAACATTTTATTCTGTGCTCATGAGGACTGAACATTAATTAAAGCCTTATGAAGTATATAGTTTCATGTATTTTATTTTCCTTCTTCAAAGACTTGATCTCCAGTGAACATGTTCTATTTGTGTTTGCTTTTGCTTAAGTTGTATAGTGGGGCATTAAGAAAGAAGCTTGAGTAAGGATGGGAAGATTGCTGACATTATTGGTTGAAATGACAGAAGTGGTGTTAGGCTTCCTGATACAGTTAACCCTTCATAAATTGGATAATTATATGAATGTTCTAAGTCTTGTGTTTTTAGTTTTTCTGTAGGATTTTATTGATACTTTTTATCATGTATGAAGTGGACAGGCAGGGGGATACTTATATCTAGAATATTGAAGATTAACCCAAGGCATTTGAAATTTAACTGTAGGGCATTTCACCTTATTCTCTATATGCTAAGTCTTATTCTTATAAATATAGTTGACAAAGCCATCCAACTAGAGTTGGAATGGGGGCAGGTCTGTTCCTTTCTATTAAAAATTATAGAATATTTGTTATTTTTTATAATCTTAGATTCATGAAGTATGGAATTCACACTTTCATACTGATTATAATAAATTATATATATTTTTGTCTCCAAGGATAACTATTGTTTTTTACTTTTCACATCAATTAGAAGAGCTGTTTTCCTCCTCCTAATATTTTGGAGAGCAAATAATTTGCTGTTGAACCCAATTGGACTTACCCTTTATACCACGTCACAGTTCTGAAAAAGCAAATATTATACATCTTACTGTTTCATAACTCTATCCATGTTATCTCATATAGAGACATGTTCTTATAAAATTAATACTAAGTAGCAACAGAATGAATCATTCTGAATATCTGTTATCCCTTAGTCTTTCATTCTGTTTTACCAGTTAAAAATGTTAGTCTTCCAAACTACTGTCTGTGGCTGGCCTTTGATTCTAGTGTGCTCTTACGTACTGAGTCACGTTTTTTAAAATCTCTGCTTAGACTTTCACATCAGGCACCAGCTCTGCTTTACCAGCTGTTCTTGGTTTTGTCCCTGCCTATGCATAAATTCCTTTTCATTAAACTTCAGTTTGCTCTATGGTAAATACCTATATGCAGCCCTTTCCTCTTTTATGAGAATCTGTTTTCTTGGCAAGGCTACTTTCTGTTCAGGTGATGAGTACAGAGGAGCAAAGACCTTTTAGAAATGAAAGAAAGCCAGAGCTGTTCTTGCCTTCTTTCAAAAGTTTAAGATGGTAAAAACAGGATTGGTTTTTTGAAGGAATTGAAGGAATAAAATGTCCTTAATGAATGGTAGATTTATAGTCTTAGTAAGGTTAAAACTTGAAATAATTTCACAATCAATTTTAATAACCACATTGTGGTACTTTCTGTCCAAAAACAGGGGGCAGGGAGTAGAAGAGAGCATTTAAAATAGCACTGTGGTATGTTTAAAAGAAACAATGAGAATGGGCTGCCTCTGAGACCCCATTTTGTCTTGAAATTAGAAAAAGGAGTGCCTTTCTTCTATTTCCTGTCTTCCTCTAAAGCACTGAAAATACTGATACTGAAAATTTGATAATGATTTTGCTCATCCTGGTACAACAAGCTAATTTTTAGAAGTTCTGTTTTGAAATTGGAGTATGTGTGGAGGGTAGGGAGAGGGTAGGGAGAGGGTAGGGTATTTGAGAAGTTAGGATAAGAAGGTCAATTTAAAAACTACAGACATGGTCAGTTCAGTAAGTTGGAAATGTTCTTTTAAGTCACTTAAGAGAAAAATTCAAACTATTAATTTTATAAAAGAGAAGGTGTAAGTGAAAGCAGTTCTTACAGTTATTTTAAAATAATTTAGAATTTATGTCCTAAGGTGTATGGCAATACTTTCTCTGACATAATGGGCCAAAGAGTTGTCCTCAGGCACTAAACATTGATGTCTCAAATAATAAAAAATTTAGGACTTCAATAATTGTCAAAATTTTTAGTTTTCATCCAGGAATTACTTATCTCCCTTAAAATAAAATGGCCTGTGGGAGATGAAGATTCTTTTACTATGTAAATTTTTTCATTCATGAAATATAGTATAAAAAAGAATAACAACATTTTAAAGGAAATAATAAAATGAGTAACTATATATCCATTTTCTCACATTCTCATTACCTTTTAAAAAATCATTAAAAGAATCTAATTGTCATTCATACTGGAGGCAAAGTTCTTATTGTATTATATAATGAGCTTCTGGAAATTAGTAAGTAAAAGAACAGTCTAGTAGGGAGCATATTAATAGTTTGTATAGGAGGATTTACAGTGCTTTAAAATATAGAAACTTCATCAGCCTTATACATAATAATAACAATGTGAATTGAAACTACTCAAATTTTTACCTATCCAATTGGAAGAATTTCAAAAATAACTGTTGGTGAGGTTATTGGGAAATAGTCCCAATGCTGCCCTTGTTGGTGTGGATCCCTTGTATCTTGTTAAGTTTCCTTTGTGCTTTTTATTGATTACATCTTTATCCCTTTTCCCAGAGGTTATTGCTGTCCTGAATTTTGTTAGTTATCGCTTTCGTTTTCTTTCAGTCATCCAACAGGCATTGATGAGCACATACTAAGGTTACATATGTATCTATTAAGGGCATTTTAACCTTTATATAAATGGATCCTACTAAATATAATTTTTGGTGACTTGGTTTTATTTGACTTTGTTTTTAAAATTCAGCCATGTTCATATATATATGTAATTTTAGTTCTTTTTTCACTACTGTGTTGTATTCTGTTATATGAATATGCTGTAATTTATTCATTGTACTGTAGATATTTAGATTGTTTCCTCCCTTTTCTGGCTACTATAAGTAACGTAGCCATGAACATTCTTGTACATGTCTCCCGATAGAGTTCCTAGGAGTGGAATTGGTGGGTTGTAGAGGCTTATACATTCTTAGCTTTGTTAGGTAATACCATAAAGTTGTACAAAGTAGCTGTACTAAAATACACCCCCAAAAGTAACATGGTTTCTGTTTTTCTGTATTCTTCCGAACAGTTACTTAATATTGTCAGATTTTTAAAGTTTTGCCAGTTACTGAGTAGGAAGCAATTCCTTATTGTACTCTTAATTTGCATTTTCCTAATCGCTAGTAAGTTTGAGCATCTTTTCATGTATTTGCCACGTTTCTTTTCTAAAATTGCTGTTGATGTCTTTTCCTCATTTTCACTCAGAGTATTTGTTTCTTATTGATTGGTAGTTTTTAACTTTTGTCTCTTTTGTATTGTAAATGTCTTCCATTCTATGGCTTTTCCTTTTGTTTTTGGTATCTTTTAATAAATAGATTTGATACTTTTATTGTAGTTGAATTTAAAAGTCTTTTCTTTTATGGTTAGTGTATCATCTTATGTCTTATTAAAAATCCTACTCTACCCCAGCTCAGAAATATGTTTTCCTATATTATCTCCTAAAAGTTGTAAAGTTTTTCTCTAATTCTAATTAATTCTTGCATTCATTTGGAATTGTTTTTTTAGTATGGTACAAGGAGTCTAATTTTGAGAGGAATCTAATCTTGTTTTTTCCCTGTGAATAACCAATAGTCTCAGCATCATTTAATGAATAGTTTTCCTTTTCCCACTGATAAGAAAAGTCACCTCTCTCATATAGTAGCTACATATAGGCCTGTTTTGGGACCTCCATTCTCTATGCCTGGTAGTCAGTTTATCTAACCTTGCATTAATTACTACATTGTCATAATGATGGCTTTATATTAAGATTTGATATCTTGTTTAGGAAGCCCTCTTACATTTTTCTTTTGCAGTGTCTTGGCACCTTGGGTGCCTTGAATCTTCCTCATGCATAAGACATAGCTTCTTAAGTTTCACAAAAAATGCTGTTAGGAGTTGCTTTGAATGTTTGGATCAATTTAAGAAGAGTCAACATCTTGGTTACATTGAATCTTCCTACTCATGAATTTGGGCATTCTGTTATTTAGATCTTATTTAATGTCTTTGAATAAAACTTAATAACTTTTATAACTTTCTGCACACCGGTTGGGCACATATTTTGTTAGATTTGTTTCTAGATACCTTATAAGTTTTTTGTTTCATTTATAAGTCATGTCTCTTTTATTTTTAAAGTTGTTTTTTCCTGCCTATTTGCTGCTGGGGTATACAAATTACCATTAAGAAAAAAATGAAGATCTTATACTAAGCCTTTTTGGCTAAATTCTCATTTTTCCTAAAAATTTGTCTACAGATTCTTTAGGTTTTATGTGCAGATAATCATTTCATCTACTGATAGAGACTTTGTTTCTCCTTTGAAATTCTAATGTATTTAATTTCTTTTCCTTATTTTAATGTATTGACTAAGATGTTTAGTACAGTATTGAATTGAAGCATTAATACTGGACATGCTTCTATTCCCAATTTTAAAGGAAATGCTTCTAATATTTTTCCATTAGGAATATTTGCTCTATATTTTTGGTAATTTTGGGGGGGGTTTCCTAGAAATTTCCTTCAATTTCTACTTTGCTAATTCTCATTCAACTGCTGAAAATTATTAAATGCTTTTCTTCATCTTTTGAGGTGATTTCATTGTTTTCTCATTTCATAGGCTGAAGTGATAAATTATATGTAAGCATTTTTTTCCCAATTTGAACCACACTTGGCATTCCTGAGATAAACCCAACTAGGTGCTTTTATACACTGCTGGATTTATTTTGATATTTGTCAAGAATTGTGAAGCCTCTTAGATTTTATGCTTACAAGCAAATAAGTTAGGCAATTATTGTTTGTTGTGTAGTAGTAGAAGACATGAGACTCCAGGGTCAGACATAGAACATTACCACTCAAGCAGCAAGGGGGGCCCAGAAACATTCTGTGTACACAAGTGAGTTTGCATTATGATTGAGTAATCCAAGTCCAAGGGTCCAGCACTTTTCAAGCAAGCAACAAATATAGTAGCAAGCTTCAAAAAGCCAGTCTTGATTCCCCAGGGGGACAAAGAGTTTCATGGTAGTATCGCTCTGGTTGCCTTGACCTATTTAGTTGTCTGTATATCTAACTGCAGAAATTGCCCAGTACCAAAAGACAGAATTTGTTACACTCACAAAGAATGAGGAAAACAAGCGAAGTGTAGGGACCCTGACAGACTGTCTTTCCCAACAACTTTTTAAAGGAATTTTTCATAGATGTTCATGAATAAGATGGGCCTGTGTTTTTACAGTTCTTACTCAGTTCTCTCAAAGGGTTTGTGTAAGATGGAAATAATCTTTCTTGAAATTTTGATAGAATAAGACTATAAAACCGTCATTGACTGCTATTTTCTTTGTGGAAAATATGTAACTACTACCTCAATATATTTGAGTTGTAGGAACTATTGAGTCTTTCTAATTGTTAATGAGTCAGTTTTGTAGGACCATATCTGTAGTATTGGAATTTTTCAGCCTTTTAAACTTTGCAAATTTGTGTGCATAAAGTTGTTCATAATATTCTCCTGATATATTTTTAGACTCTGTTTAGTTTATAGCTCTCTTACCCCTTTCTTCATTTGTGAGATTATTTGTGCCTTCTATCTTTTTTTTTTTTCTGATTTAGTCTCCCCAGAGATTTGTCAGTTATGTTGTTTTCAGTGAATCAGTGATGGCTTTTATTTTTTAAAAACTGGTTTGTTTCTGTTTATTCTGTTTTGTCTTGATTTGTTATATATTTTTTCTTTTTTTAAGTTGAATATATGGCTTATTTATATTTGGATTTCCTTATTTTCAAATATAAGCATTTAAGAATATAAATTTGTCTATTTGGCAATTTTTTTGGTATCCCACAATTTTAATATGAAATATTTTCATTATTGTTTTGGCTTAAGTATTTAATATAGGTTATCATATCTTTGACTCATCAGTTTTTTAAAATTTCCATGCATGTGTGATTTTAAATTTAGCTTTTTTTTATTGTTAGCTTTAAACTTAATTGCAATACAGCCAGTTAAGGTAGTCTATATGATCCAGTTCTTTTACGCTTGTTGATTCTTGCTTTTTGGCCTAGCATGTGATCAATTTTTGTAAGTTTTTTTATTGCATCTGAAAGGAATATTGTTTCTCTGATTGTTGAGTACATATTTATATATTTCTCCCTTATATCAAATTCATCATTTGTGTTCTTCAGATTTTCTGTATCTTTAGGAATTTTCGACTGTTCTTTTAATAATTAAGGTATTTATGCTAAAATTTCCATTAAAAAGGTGGTTTTGTTCATTTCCCCATGTAGTTCAGTCAGCTTTTGCTTTATATACGTTGAGATTATTTTATTAGGTATATCAGCTATGCCCATATATTGCTGTACCTTCTGGGTAAATTGAACTTGAAGTTTAGCTTGTGAGCCTCTTGTTAATAAGTTTTTGTCTTATGGTCTATGTTGTCTAACAGCTATGCAAGTTTTCTTTTGGTTAATGTTTGTCTAATATATCTTTCTCATTTGTTTACTTTCAACCTTTCAGTATACTTATACTTAGGTGTATAGCTTATAAATAGTATATAACTGGACTTTATTTTTAATCCAGTCTGACTTTATTTTGTTTTCAGTGTGTGGGTTCAGACCAGTTGCCTTATCTCTATTGCAATTATTGATATTTTTATGTTGTTACCATCCTACTTTTTGATTCCATTCTTTGTGACTTTTCTCTCTTTTTGCCTTTCTAAAAGTAGATTTTTCTTTCCCCTTGCTTGTTCCTCAATGTGTATGCTTTCTATCAACTGGTCACTCTTGAAATTGTACCTTGAATATATTTTTATTAAATTTTTAGCAACTTTTTTTTAACTAAACTATATGTATGTAGTGAAATTGACCTCTTTGTTGATAGACATTCACATTTGGTGAATATTGTCAGATGTATGCAGTTGCATAACCACTACCACAATTGGAAAATAGAACTATTCTATCATCCTCCAGAATTCATTCATCAACACCTTTCCCCCAGTCTCAGCACTTGGGAGCTACTTTTCCAGAATGTCATACATGGAAACACATAGTATAGAGCTATTTGAATCTGGATTCTTTCATTTAGCATAATTATTTGAGGTTCATCCATATTGTTGCATATGTCAGCAGATCATTTCTCTTGGTGAGTAGTATTCCATTGTGTGGATAGACCATTGATTTTTATCTGTTCACAAGTTGAAGGGTATTTGGGTTGTTTCCAGTTATTACTGATTAGGAATAAAGACACTGTAAATACTTGAATAGATTTTTGTGTGAATTAAGTTTTTACTTTCCTTGAGTAAATACCTAGGAGTGGAACTGCCAGGTGGTGTGGTAAATGTATGTTAAGCAGTCTGGCAGTTTCTTATTAAGTTTATCTGGCTGATAAGCCACCATAGTGCATTTATCATTTTGTATTCTTAACCAAAAATATGAGAGAGTTTTAGTTGCTGTGCATCCTCATCAGCACTTGGTATTATCAATTTTTTTTATTTTTGTCATTCTAATAGGATATAGTAATATCTCGTGGTGTAAATTGTCATTTCTCTGATGAATAATTATACTTTTCATGTGTTTATTTGCTATCTGTGTATCTTCCCTGGTGAGGTGAAGTGTTTATTCACATCTTTTGCCTAGTTTTATTATTGAATTGCTTTTTTCTAAGTAGTGAAATTTGAGAGTTCATTATATATTCTGGATTCAAGTCCTTTTTAAAGTAAGTGTTTTGCAAATATTTTCTCCCAACCTGTGGCTTGTATGTTTATTTTCTTTACAAGGCCTTTTGAAGAACAATTTTCCATTTCGATGAAGTCCCATTTAACACTTATTTTTGTGTATGGATTATGTCTTTGGTGTCACATCTAAGGAATATTTGCCTCACCCAAGTACATGAAGATTTTCTTCTAGAAATTTTATGGTTAAATTTTACGTATAGATCTGTGGTCTGTTTTGAGTTGATTTTTGTGTATATCCTGCAAAGTTTGTTCTTTTGCATATGCACATCCAGTCAGCTGGACTGCCTTGTCCTTTGCTTCCTACTTGTACGTAGCCTTAAGGTCAGACAGTAGGGAGAGCTTAGGCTGTTTCTAGGTCTTTCCTAAACCTGTGCATAGGCATCTATGTATGTAAGACCTTCTAGAGTCCCAGGAATATGTCGGGGCTTTTCAAAGCCTCTGTTGACATCTCATTCCCAGGCTTCCCCTTTTAAGCTTTTTGGTTAGTCTCTTGTTTGCCTCAGTTGTTTCAATGATGTCAGGCACCCACAAATTTAAAATATTTGGCAGTAATAGTTTCCTCAAACATCCCCCAAACCTCTACCTCTCTCCTTGAGGAAAAAGTCTCTTAGCACTAGGCAAGAGTGAAGGAACCACCACACAGGTTAGATAATGACCAGTGTTTGGGAACAAGGCTTTGGGATCACTCCAGCTCAGTTTTGGTTGCTCCTGTGGCTGCCAAGCTGCCCTGGCAATGAGGGACGAGGAGAAATCAAAACTCCACAAATCATTGTCCTTTTTTCTTGAATAAACACTCCCTGAGTTGCTGCGATTATTTAGTTAATTTCTAGAGTTCTGAAATAGCTGAGTTTGCAATTTTTACTGGCTTTTGTTTTTATTTTTGTTACTGCTTTTATGGAGGGGCAGAGTTTTGGATGTCTTTTACTTCACTATTTTTGCTGAGTTTTTCTATCCATTTCCTTTTGAGTGAGTTCTGGTCATTTCTGTCTTTCAAGGAATGTATTTCTTCTCAGTTGTTGAGTTTATGGACATAAATTTTTCTTAGTATTATCTGTCCTTTTAATGTCTCCAGGGCTGGTCTCCCTTTCATTCTTGATATTTATAATTTGTGGTTTTTTGTCCTGGTTAAAGAGAGGTTTGTCAATTTTTTTTACCTTTTTCAAAGTACCATCTTTTGAGTTCAGTAGTAATCTATTATTTTTCTGTTTTAAATTTTATAGATTTCAACTCTTTATTAGTTCCTTCCTTTTTGGTTTCTTTGTGGGCATAGTTGCCCTTCTTTTTTAAGATTCTTAATATGGAAGTTAGATCACTGCTTTTGATTTTTCTTTTCTAATATAAGCACTTAATGCTATAAATTTTCCTCTAACCACTGATTTAGCTGTATCCTACAAATTTTGATAATACATTTTCATTTTAATTGAATTAAAACATTACAAAATACCTTGTGACTCCTTCTTTAATCTATGGATTATTTAGAAGTATGGTATTTAATTTCAAAATATTTGGCTATTTTCCAGGTACCTATCTGTTGTTGATCATTAGGTTTATTTTGTTATGGTTAAATAGTAAGCTCTGTATGATTTTAATTCTTTTAAATGTTATAATATAGTTTGTTTTCTGGCCCAGAATATGTATGGCTTTTCTTGGTGAATATTCATCTGTACTGGGAAAGAATGTATATTTTCCTGTATTTGAATAGAGTATTGTATAGATACAAGTTAGCTGACAGCGTTGTTTGAGTCTTCTTCATCTTCATCAATTTTCTATCTACTTTTATGTTGGTAACTGATAGAGCAGTGTTAAAAAGTCTCACATACTATCTTGCAACTCTTTAGAGATACCATTCCATTGTATTGTAGCTTCTGTTGTTGCTCATGAATTTTGTTGGCATTCTCATGTTTTTTCTTTTGAAGTAATTTGTCCTTTTTCCCTATCTGGTTTTAAAGTCTTCTGTTTGCCATTGGCATTCTCTAATTTGCAGTACAGTATAAACTGAAAGTTTTTATAAACTTTGTGTATGTTGTGCTACTTGTATCAGTTTATTTAATTTTTTAAAATTAGGTTTTGAAAGTTTGCAACCTTTTTCTTTTCAAATATTGCCTCTTCTCATTTCTTCCCTCTCTCTAATCTCTCCTTCTGGCAAGGAGTTAATCTGGGTTTACTATTTATGGTAGGTGTGTCAGAATCCAGAATTTCTTCTAGTGTCCTTGTTTTTATCTTCTCTGTTATCCTTGGGTTTTCCTAGAAACTCTTTAAATAAGATCTGAAGCTTGAAGTTCTTGTAGCTCTAATGCTCTGTTATACACGAGCTCTGCTGATGTGGTGGTGACG
This sequence comes from Camelus bactrianus, assembly GCF_048773025.1. Classification (NCBI taxonomy): domain Eukaryota; kingdom Metazoa; phylum Chordata; class Mammalia; order Artiodactyla; family Camelidae; genus Camelus; species Camelus bactrianus. The sequence continues at coordinate 88,322,320 of NC_133540.1, read as the reverse complement.
TATGGAAGGAGAGGAAGAGTCCTCTAGTCCTGTGGTTAGGTCTCAATCTTTCAGCGAGCCTGAGCTGGGTGACCCCACTGCCCACACACATCAGCCTAGCGGGGGCTGGAGTGGGATACTTCTCTTATCCCAGGTTGATTAGGGTTTGGTAAAATCCCACTCAGTTATACTCTGGTTAAACAGTTTCCCTCGTGGGCAGAATTTGTTTTGGGAAGGCATTACTTTCTCTTCTACCTGCCAGAAGCATAAGGGAATTTTTCTGCTGTCTTTATAGTGAGAACCTGGTAGGATTCTTGGGGGTAAAACTCAGGAAAGTGTGGGGATCTCTAAGAATGGGTCCACTCTAGTTTTTAACTCTCAAGCTAATCTTCTCTGAGCCTCCAGCAATTTGTCAAATACGACTTAAAAGTGCTCCGACTCATACTGGTTCCAGTTCTGGGCTTCTGCTCCCGCTAGGCTGTGTCTCTCTGATCCGCCTGCTTGTGTTCAGGACAGCAGTTTGCCCTGTGATTTCAGTTGTGAGGATGGGAATGTCTCTATATATTGGTCCAGAAACCAAAGTACTGTTCTCTCTTTCTAGAGCTCCAATTTAACGTATATTAAGATTTCTTGTTTCTAACTCGAGTTAGAACAAGAACATCACTGTCTGATGTTTTACATCTTTTTGATGCTCAGTGATGTATTTTGGATCATTTCATTAAATATATTTCTTCTGTTTACTTGTCTTATTTTCAGCTGTGTAATCTACTGCTTAAGTCAATCATCATGGTTTTCCCCCTAGTACTTTGAGTTATAATCGCATACAGTAAAATGCATAAATATTTAAGTATGTAGCTTGACTAATTTTGACAAAAGTATACATCTGTGGAATCACTAGCTTGCTCAAGACAAAGAACTTCTCCGTCACCCCAGGAAGTTTCCTTTTCCCACTTTCAAGTCAGTTGGAAGCTGCCAACCAGATTTTCACCAAAGTTGTACTGTTTTACACACCTCCACCAGCAATTTCTGAGAGTACCATTCTTTTTAACCACTTTGTTGGTCAGTGTTTTTTAACTTTAGTTGTTCTAGGTGGTGTGTGTTGCATTGAAGATTTTCTCTGTTTTAACTGTTAGAATCTTCATTTCTGGAAGTTCCACAGTTTTTGTTTTTTCAACTCGTGTTTACTAGACTATTTTTACATGATTGTTTTAACAAACACTGCTTTTATTTCTTAAGGGAATATGTAGTCGAGGGAATACATAGATTTAACTGTCACTTATTTTTTTTGATATTTGATAAATCTGTACTCTTAGTATTCAGATACTGCTGATCACTATCATAAAAAATTCTAATTTTCTTCTCAGATTTAAGTAACTCATCTTGGTTATGATAGGTTTTCTTTTCACTTGAAATATCTTCCTTTTCTCCATATGTAATATAAAAATTCCAACTAGGAAGATCCTCCTTTTTTGTATTACTCATTCTTTCTCATACAAGGCTATTTTTCTTCTAGTTAGAATATTTTCTTCAAAGATAAATATAGAACCTATAGGATTACTTCAAGATGCCAACTCGTGATACTACTCCAGACTTGACCAAGATTAGTGTATATATATATGTGTGTGTAAGTGTACAATGTACGTACACAACAAACCCAGATTATAGATATACAGTATAGACAGTGAAATCTGCAAAGAATTCCTTTGACGTTTTTCTTTATGACTACCTTAACAAAAAGAGTATTTAATTCATATGATTTCTTTAAATTTATGTAACATTAAATACAGTAAAATTAACTTTAGAAAATTAGTATTTTGTTTTATAGAGTACTTTTGTCTTGTCTTCCCACTGTAAGTCTTACAGATTTTATTTTTGTCATCTTCTTTAGGCAATCCTTTATCACAGGATATTCTCAATTTATACCAGGACCCAGATGGAACCCGAAAGCTACTGAACTTCATGCTTGACAATCTTGCAGGTAATTATTAATGACAAAACAGTAAACTCTATAGATATAACTGTTAACTAGTATATATCCTGTTGCTTAAGAGCATCTGGCCATTTTTTATAACTGCCTATAGGTTTGAAGTTCCTGCCATTAGTATATCCCATGGTGGTGGGACATTCTTATTGTCACATACTGAGTGCTTTCTATTTACCAAGCAATATGTTAGGGACTTTAGTTACATTATCTTGTTGAATCTTTCTAATAACCCAAGAGGTAGGAATTTTTACTGGCATTGTATGGATGCATATTCTGAAATGCAGAGAATAAAGTAATTTACCCAGGTACAGCTAACTAATGCGGAGGCTATGAACCCAACATTGTCTTGGTCTTAATTACAAAGATACATAGTTATCAATTGTTTGAATTCATTACTGATGTGGAACCCACACACTGTGTACATTTTTCATGAATGAAATGACTTGTTTGATTCACCACACATTTGTAGAAATTTTGCAAGCAGGATTTTAATTAAGAACACCAGATTTATCTGACTAAAATAGTTGTATTCCAGATGGAAATTTTTTTTATATAAGAAGGCTATTAAATTATTCAACTTAAAAACTTTATTTTTTTATTTTTTTGCTTAAGCACTCAAAATACAGGTAGAAGTATGGAGATGCTACTGAATTCTGAGTGTTTTTTTTGTTTTTTGGGGTTTTTTTTTTGAATAATGCCTTACTAAAATACAATATCCTGAAACAGCTAGAGAAATCTAGATTCCAGCATAGAGGCCATTATCACAGTATTTTGGCTGGACTCTTTTCAGTTCTATCATAGAAGACACCTACCTATGTAGAAAAAAATTTAAAAAGTAGTGTTAATTTTGTTTTACCTTATTGTAAGTCTTACTATTTTTTAAATTTTGGCTAAAAAGACTAAAAGTTGATTGATGAGAGAGAGACAACAAACTTATTAGGAAGTCCTTTTAGTAAGAAATTAAGACTGTTTGGCCCTTTAAGCTTAACAAAGCATGTATATGTTATTTCCTTCTTGTTTTAAAATTTAGTATCTCTCTTGTCTGTGTGGGTATAGCCAGTTGACCCAGCCATATGGCATGTGTGGTGTGTGTGTGTGATTTTTAAGTTCTTCATGTGCTTTAGATATAAGCTGTTTGCTGGTGCACATGTTGCAAATACCTTTTCCCGTGCTCTTGTTGCTTTTTCACTCTCTTAATTTGTCTCTTGATGAACAGAAAAATATTTAACATACTATGATGCTTATTGATCTTTTCTGTTATGGTACTGCTTTTGTCTTCTTTTTAAGAATTTTTCCTTACCTCAAGCTTAAGAATGCATTCTCCTATATTATTACTTAAAACCCCCATTTTACTTGCAACATTTAGAGCTGTAAGCTTCCTGAAATTGTTATTTGTGTAACATAGGATTCAATTTTCATAGCTCTTCTAAATGTATATTAAATTGATCCTGAGCCATTTATTGAAGACTGTCCTTTCATTATTGTTTTTTTGTGCCAACTTTGTCGTGAATCATCAGTGTTTGTATAGATTATTTCTAGATTCTCTGTTCTCTCTCTAGTCTTTGTGGCCATGTAACACTGTCGTTAATTATGGTAACTTTATAAAATGTTTTGAAATCCAGTAGAGTAAGTCTTTCCCCCTTGAGTCTTGGCTAGTTTTGGCCCCATGCTTCTTTTGCCTTGTATTTTCATTACAGTTGTTACAATCAGCTTTTCAAATTTCTCCCTTCTCCTAAGTGTAAGGATTTTCATTGAGATACAATTGACCCTTGAACAACATAGGTTTGCACTGCACAAATCCACTTGTACATGGATTTTTTTCCCCAGTGACTATGTACTACACTATTATAGGATCCATGTTTGGTTGAATCTGCAGATGTGGAGCCATGGATATGGAGTGCTGGCTGTAAAGTTATATGGGAATCTTCAACTGTAGCGGGGGTTAGGTCTCCACTGTGTTGTTCAGGGGTCAACTGTATACTGAATCTTTAGATCACTTTGGAAAGAGTTGACATGTTAACAACACTGGGTGTTTTCTAATCTAACAATGTAGAATATTCTTTCATTTATTGTGCCTTGTCCAGTTTCTCTGAATATTGAGTTTTAGATTTCTGGGTAGTGGTCTTGTGCATTTTTTATTACATTTATTCTAGGTATTGCTTTTTGATGCTTTTGTATTCTTTTTGAAAATACACATTATCTTAATGGTTACTGCTGGTTTGTGGAGTACAGTAGGATTTTGTATACTTGCTGGTATTCCGTCATCTTGCTGAATACTTGCTAATAAATACATGTTCAGCCACTTTGCTCAACTCTTCTTAATCCTAATGCATTTTAATGTCAATTTATACAATGATCTCATCTGCAAATAATGGTACCTTTATTATTCTTTTTCTGATTTTTTTATCTTTTGTTTCTCTTTCTTGCTTTATTGCACCTGGTGACCCCACCAGTAAAATGATAACCAAAAGTGGTGATAATGAGCATCTTTGTCTGATTTCAAAAGCTTTTAATGTTTATGATTAAGTATGATATTCACTGTAGTTTTTATATAGATAACTTTAATCAGATTAAGGAAGTTTTATCTATTCCTGGTTTGCTAGGAGAGTTCTTATTTTTTAATATGGATTAGTGTTGAATTTTATCAAATGCTTTTTCTCTAATGAGATGAATATATAGTTTTTGTCCTTTATTCTGTTAATTTAGTAATTGCATTGATTGCTTTTCATGTTATACTGTCTTTGCATTCCTGGAATAAGCCCAAATTGGTTGTAATATATTATCCTTTTTATATATATCCCTGTGTTTAGCTTGCTAATATTTTACTTAGGATTTTTTGCATGTGTGTTTGAGTGAGATTGCTAGTAGTTTTCCTTTCTTCAATAGCTTTGTCAAGTTTTTTTTTTTTTTAACATTTTTTATTGATTTATAATCATTTTACAATGTGTCAAATTCCAGTGTTCAGCACAATTTTTCAGTTATTCATGGACATATACACACTCATTGTCACATTTTTTTCTCTGTGAGTTATCATAACATTTTTGTCAAGTTTTAACATAAAGGTTATACTGGCCTCATGAGCCTCATGAAAGTTACTGGAAATTATTTTCTAATTTTCTATTATTTGGAAGAGTTTCTCTAAGATTGGTGTTCTTTCTTAATTGTTTGGTAGAGTATATCTGACCCTGGGGTTTCTTTGTAGGAAGTTTCAGTTACTGATTTAATTTCTTTAATAACTGTAATACTTTTCTGATTTTCCATTTCTCTATCAGTTTCTGAAAGTTTTGCTGATTTGGTAATTTGCATATTTTATCTAAATCTTCAAATTTATTGATATACAGTTCAAAATATCTTTTTATGATGTTTTAATGTCCATTTAATATATAATGATGTACTCTTTTCCATTCCAGATATTAGTTATTTGTGTTGCCTCTGTTTCATGACTAGATTTGCTCAGGGATTTATCAGTATTTTCTTTAAAGAAAAGAACCAATTTTTAGCTTTGTTGGTCATCTCTATTATATGTTTTTCCCCCCAATATCAGTAATTTCTTATCTTTATTTGTTCCTTCTGGTTTCTTTGGGTTTCATTTGCTGCTTTTCCCCCCAATTCAAGATAAACACCTCAGTCGTTCACTTTTAGATTTCCTTTTTTTTTTTTGTCTGATGTAATCATCAATAAATCTCCCTTTAAATATGGCTTGTAGCTGCATCCCACAAGTTTTAATTTGTATAATTTTCTTTATCATTCAGTTCAGCATATTTTCTAGTAGCTCTCATTTCTTCTTTGATAAGTCATTTAGAAGTTTCTTTGTTTTTAGGGGAATTTTTCTAGTTTTCTTTGTTGTTGATTCCTAGCTTAATTCCAGTGTGGTCAGAGAGTATGCTTTAATTGACTTAAATTTTTAAAATGTGTTATTACCTAACACATGCTTACGTTTTGTGAATGGTTAAATATGTAGTTAAAAAGAATGTTGGGTGGGAAGGGACAGAATGGAATTTCAAACTTCATAGATACTGACAGGCATATGTAGAGTGGATAAACAGGATTATACTGTATAGCACAGAGAAATATATACAGGATCTTGTGGTAGCTCACAACGAAAAAAAAAGGTGACAATGAAAGTATGTATGTTCATGTATAGCTGAATAATTGTGCTCTATGTGGGAATTTGACACAACATTGTAAAATGACTATAACTCAATAAAAAAATGTTTAAAAAAAAAGAATGTTCATTCTGTGGTTGTTTGATGCAGCATTCTATGTGTATTAAAGTTTATTAATTGTTTTAATGTGTTATATATACTTAGTGATTACTTTTTTATTCACTACTGATAGGGCTATGTTAAAGTGTCCCACTTTGTAGATTTGTTTATTCTTGTAGCTCTTACAGCTTTTAATTGTATATATTGAGGGTGTATTTTCATGTGTTTTTTCTTTCTAATTATTTGAAACTTTTTTCATTATGCTGTTCTTATTACTTTGATATTAATATAACTTCATGAAAAAAGATAGTTGTATGAGTTCTGTTTTGTTTGAATTTGCACTGTATATCTTTCTCTGGTTTTTTTATGTTAAACCTTTCTTTATTCCTTTTTTTTTTTTTAAGTATTTCCTTCTGTCTGCTCTGGGTTAATTTTGTTCTTTTTGTTTGAAGTAAAAATATATATTGTTGATGTGAAAGCTTTCCTCTTGTTTAATGTGAGTATGTAGCACTATATACTATGTATTTTCCCTCTCAGAACTCCTTTAGCAGCATTCCATACATTTTGATATGTTGTATTTTAATCTGTTCAATATATATTTTAAAATTTCCTTTGAATCTTCCTCTTTTTTCATGGATTATTTAGAAACGTCTTACTTCATTTCCTGTTGTCTGTTAGTAACTTTTTATTTGATTCCAGTTTGGGACGTGTTGGGAAACATTCTGTATTATTTCCATTTTTTAAAATTTACTGAGGTTTGTTTTATTGTTTATCTTGCTAAATATCATATGAGTGCTTGAAAAAAGTACATATTCTGCAGTTGTTGGGTAGAGTATTCTGTAACTTTAAATTAGATCATATTGGTTGTTGGTGGTATTTAATTCTTTTTTTTTTTGTAACTTTCTATCTAGTAGTCTTATTAAATGCTGATATTACAGTGCTGAAATTGCCAGCCGTGATTGTGGATTTGTGTATTTCTTCTTTCAGCTTTGTCAGGTTTTGCTTCATGCATTTTAAAGTTGTGTTGTTTGGTGTATACATATTTAGGATTGCTGCATCTTCTTGGTGGATTGATCTTTTCATCCTTATGTAATGATCTTCTTTGTTCCTAGTATCATCTTTGCTCTTAAGTTTACTTTGTCTTATATTAATATAACCACTCTACTTATTTTTTGTTTAATGTTAGCATGGTGTATTTTTTTTAAATCCTCTTAGTTTCAACTTTATGTTGTTGTATCTGAAGTGAATTTCTTGTATCAGCGTACAGTTGAGTTATGTGTCATGTTTTTTATCTACTCTGTGAAGTTTCCACTCTTTTAACTTGTATATTAGCCCATTTACATTTTAAAGTAATTATTGATATGTAGAACTTAAGTCAGCCATTTTATTACTTGTATTCTGTTTATTTCCTTTGTTTCTCCTTCATTTATCTTTTTTTGGTTTCTTGTGGATTAGTTAAACTTTTTTTTTAGGATTCCATCTTATTTTATATATCTGTTTTTGAGTATATTGTCTTGTATAGTTTTTTAGTGGTTAACTGAGATACGAAAATATACATACTTAGCACAGTCTATTGATAATGGTGTGTTATCACTTTAAGTGAGCTATTGATGTCCCACTTCTGTTTAAGCCCCTTCACCCTCCCTGCTTTTAAAATGTAATTGTCCCTACGATTTCCTCTGACTGCACTGAATACCACCACACAGATGTTACAGTTTCTGCTTCAGCCAGCAGATGTGATTTAAAAAGCTCATGTGAGCAAGGTTCATCTATTATGTTTACCCCTAATTTTACTCATTCCTTGTTCCTTCTGTTTCTTCTGCTGTTATTTTCTTTTTGTCTAGAGACCTTCCTTTAGCCACTTGTTTATGGGCAGGTCTGCTAGCAACAAAGTCTCTTAGTTTTCCTTTGATAACGTCTTTTTTTTCCCCTTGATTTTTGAAGGAAAGTTTTGCTGGACATAGAATTTAAGGTTGAAGTTTTCTTTTAGCACTTGAAAAATGTCGTATCACATCTTCTGGCCATCATGGTTTTAGGAAAGAAACCCATTGTTCCCCTTAAGACAATGTGTCATTTCTCTGGTATTTTTGAGATTCGTTGTCTTTAGTTTTCAGCAGTTTCATTACGATGTGACTTTGTATGGATTTCTTTGGATGTATTCTGTTTGAAGTTTGCTCATCTTCTTACACTTGTATGTTTATGTTGTTTACTAAATTTGGGGATTTTTAGTCTCTTAGAATTATCTTTAGAATACTCTTTAAGTCTACATTCTTTCTCCTCTCCTCCTGGAGTCTGATGATAAGAATCTTAGATCATTTGTTAATAGTCCCACAGGTCCCTCAAGCTCTGTCCTTTTTTTTTTTTTTTTTTTTTAGTTTTCTTTTTATTGTTCATATTGAGTAAATTAATTCTCCTGATTTGTTCCCAAATGCATTTGTTTTATCTTTTGTTATCTCTATTATTGTGCCCTTCCAGCGAGTTTTATCATTTTGGTTACTGAATTTATCAGTTTAATAATTTCTATTTGGTCTTTTAAAAAGTGTGTAACTTTTATTTCTTTGCTGGGGTTTTCTATATCTTCGTTTGTTTTTTAGAGAATTTGTAATTAGTTTTGAAGCAGCTCTGTGATGACTGCATTGAAATTTCTGTCAGATAATTTCAGTGTATGAATCATCTCTGTGTTGTCTGTTGGTAGTTTTTTCTCACTTAAGTTGTGATTTTCCTGGTCTTTGGTATAATCTGTGATTTTCACTTGTGCCCTGGATATTTTGAATATTAGGAGACTCGACCATTTTAAAATCTCAGTAGCAGGCAACTACCCATTTTAGGATTAGCATGTGAGTTCTGCTTGCCCTTCCAGGATCTCAGGTAGAACCCCCACTGTGGGGAGACCAGGCCCAGTGCTGCTGGCTGCTGTGAGGTGTGGGGTGGGTTGGCTTTCTTGGGCTCTGTTGATGTTGCCCCTGCCACTGGGTGTGGTTTCCCACCTAGTCCCTGCTGGCCTTCTCCCTTTTCACTCCTTTGGCAAAAGAAATCAGGCTTTTCTTGCTACTCCCTACCACCCCTCTGGCCCCCACCCCAATTCCTGGTGGCTTCAAGGCTGGTTGTAGGGCTATCTAGAAGTTAGTGTGGCATGTATGGGATATAAAATGTGATAAACAACTGTTCTCCTGTTTCCAGGTATGATGCTAGAGACTTATGAAGATGCTAACTGCTGTCTCTTGTGTTCATTGTAATGAGAATAGACTTATCTTCAATTATGACCCAAATTCTGGTGCTTTGTCTAGGACCATACAGATTTTTCTATTAAGCAGTCTTTATTTTATTTGCTAGTTGCCCATATAACTCCATATTCCTGTCCTTTGTCATATCATTGGCCATGCAATTTCATCTTTGAAAAAAGTCAATTTTAAGTATATGTCACACATATTATTGTCCTTATAAAGATGGGTGTGTATCCTTGTAGACATTTCTGTAGACATTTACACACAAAAATTATACCAGCAAGTTTTATGGTATTTGTGTGTGTGTTTAAAATTTTTTTCTAATAAAATGTATCATTTTTATTAATATATCATTTTTTCTAATAAAATGTATCATTTTTATTATTTATCATTTATTTTTCTTTTTTTCACTCAGCAGTATTTCTTGTATACCTTTCCGCTTTAGCGTACATGTATCTTTTTTTTCTTTTAAACTGTAGCATAGACTTCTGTAAAGTGGATATTTGCCATTTACCATTGTTTTTGCTATTACAAACGATGGTGTAATGAATATCTATTTGAATGCTGCTTTAAGCAGATAGGGCTGACCCCAAGAAATAGAACTGCTGGCTCACAGGCACAAGAATGTTTTAAATTTTAAAAGGTGATGCCAATTTGTCCTCTCAGATAGCTCTACCAATTTGTATTCCCATCAGTTATACATTCAGGTATCTATTTCTTATTACCTTTACCAACCTTCGATATTATTAAACTTAAATTTTACTTTTTTGGTCAACCTGGATAAAGACCTGCTAACTCATCTTATAATTTTTCCTGGTTACTGGTGAGAGTGTATTTTCCTATGTTTTTGTTCTTTGATTATTTTGGAGAATACTGTACATTTTACTTACACTGATATATGGTGCTGTGTTAGTTAAAATGTATCAGTTAAGATTTGGAAATGACATCACCTTACTTGTTTTATTTTGATAATTTTCTTGCTTTCTTAATTTTTAACCATTTGCTAATAAGGATCCCAGCAGCTAGAAAGTTCTTTGTTTACTCTTCATTATGTTTATATAATTGGCTTTCCATTTTTGAGATAGTTGCCATGATTCTGGCTTGGTACCCCTAGCAGGCATGATTATTTTCCAGAATTCAGTGTGTTGAACCAGCTGGATGGTTTGTTTGTCATGTTATGATAACCTTCATTCCTTTCCCGGCAAGATATGGACTATGCAAAATAATGTTTATTTCACTTTGGGCAAAGTATGGCTCCTAAAACAGGCATCTTTTAGGTAGACTTTTTCCTGTACAATGTAGTTCTTATCTCTTGCTCTGCATTGACATTATAAAAGAGAGAAAGATTAAAATTAGGAAATGAAAGCTTCATTAGAAAATTTAATGTTTATTTTATTTGACTTTGGTCAAAATTTCTGTGACTGGATGAACATAGTGTTTTTGCTTTGGAAATACATTTCTTAGCCACTAATTCCCTGGGTAAATCTGTAGACTTGAATCAGATTGTCCTATAATTGCCAATGTTTTGAGAAGGGAGAAGAAAAAAGGGTAGTTAAATCTTAACTTAGTAAATTTTCTTTCATCTGATCGTTAGGTAGCATTTTGTCCCATGGTATTGATAATCATATCTGAGCAATTAATGTTTAACCAGTGCCACCTTTTTTCTGTACAATGTAGTTCTTACCTTTTGCTTTGTATTGATATTATAAAAGAAAGAAAGATTGAAATTAGGAAATGAAAGCCCCATTAGAAAGTTTAATAATTTTCATTATACATTCACTTTTTTTTTCTATTTCAAAAATGTTTGACTATTTTAGTTCATCAGTGTGTTGAAACTTCACATAGCTTTGATTTTCCAGTAGGGAACAAGGCTGGGTCAACACAGTTTACATGTATAATTAAGACATAAGGTTCTACTTAAGGTTTTAAATAAGTACTTTTCATAACTACTATGTAAGTAGAATTACTATTAATGAATTTCCTCATGTTCTTTTTGGTTATTAATTATGTGTTTTCTGCATAGCTCTTCGTCAACTTCTTTCACCTTCTAAATCGTCATTATATTTCAGTATTAGATTTTTAAATCAGTTTGTGGGTCATTATAGCTGAAGAGAAAACAAGTTGATTTGACGTTATAAAGTAAATGATACTGACTTTAGGAATACAAGAAGTCATGTTAAAAAAATTGTCTTTTCCAGTTCATCCAGAGCAGCTTCCTCCGAGGCCATGGATTACATTAAAAGAACGAGACCAAATTCTGCCATCAGGTAAATAGTTTTTCTTATTCTTTCTTGACTTTTTTCAGAAGTACTTGAAATGCCATTTGGGCTTTGTGATATAATTAGCAAGGCTTCGTGTTACCTCCCCTGAGTAGAAGAGTTTAAAAATACTGACGGATAAACTTAAAATCCATACTAAGGCTTATGTACAAGAATCTCTTATCTTTCACAATAATGCAGCTCTTGGTTTTAAAATTATTTCTTGTAATAGAGCTTTCTAAATGGCATCTTCACATAAGGTTGGGGGATTTAAGAAAAATGATAATGATGAATTTTCTTCTGAAAAATTTTAAACTACTTAGGCACTTAATCTTTCTTGCACATATAAACTGATAACACTTGTAGAAGGATAATTTAGACCAAGTCACATTTACTGTATTGAAAACAAAATATGATTCCAGGCCAAAAGTATAGAAATGATCTAGGGTGTAGTTTTGAGGAATTTAATGATATAATTTAACATTTCTAGGATTGTAGTAAGGTAGAAAATACAAACTTTTATCTCTTTGTGTGGACCAATGATGATTTGACATTTATAGGGCTTGTTACTGCTTATTAGATATTTTTTGATTGAGAATTCTACTTGAAATAGGAATTAATATTTCTCCAGATGCCTTCTTTTTAATCATGTCATATTTTTCATGACATGTAACTTTATTTTAAAATTAAAAATGAAAATTTATTATTTATGACGGTAAACTAATCACTGAATACTGATACTTAATATTTTTATTGAAGTATAATTGCTTACAATATTATATAAGTTACAGATGTATAATATAATGATTCACAAATTACTTAATGTTTAAAGGGCAAATTACAAGAATTTTTGTGTACTTTTTAAACAGTATAAAACCCTTCTGTTTGTGAGGCTTTTTTTTTTTAAGGTAAAAAAAAAGACTCAAAAAAAGTCATTTGCTTTGGCATCAGGAAATGTGGGAAGTGTAACATCTTCATGGTTCTATTTAAGTTTTAAAAGCACTGAGAAATGTTAACATATATAGTACATTTCTCTATCTTCCAGAGGTAATAATTTTAAAACCACCACACCCTAGAGCCATAGTGTCAGCCCAAGTGGCAGGACGTTATTGTGAATAACACTTCTATTTTCAGGGTGCATATTGACTGTCTTAAAAGGAATGCCTAAGATTTTCTACAAAGCCTTAAGTTAGGCAGATTTTTGTTTAGCCTTCCTTCATGTGTAATTAATTAATTGTTCTCTTTCTGGCATTAAAATGGTATCAGAAGCACCATTTTCTAGTTCTTCACAGTAATCTGTTTTTGAGCATGAGTGAGCATAATCTTGAAGAAGAGCTTTCCTAGTATCGCATACCTACATTGCCATTAAGAAAAGGAACAATAGAAACACGTCTTCATTTGTTGTTGAATTCTCAGATAATGAATTCTTGGGTATTCCTTATTGAAAACCAGTATGGATTTTTCTTGGGATGTATGGTTTCCCCAATGTGTGTCTGTCCATTATAATCATCTGGGATGCTTTTTAAAAATATTAACACACAGACGCTAATATACTGACTTAATTAGTCCAGAGTAGGGTTTTTTAAGCTCTACAAAGTGATTCTAGTGGGCAGACAGGATAGAGAATTAGTGATTAAAATCAGGGCTTTTCAAACTGATATTTGTATACATATGAATCACCTGGGGATTTGTTAAATTGCAGGTTCTGATTCAGTAAGTCTTTGTGAGGCTGGAAATTCTGCATTTCTGTGTTCCAGGGTGATAACTGATACTGCTGGTACTTAGAGCACACTTCTGAGTAGCAGGCATACAAGCTGCGTTCTCATAATCGTTTACTCATAGTCCTTTTATAGTTCAAAGCATTTTAAAATAAGAACCTAATGAGCATTTGATTTGGTAAAAAGGATTCTCTTGTAACTAAATTTTGTCAGTCCCTATTCTGACTCAGAGCAGTAAGAGGCCCAAAAAAGTATTATGTATGGGTATTTTGTTTAATACACATTAATACAATTAGAGCCTTTTAATGAGAAAGAAGCGAAAAAAAAGTTTACTTTTGTTCCATTTTTATGTCAAATTACATGCAAAAAATAGCATTCTGATTTAAAATTTAAATTTTTATTTATTAAAATGTCCTAAAAACTCAAATATAAACTATTAGTCTAATTGTGGTAAAAGAACTTTGGTGTGATGGACTCCAGTGAAATTTTTGTAGTTACTGTTTAAGAGAATCTTGCCCAAGGCATTTCACAGTGATGATATTTGGGGTATGTTTGTGTGCCATGTGTGCTTTTGTAGGTGTATACATGATATTGCTTTAGAAAAGATTGCCTAATTTTCTCCCTTTTGTCTGTTGTTTGTTCTCCCACTTCTTCAGCATCATTCACGGTTATGTGTTACAATGTGTTATGTGATAAATACGCCACCCGGCAGCTATATGGCTATTGCCCATCCTGGGCATTAAACTGGGAATACAGGAAAAAGGGAATTATGGAAGAAATTGTTAACTGTGACGCAGATATCATTAGTCTTCAGGTAACACTACAGAAATTAAATTGTCTTTAACTTAAAGGTGAACCTAAAAAGAATAGATCTTAACTTCTGGAAGATTCTGGGTTTGAAGCAAAACTCAAAGGAATTATTTTCTCACCTCTTTAGAAAGAGGGCAGTTTTAATAGGCACTCAAGATACAGCTACACTGAAACTATTTTGCTAAGTGCAGCCATCCCATCCACTTACTTACTTTATTCTTCAGTGAAAACAATCTGACTTCCTGGGAAATAATAAGAAGTAGAATCTTCCAAAATTAAATTTTCTTCAAAACACTGAGCACTGACAGAGAATTGGGGAGGAGGAGGCGAAGAGAAGTAGTCTTGTTGTAGTTACTTAATTGTCCTCCTTTTGATTCAGCGTCTGTAGTCCTAACAGCCCCACTCTCTTGAAAGTATAGTTTGATAAAAACATCATAGTTTAAAAAATATTTTCTTATTATAAAAGTAATACTGTATTATAAAGTGTTCATTCTAGAGAAGTTGAACATTTTGAAAAACCCTAACCCCATATCCCAAAGGTAGTTGCTGTGTTAAAACTTCTGAAGTATTTCTTGTATGCATGTTTTTTAAATTCATTTCCCTATTTATTTACAGATAAATTTTCAAAATAAGAGACCACATCATACTGTTGATGTGTTTGCTTCTTTTTTATTGTACTTAATGCACTTTCCATATTATTAAAATTCTCCAAAGCCAATTATATGAATATATAATAATTGATTTAGCATTTTCCCTGTTGGACATTTCAGGCTTTTATAAGTTTTTACTGTTATAAAATCATGTAGTTAGATAATATTTGTTATGTGAACTATTTTAACTTAGTCACACCTTACTTATAATGCTGCACCTTTTTATATCTTAGTTTTCCTCTGTCATGTCGATGATAACATGTCTTTCATCTCAGGAAGTGGAAACAGAGCAATACTTCACTCTCTTTCTGCCAGCATTGAAGGAGCGTGGATATGACGGATTTTTTTCTCCAAAGTCACGTGCCAAAATCATGTCTGAGCAGGAGAGAAAGCATGTGGACGGTTGTGCAATATTCTTCAAAACAGAAAAGTGAGTTTAGGAAACAAAGTATAATAGTGTACTTATTTCTTAAATACCGTACATTCGGAATTGTCTTTGGTTTGACCCTAAAATAAACAAAAAGCTAGAAAGCAAGTTATATAAAAGTTAAAATTGTTGGTAATGTTTCATTTCTTGGTCCGTGTATTAGAAATAAGAAGGTGTTATGTATGAGATGGAGATATGTGTAGATAGATAAGGGAAGACAGAGAGGCACAGAACTTATGAAGGTGAGGAGTTTAAGGGACTGATTAAGACAGGACAGGGGAAAGCAGTCATGACCTGAAATGGAAAACAACGTGACCTGTGTTTTTTCATAGCTGTAATATAGTTGATTAAAGTACAGTCAAAGATAAGAATGTTATGATTCTGCTTATTAAAATATATGAACAATCTTGAGATGCCTCTATACTTTCATATATTTGAGTTTAAAATGGAAAACAGTATCTGTTCGGAGTAGTTAGAATGAAATGAGGTAATGAATGCATAGGTACTTTGTAAACCATTAAGTGTACTGGAAATATTTTTATTATTGTCATATTTCTCTGTTTCTATAACCCTTTGAAATTTTAGTATTTCTCTCTTACTGGGTTTATTATGTTGTGTGCATCGAATTTAGGAAGTGCATGTCCTACTTGAGAGTGCAGAGCTGTAACACACTCAGAAGTTTCTCTCTTGAATGCTGGTTGAGTGAATAGATGGTTAGAGACAGCTTCTTTTCGTTATCATCCTGAGGAAAAGGGAGAAGCGTATTTTTGCCTTATAAAGACTACCAATTTTACAGTGGAAAATTTGAAGGAGCCTCCAATAGAAGATTGAAATGTGTGGAGTCTGATAGAGGTTATATCTTATAGTTAATAATTTGGATTTGATACATGAAACCAGAGAATCATCTACTAATGGAATAAGCATATACACACTTGGAACTATTTTGCAATATTTCTCTGTTTAGTTCCTAATATAACAAAGCAGTTCAATGTTTTTATTTATATAAGCCTATTACCAGCATGACATGTTATTTTAAGTAAGTGAATTAAGTGAATTTGAACAGTATTTGAGCCACTTCTCATCTATTTCTACCTACTTTTGTATCTTTTCTGTAAATCTTTAATAGAGATGTTCTCATTTGTTTAATTATTAGTGCATAGCCTTCTATTTGAGGTCAGGGTATACTAAATTCTTCTAGTGGGTTGGTGACTTTCTGTTTTACAAATTTTAAAATAACAATAGCCATTAGGTTCATAGTATTTACATGTCAGGCTTTTTCTTTTGTTTATATGAATTATGTTATTTAATTTTTAAAGCAATCCTCAGAGGTAAGACTGGAGCTATTTCCTTATTTTTATAGACAAGGTAACCAAGACACAGAGTATCTGGCTTTATAGTCAATACTTTAAACACTGTACTAAACTGAACCTTTAGACTTCTTGTTTCAGCTTCCAGTATCACTTGTATCTCTTAGAAGATTGCCTCATTTGGAAAAATTGCCTTGAACTTTCTTCTTAACCTGTATTTATACGCAAATTTCCTTGAAACACCATAATTTTTAAAAGTATTAACATTGAGACAGGTGACATCAACCTGTTCTTCCATTTGCCATTGTTTCTTTCTAAAGATAATACATAAAATTTTTATCACTCCCTTCACAGTTTTTTCCCACCGTTTATTTCTTTTTAATTGAGTTATAATTACCATGCAGTATTATATTAATTTCAGGTTTAGGACATGATTTCATATTTTAATACATTATGATTTGATCACCGCTGTACAACCAGTAACCATCTGTTACCACATAAAGTTTTTACAGTACTATTGACTGTATTCCCAACGTGTACATTATATCCCTGTGACTTACTTATTTTATTTTACTTAAATTTTTATTCATTTATTTTTTAAAAACCTTCACAGCTTTGAGAGGAAAATGAAAAATGCTTTGATAATTTACTAGAGGTAGTTAAGATTTTCAACTAACATAACTGTTATCTAGGACACTTTATACAACTGAGTATTTGAAAATTGACATTTGAGTTATTAAAAATGCTGTGAATTAGTTGAGATAAATAGACAGGAAAATACATAGATGCATCATTTGCATTTCTTTTCTTCTTCAACTTTTTGCCTAAATAGTATCATGAATCCAGCAACAGACAACGACTTTGAGTGTGATATGTTATATCCTACCTCTTATGAACAGTGCCAGATAACTTACTGATGTCATATGAGCTGACTAGCCAACCCCAGACTATCTGGAATTTAACACAAAGTGTACATCCCTCCATTTCTTGTAATTTCTTCCTCAGATTAGAGAGGTGATACAGTGCAAAGAAAAGACTGTTTTGAAGCCAGGTGGTTCTCCTACTTATGTAGCTGTATAATCTTGAATGAGTCACTCACCCTTTCTGGGCTTATTTTCTCATTTATAAATTTTTGTATATTACCTTGTAAGATAAATTTATATGGTTTAAAAAATTACAAAGTCAAAAGAAAGCTGTAAAAGAGTACTTCAACTCTATCTTCATTCTCAAGGTCTTATTCTTAAAACCAGAGTATTGGATAATTTCTAATCTTCATTGATGACAGTTTTTTCCCTTCATGGAAAACAGTGATACAGAATAGGTTACAATAAATGGAAACTATACAATGATTATTTTTAGCAAAATATTATAATAAAAATCTCCATCCATTGTGATTGGAAGGATAGTGTATTGCTTAGTAATGGCTGGGACACAGATGAATATTCAGAGACTTCGAATACAGTAAAATACTCCTTATATCTTATTCATTCTAGTTTAATCTCTGGAATTCAGAAGGTACTTCAAGATTTGGCAGCACCTTTTGGTCATCATTATAAGCATCAATTTTTGGGTAGTTAGATGCATAAGGATACCAGAAAATAGAAATTTTTGTTTAATGAAATGCCAGAAATCGGCTTTTTCTTTATCCTTTATCTTAATAAGTACTTTCTTCAGTCCAAGGTATTTTATAAAACACATACATACATACATGCATGCATTTTGTGTGTGTATAAGGAGAGACTGTTATTACAGGTGTTTTTTAGAGTCACAAAATTAAATTTCTCTTTACCATGTTTTGTCCTATAGACTTATCAGTTAGTAAAAGTGGGGTCTTGGAGCCAGATACACAATTTGAAGAAATCCAAATTGTTGAAAAATGGAGATGAAACCAGACCTAGATATTCAACTTACTTGCTGTTCCTGAGGTTAGCAGTTCTGATTTGATCATACTTTGTTTCACATCAGTGAGAAAAGGAGAGATGAAAATAGCAGTTTTAGAACAAAGTGACCATTACACTGTGAAGAGGCAGTCTCTTCCATTTGGTTTGGGAAGTAGGTTGTCATGGTGCTCAGTCCCTGCAGTACTGCCTCTGTTGTCTGTGTCAGACATACCAGGTAAGGCCAAGTCCTTGTTTTTCCATCTGTATTACGACTGGTAGTTTTGTGGTTGAGAGGAGGGTATTCAGAGGTTATAGCATCATTCCAAATGACCTGTTGTGATAATCCTATCTTACTAGTTTCTCAGTTAATAATTTTCTCTGTCATAAGTGGTGGTTGCATTTATAATTTAAAATCTGAGGTTGTGATTTCTGGTTTCTAATGTCAACATCCCCATTAATTTAATCCAGAACATAAAATTACTGCTTTGTGCCAGTTTCCTTACCTTTCCAATATGGATAATAATTGTTCCGCCTAACTTAAGAGGCTTCTTAAGGGGCTAAAACGATTAAGAATGTGAAAGTGCTCCCAGTGGTTAAAAAATTGTACAAATTTATAGGTAGGATGATGAATATCTACTTTTCTTCCTTATTTATCTGTCTCTAAGCTTACCTTTTCTAGCAGGTTATTTTCTGGCACTCTCATGATTACTTAAAGGGACAAAAGGACACATTTTATAGTATCTTATACTGAATATACAATAAAAACTTCCATTTGGTTCAGGTTTAAGAGTCAGTTTAATGTGATCAGAAAGGGTCACTTTTGTGTGGCTATACTCTCTTCTTGATTTATGTACTATGTTGTTCCTTGTGGCTCATAAATGAATTAGGGGAGGAAATATTAGTTAAGTCCTACAGGTTGCTTTGCTTGCTTGTAGTTGTCATTCACTGTCCTCTCTCTAGCATTAATTTAATCACATCACAGACCATAAAATTACTTCTAGATTGTAAATTAGTAAGAAATTGAGTTATTTCTTTTTTTCTATTCGAAGGGCTGTTTTGGACATGTTCAACCTAATAATCTTTCTCAAATCATGTAAGGGTGGGATCTTTTTGTTTATTTTTTGGTCATACCAATCTTCGTTATATATGATCCTTGACACCCATTTGACCTTCTGTGAAATAAGATTTTTTAAAAAGCAAATATCCTGAAGCATTCTTAGACTAAAATAAAAGAAGATCACATCAGGAATAATGCTTATAGCATCTGTGTAGAAGCTGTAGAGAAGGGATAATAAAGTGAATTGAAATAGAGAGGAGGCATATTTAAGATTTTACATTACCAAGGCTTGATGGCTTGGATTAGTGAGTAGAAAGTAACTATATATAAACCAGTATGTCTTATTAAAAAGAAACATCTACTGGAATGAAGGGAGAAAGACCCCTATATGTCAGAATATCACCTGAATGGAAATCTGTGAGACAGAAAGTAGAAGCAGAGTGGAGTATGTTTGCTTATATGTGGGAGGGGAGAAAGCAAGAAGTATTTTTGTTTTAAAGTAGTATGGATAGAATATAAATAGCTATTTCTCAATATATTATAAATGTATTATAATTATAAAATAAACACAGAAACAAGGTAAGTTGTAGGAGATTACGGCTGTCTATACTAGTGCTGGAAATCTCATTTTCTCAAAACAGAGTCCCTGCAAAGTTCTTAAGGTGCAAGAAGCATAATTATGCTCTTATTTAATTCTCACTAGAAAGAAGGAATTTACTTGGTTTCTTAGCTCTCAACTATATCTCTTCCTTTCTTTAACTGTTGGTGAAGTTGAAATAATAAAAATTGAGAGTATGACTCTGACCCTTTTAGTATTTCTAAGCACCAAGGAGAGGAGTGTTGTAATGACATGTGCTCTGTTTAGGAAAACTGGTTTTATTTTCCTGAACTTTTTGAAACCAAAAATGTTAAAAAGTGGATGCCTCAAGAAAATTGGGAAGTTTTAAAAGTCAAAAATAGGGCAATGCAATCATAAATTATACCAATGAGGTGGAAAGTTGGAGGCATCTAATGAACCAAGTAATTGTTCAGGATTCATTTCAAAAGTATTTCTTTTTCAATGAAGAGAAGTCAATAACCAAGCATATGTTTTTTTAAAAAGAGTTTAGGAGCCTGTGATTTTTGCCAAGAAAACGCAAACGATGAGTGAAAGTGCTAAGGCAGTGAGGAGGATATTTTAAATACATCTGTGCTGTGAAGGGGTACACCCCATGTGGATTGTACAGGCACTAATTGATGATCAAGAGAAAACCAGAGCTATATAACTTCTACTTTCCTTTCATTGTCTCTGTTGAAGAGAATTATTTTGAAAGTAGAAAGGCTAAGTAATACCAACTGAGGAGGAGATTGGCAAGAGAGTCACTAAGCTGCCTTCACTAGTTAGCTTTCCAAATCAAGATAATTATATCCATGGTATTAAAAGATCTTGCCAAAATATGATTAGAGAAATGACCTGGGTCATCTATTATGAATACTGGGGTATAGGAGAAGTTCTAGGATATTGGAGATGAAAAAACCGTTTTGTTTTTCAAAGGGAAAGACTTTTCAAGCATAGTTTCCCTCATCTTTGTAGTGGTAATAGTCATACTGTCTGTTATAGTTTGGGTTCTCCAGAAAGAAGACTGAGTTAGTTTGGTGTCCAGGAGTTTATTAGGGAAAAGGAAGGGGATAAAGCAGGATTGGGCCTAGAGAATAGAGCTGTGTTGGTCCCTAACAACCTCAGCTGACCCCACCTGTAGCTTTGGAGCTGAAATGGCCTGTGAGAGTTAACCCAGGAGAAACCAAAATCGCCAGACCTTTATCTTTTGCTTCTGATCTATAATTGGATATGTGCCACTCCCAGGAGTTCTTGACCTTGACTGAGGCAGCTCTCTGCAGCTGGAGCAATTGCTCAAGGATTGATGAGGAATCTGGGCAGCATCTTTTTATGTCTACCCCTTTGCAAAGATACAAGTAGTAAATAACTGGCTTTGAACTCAGAAAAAGCAAGCTATGTTGTTTTGTTTATGTAAATTAGGAATTTTATTAATACCGTGTAACCAAAGCAAAATAGAGAAATAAATTGGATACTGAGACTGGTATAAAACTGTAATTATCATTTATACTCTCTGATTTCACATTTTTATAATCATCAAAACTATTCATTTTTAGTGATTGATTTATTCAAACATAATACTGCTTCTATCTGTTTTATAAATTATATACCAGAAATTGTTTGAAAAAGGTGTTCCATTGCTTAAAGATGTTTGAAAAAAGTCTGATGTGGAAGATGATCAATTCTATCTGTAGAATTTATTTTGAATCTGCCTACTATTCATTATTTCTCTTGCTTTAGCCTAAGCCACTGTCATCTGTCATCCAAACAACCTCAAAAACTTTCTGATTGGTCTCATCATTTCCAAACTTTGGCTTCTGCAGTTCTCTACAGTACAGCTGCGGTGATCTTCAAAAACATAAATCAAATAATATCACGTTCTTGCTTAGAACCTGCTTCAGTCATTCCTCTTCCTCTTAATCTCCAACATCATTTCATACCTTTCCGTTCTCTTCTAGCCCATAAACATACAAAGCTATTTGCTGGCCCAGGACCTTTCACTTCTTCCTCTATCTGAGATGCTCTTAATCCCATTCTTCACCTTCGTAACTCCTCATCCTTCATGTTTCAGTTTAAATGTCACCACTTTAAAGTAGAGGGTGGAAACTGCCCTCCCTTTAATCACTCTGGGTTACAGTAGGCAGTAGGCACATGACTTGACCTTTTATTCTCGTCAGCACATCCGAGACATTCAAAATTGGAGCAGGGAGAGGAGTATTGTTTCATCTAGCACAGTGTCCTGCAATGCAGTAAGATTTCAGTCAATATTTTTGAAGGCATGTGTGCAGGCTTGTGTTTCAAAGCTAGGAGGAAGATGGGGTGGAGACTTTTTATAAGAACAAAGATTATCTTCTCTCCACTTAAAACCTTGTGAAAAGTAGACAGTATATTTATTTAGCAGGTTTTGGTCATTTATAAATACTTCACAAACTTACGAAGCTGAAAGGGGTTAGTTAAATGGCTTGACTAAAGTCATACTGCTATTAAATGTCAGTGCTAAACTCAGTTCTGTTAAGTACTACATCTCTACCATACCTAATTTGGCACTAAGGAAAGAAAATATTATTAGTGCAGATGCAGAAGTATAATTGCAGGGTGTACCATTCCTCATCTTATAGATTCTGTTCTTTTCATTTACATACTCCCAAATTCAGCTTTCCAGTAAAAGCCAGGTGGAAAAATTGGCTTCTCCTTAGCCAAGATAAGTGTGTGTCCCTGCATTTTCCTGAGAAATTTTTTTTTTAATGTGGTGAAAATAAAACTGAAAACAGGGTAGGAAGATTTTATTCTGTTCTTTTTCATTAACTTGCAGACTTGGTTAAGGTTGTATTCACCTTTGAATACCAGAAAATCCCAACAGTAGTTTGAAAAAATAGTAGAAGAGTAAAAGAGTAATTTTCTCACACAAGAAGTCCAAAAATGGCAGTCCAAATCTGGTTGAGCTCCTTCCCCATCCATAGTGGGATAACTTTTGCCAAAATGGTTCTGACTACACGGGCATAGATGTAAAAGGGCAAAGGAATACACAAGTACACATACACACACCCATGTTTGCTTGGTGGCACTTTCAAGACAGTTTTTACAGTAATCAGACTTTTTTTCCTCCCATTGGCCAGAATTGTATCACCTGGCCCTGAAAAGCTAAAAAATATCTAGGGAGACAGTGAATAGTGTCTGTATCTTGTGCTCCCTTCATTTAATGTCTTTTAGCAGGACAGTCCAAGTACCTGGTACCATAATACTAATACATTGTACCTTTCAGATTTACATTGGTGCAGAAGCATACAGTGGAGTTTAACCAAGTGGCAATGGCTAATTCAGATGGATCCGAAGCTATGCTGAACAGAGTGATGACAAAAGACAACATTGGTGTCGCTGTGGTATTAGAGGTCCACAAAGAACTATTTGGAGCAAGTGAGTGCAATTTAAAATATTTTTACTAAAACTAAACACCATCCCAAGTTTTCTCTTCTCAAGTGCAGAGAGTCTTGCTGGTATTTATTGCATAGTTATTTCCTTGTCTTTTGAGGAAAGCTAAGGGAGAGGGCAGGAAAAGAGCACTAATTGTGTGATCATCAAGCATCATATACATCCTGGGGTATTACTTACCAGGTAATGTGTAAAAAGAAAAGTCTTTAATATGCCATTAATTCCAGAAGGTTATTTGAAATAAGAAATGTTTTAGGCTGAATTTGGAAATTATGATGGCTTGGTTCTCTTTTTAGCCATATTTTTAGCTTCTTGAATGTAAAATCTTTTGTCTTTAAGGATAAGTACTTGGCACGTTTTCTCTAATTTCTTTGTTATATTTCAGTCATTGTCAGGGTATGAGCAGGATCTTTTATCTACCTGGTACTTTTCTTTTCCATTGTAGATTATTTATAGCTTCCTTCAAAGTCAGAAACTCATTATGTACTTTGCATATCCAGACCTTTTTTTCCCCTTTCTACTGTTTGCCTTTGAGCATTTCATTGTTTACTTAACTATATTTTAGGTAAGAGCGAGGAGAAGTATAAGACCACATCCGGGCTTTTATTTAAAAATATTTTTTTCTTTACTCACTGCCTGTAGAGGAAAAGATTTTTCCCTTAAGTATTGATTTGAATCGTTCAGACCATATGTATTTGTCAAACGTTTTCTCACTGGTCTTCAGTTTATCCATCATCAGAGACAGTCAGTCTTTGATATGAGATTTTAAATTCTTCCTCTTTTTCACCCTCTCCATTTTTGCTTTTATGTCCTTTCCAATCTCATTCTTCTTAAAAGTCTGGTACCTTTTCTTCTGACAATGAGAATATTGAATTCCTTTTGGAGTTTTAATCTCCTTTTAATTTGCAGAAGAGTAATTGTAAATTATACAGTAGACATTCACTTGCTGAAATAATGTCTCTCTTATACTCCCAGAGGTGGAATATAATATTATAGAAGGTGCTTATGGTTTCTTTGAAGGGGCAAGCTTTAAATATTTAATACAGTGAACATTTAATCTCCAGCCAAAAGTGACAGTAGACAACTTCTAGGGAGAAAAAAGAGAGCTTAGAGAATTTTCGCTGCAAATTTTTATCTTATAATCTGATTGCTTTAAAAATGACTTTCTGTCACATGTAACAGACACTTCAGTTACTTGTTTACTCAACACTAAAGATAATTATAGCTTGGTAAGGTGGAAGGAAACTTTACCAAAATAGTAGGCTGAGAAAATCAGGTCTTTCTGTAGAATTTATATTTTCAACAGAAAAATTTAAGAGCTACTTCCATAGAAATTTCAGTAGAAAAATTAATCTTGTATACAGTTAAGTAATATTCCAACAGTACAAAAGTGTATAAAGTAAAAAGTGAGAGTTCCCTTATTTATATCCTCTAGTTCATGTTCATTTCTTTACACATTACTAATATATGTGTATAGTTTTATTTAAGTGGCATCATACCATGCATATTGAGCTTTGTGCCTTAAAAATTTGATGGGCATCTTTCTCTGTCAGTATGTGTTAATAACTAAGTTTATTTCATAACTTGTCCCTTCAAAGAAGCCATAAGCCTCTTTTTTTTTAATGTGTTATCCTCATCTACCATTTTGAAAGTACCATGTTAATATTTATTTTGGCAGAATTAAGAAACAGTATTCTGGGGGAAAAAAGAACCTTACAGATTTTCTAGTTGAATACCTTACTGTCCAAATGAACCTGAGCACCAAAAAGTTTAAATAATGAATAATAAAAGGTTAGTAATTAGTGATAGAACCAGGTCTAAACCCACGTTCAAACTTTGAAAGCACATACTCCCTAATTCTCACTTTTTAAAATACTTCTTCTAAGTGTATGGTATGAATCTGTTTTGGTAGCAAATTCACTTAATTTATTTCATATAGATTAATATAATGTTGTTGCCTTACTGACACTGTCACTGATGTGCTCCAGAAATGCAGAGTGAATGAGTACTGACCAGCAGGAGGAATTTAAATTATAGTTTAGGTGATTCCAATAACTGAAAACCTGTCTCACTAGGTCACTGTGATATTTAAGTGACAGATACTTAAAGTGCTTGTTTACACTAAGAACTCAGCAAATCAAGGTACTATAATCAAATGTTGGTTATATCATGGTATAATTCCTAACTTGGGGAGAGAGTAGGAGCTGGCAAACTTTTTCTAAAAGGGCCAGATAGTTAATAGTTTAGGCTATGTGGGCCACATATGGTCTCTATCACAGTCTTTTAAAACCTGTTTCATAGAACCCTGTAAAAATGTAAAGCAAGCCTTAGAATATACAGGCTGTACAAAAACAGGTGGTTGGCCAGATTTAGCCCATGGGCTGCAGTTTGTCAGCCCCCATGTTGGGATTACCAGAATCTCAGCACTTACGCTTCTAAGAACTGCTTCATGAGGTAAAGGGAAAGATATAAATTAATAGAAAAGAGTAAAGAAGTGGCTGTGGGTTTTGGGGAGAAAACCTTAAGATACTGCTTTTTTGATACATAAAGTATAACTTGATCCTTTTTTCCCTAATGATTAAATTTAGGTCTGAAGCCTATTCATGCTGCAGACAAACAGCTGCTTATAGTGGCAAATGCCCACATGCATTGGGACCCAGAGTATTCTGATGTGAAACTCATTCAGACCATGATGTTTGTCTCAGAGGTTAAAAACATTCTGGAGAAAGCCTCAA
Organism: Camelus bactrianus; assembly: GCF_048773025.1. NCBI lineage: Eukaryota > Metazoa > Chordata > Mammalia > Artiodactyla > Camelidae > Camelus > Camelus bactrianus. Next base: position 88,296,062 of record NC_133540.1, on the reverse strand, counting down.
GTAGGCCTGGCAGCCCAACTGCAGATCCTAATTCCATCCCGCTGGTGCTATGTGCAGATCTTAACTCATTGCCAGATTCAGGTATTTATAACATCATTTCCTCTTGGCTTTCAATTTTGCTTATACTTCTAGTTGAAAGGCCAGCTAGCTCTTAACTTTTGAGTAGAGAATTTCTCTTCTAAATTAGAGAGTGTATCAGTAAGATCCCAGATATAGGACATGTGGTAATTGAGGAGAATTTATTTAAGCTATTTCCAAAGGTGTGTGCAGGGTTAAGGGACACAAAAAAATGAATGATGCAGTATCCTGCCACAAGGGGAGTTAGGGACACTTCACCACCCCTGCACCAAAAGGGAAAAGTGGTAAGAGCTGTTATCAGAACCTGGAAAAAGTAGTTAGGAGGAGAGGTCCATGTAATAGGAGTGATGGATTTGTATTATGATAAGATTAACCCCCGGCAAACCAACAAAAAGGGAGCCAGGGGAATATTTATCCCTGCCTCACTCTGTTCCTGTCCTCCCATTTCTTGTTGCCACTGCTGCCCATTGACCAGATCCAACTAGAAGCTAGAGTGGGAGGGGTTCACAGTTGGTGCAAGTAAAGGTCAGCCTCAGGCAGCACAGGGTGCAGTAGAGGAGGGTGAGCTGAAGACGCAATCAGAAGTTATTCAGTACGGTAGCTATCTGGTTTACTAATGTTGACGTCTTTTAAGTGAACTCATTAAGTGATATCTGAATACTGATAATAGGTGCAGAAGAGTAATCAGAATTATCTTAGGATTTCACATTTACTTCTTGAGCTCCACTAAACTACTTTATGTCCTAACTAAATTATTTTAGATCTCTGTATAAAAATTAGTTCTGCATTTAAATACTGTAATTCAAATATAAAACGTTGCTGTTTTGGTATTACCAAAGCATATTCTAAATTTTGTATATTTTCAGTAAGCTAGTTTTTAAAAAATTTGGGGTGGGTAATTAGGTTTATTTATTTATTTTTAGAGGAGGTACTGGGGATTGAACTCAGGACCTTGTGCATGCTAAGCATGCACACTGTCACTTGACCTATACCCTCCCCCCTCAGTAAGCCATTTTAAATTGTCTAAAATAACCACTCCACAATAAATATAAAATTAACACCCCAAAAGTAAAAAATTAACCCCAATGCCTACCATCATAATATTAATAGAAGTCTCAAATCTGGAAAACATCTCTACTTTTTCTCCTTAGCAAATAAATCTAAAATCATCCTTTCACAAATGTTTGCCTTCAGCCCCTAGCCCCCATTGATACCTTAACCATGTCCTCTTTTAATCCTTTTTTTGAGTTGAATTGTTCTCAGGCACAAGTTTCCCTCTATGGTTGATTTGTTTAAGCCAATGAGCTGTTATTTGGCATCACAGATTAATTAGTTGACTTGAGCCAGATTGTCAGGGCTGAATCCTGGTTCTACCAATTAGGAGCTGTGCAATTTATGACTAAGTTCCTCATTTTTAAATAAAGGGATAACCATTTTATCTACTTCATGGAGTTGTTTGTGAGGTATGTGTAGGAGGCACTTACAGCAGTGCCAGGTGTATAGTAAACGCTAAATAAATGATAGCTCCTTTCAGCTGTTCACAATACCAGCGTTGCAACTCATCACTTACTCGTTGTGTGTTGCTGTCATTCCTGATCACAGTTAGAGATGACTGACAGTGTTTACTAATCATCATCAGAGGAAGGGTTGTGGTACCTTTTTTTTAATGTTTACTTAATTCAGTGGAAGCGGTGTACTTTTTTGAATGCTTCTACTCTCTTCAGCTTTTTTTATATATACACACATAATATATATATTTTTTTATATATACACATATAATATTTTTATATTTTTATATATACCTCCAGCATATAATGTCCTGTTTAGTGTCAGACTGAAAAAAACTCACTGTAGCTCCAGACAAAGAATGGCATTGTGGAGCTGAAACTAGACATTGCAATGTTGAAAATGCAAAATCTATTTTTGTTGTTAATGGTTTTTAAATTTTTTATTATGTGTGCTGTATTTTATATATTCTGAAAGTTGTTGATTGCATAGAATGGTGAATACTGAAGAGATAGTGGTTTGAAATAATATTCTAAAAACATTTAGGGTCAAGACCTTCCTGGCAAATGCCACCCTAGATCTGGGAATCAGCTTGAAGACCCATTAAGAAAACTGAGGATAATTCTGAGTGATCCTGGTATTTTGCTCTGAAATAGGCAGATACCCTTCAGTTTGATTGAACCATATGAAATTGCTCATACTTGGTTTTTTAACAACAAAAAAAAGGCAGTTTCATGTGGCTCAATGTGATAAAACCACTCTGAACCTGGTGCATGCATCTGGCAACAGATTTTGGCCATGAAGTCTTGTGTAAGGTCTAGTTTCTTCCATCTTTATTCTGTTAGGTGTTGTGGAATATTTAAGCAATGGAGGAGTAGCTGACAACCACAAAGACTTCAAGGAACTAAGATACAATGAGTGTCTTATGAACTTCAGCTGCAATGGAAAGAATGGAAGCTCAGAAGGGAGAATCACACATGGCTTCCAACTGAAGAGCGCCTATGAAAATAACTTGATGCCTTACACCAATTACACCTTTGATTTCAAAGTAAGTGACAGCCTCTGGGCTGGCATAGAAATTATCAAATACACAAGAAAGGTGTATGTTATTTCTGCTTAATTGCATAATCTTCAGGAATTTTTAGATTTTCAAAATGTCTTTGCTAAGTGTGCACCTAAATCTAAGGAGGTTTGTTAGGTTTTGTGGTTATTGTTGACTTAAGAATTCTTTTTGTACCCTCATTTCTTCAAATTTCAAATAACCATGATAATAGCACAGACTTCCAGAATGCTCACTAAATATGTGCCAGGCACTGTTCAATAGCATTTTTTATTTATTAATATAGTTGCGTTTCACCTGTCCATACCATTTCTAACTTACAGTAACATCCCTAACAGTAAGGATTCAAATAAGCAACCTGATACAGCTAAACTATCACCTTGAATGAATTTGTATAGTATTCCTCCCAAATTTTCATAGTACTTTTCATTGTTTTCTCATTTACCTTCAAATTTTCCAGGTTTTTTTGGGAGATGGGATTAGAGAGGGTTGTACTTAGGGTCTGTTTTACATTCGTGTTGTCATACTAGTATATTCCCAGGCAGTGGGACACTCCAGCTTAGTAAAAGGACCAAGAAAGATTTTTTTTGTACAATAAGAAGAAAAATTAGAGGGCCAGTTGTAGAAGACCAGTTGTAGTTGTTGAAACACTGGTGGTAGTGGTTTTCTGTGGTTAATTCCTTTCCCTTTGCCAGTTTTCTGTTCACTCTGCATGTTGTACCTCTGTTTGATTTTCTGGCATTTCAGGCATATGTACTAAAATCTTATACCATCCTGAAAAAATGCAGATGTTACAAAGTGGTTGAGAGTAAGAGGCCCAGAGGGATTTAACGAAATACCAAAGGAAATTTATGAAATGCACTCTTAAACATCTCTAATAACCTTTTCCCATTTTCAGTGCTTGTTAGCTGCTTTCCAAGAAACGAGTAGTAGGAAGAAGACAGGAAAGTCATGTGCTGATGCTGTTGGCCAGTTTCTGTAATCAAGAAGTGGAGGAAAATTGCTTAGAAGTTGAATCCAATTTTAGTGTTTTTGCTTTTAGGCTAGATAATACTATTCAGAGATAATTGACTTTGTTCAGATCATTGATACGCAGTAATGTGCTGGCAATATTTAATAACCAGCTTTCTGGGAAAAAAGAAGCTCAAATTTGTAATGTTTGCTGATTTCTGTGGTATAAGTAATAGACTTCAAGCTCCCCACAGAAAAGCATTGAATGCAGAATGGGGATGAAGCACTAAGAAAGTAGGTACTAGCTGACTCTGTTACACCACTGCTCCTGTGTGAGCTTAGAGGAAAACCTCCAGATTTAATGATACACAGTTAACTATAGGTTAATTCCTATCCTTTAGACTCCAGTGGTATATTATATATCTTTGCGAGCACAACCCAGAAAACCTAAAATAAAGTTCCGTAAGATAAATGTCAAGTGCTTCTGTGACTCTTATTGTTGTCTTTATACGTGTATAGGTAAAAAGACCAAATCATTTCTATCTTGTCTAGGCTTTTATAAAGGTTACTTTTTCCTTATCCATAAAGTAAAAATTAGAGAAACAAAGTGTGGGATATTAATCTAAACCCATCTTCCTCAATCATCTGAGCTGTTTAAAAATCTTTTGTTGATGTTTCTTCAAAAGATCTTATGTGCATTAATAATTGAATCAAAAATCTTACTGAACCATTTTTATCGTCTATAGAAGTACAGTTAAAGAACCAAAAGTGCATAGACCAAAGAGGGTTTAATGTTTGCATATGTAGGATAGGATAAGAAAGGACAGAGCTATAAATCCGTGCAAGAGAGGCATGTATGGGAAGATAAATATACTGGCTGGCTGGATAGATGGATGGGAGGGTGGAATAGGATGGGAAGGAAGGATGATCAGAGAACAAACTAAGGGCATACCTGACTAGAGAGAATTAAGCCTTTAGTCCAAGTAGCAGACAGTAAACTTTTCAATTTCGTACAAAACATTTTATGTAATTAGTGCTATACCAGTATTGAAGACAATCAGTAATATCAGGTATAAAAGTGTCTTGTAATTAGCATTAAATACAGATACAAATACAATATTCTGCCATTGTATCAGTGGAGTGCTGTTAAATTTTTGTTTACTTGGCTTAGCATTTGTTTACTTTCTTGGTTCTTGAATAAATTAGGAATGTAGAAAAGTGCTGTTTAGAACTCAGAGTCATTTAATCTACAACTGATTTGGAGTGACTCAAAGAATAAGCAGTTAGGAGAATTACTTATAAACCAGGTATCTTAGTGAGTTTAGGTTGCTAAAGCAGAATACCATGAACTGTGTGGCTTTTAAAATAACAAATTTATCTCACAGTTCTGGGGGCTGGAAGTGTAAGATCAGGATGCCAGCTTGGTCGGGTTCTAATGAGGGTCCTTTTCTGGGTTGCAAACAGCTGTTTTCTCACTGCATCCTCACATGGTGGAGAGGGCAAGAGAGTTCTCTAGGGTCCCTTTTATAGAACACTAATCCCATTTGTGAAGCTTCCACCTTTATGACCTAATCACCTGCCAGAAGTCCACCTCCTTACACAGTCACATTAGGGGGTTAGGATTTCAACATACGAATTTTGGGGGAACACAAACATTCAGTCCATAACACCAAGTAAGTTGAATAAACAGCCTAATTCAAACTTACTGCTGCTGCTTACACAGACAGACCTCATGCCCACCCCCCTGCAACCAGTCTAAGGGTGTGTCTGAACCAATTAATGAAAAAAGGAAGGACAGTTTTCCTATTATGTCAAGGAGTAAATCTTTCTGTTACATTATGAAATTCTTGGTGGATAATTTTTTCATATTCTTTTACGAAACAAAGCATAATGCTAGCTTAAACTATTTTCCTGATTTTACTTTTTTTCTCAAATACAGTTCTATAGACTTAACTAGAACTTTACTAATATAAAGACTATTTTCCCATGTTATATATGGTCTTTTAAAAAAGAAACAGTTTGATTCAGAAGAGGTTAATAGTTATGAGTGATGTCTCCAATTAAATGCATCCTACTTTCTGGAGTGTTTGACATCTTTCTTGGGGCCTGTGTTTGCAAAGGATTTCTGCATAGCTCTAGTAGCTGATGTGCATAATGATGCTCTATAACAAAGTGATAAGATGTAGGGGGTTTATTCAACCTAAGTAATTTAAAATATTTAACTTGTGTTTTGTTTACTTATAGCTGAAGCAAGGGGCAGTCTCATAAAAGAAAGTAAAACCACTCTCTTTTAACCCTTTTCCTAAAACGTCACTGGGAAACTAAACAATTAGCCAAAATGAAGGGATAATATCATTTCTTGACTGTCTGAACTTGGAGCATGAATGGCAGAAAGTCTTCCCCTGGATTCAAGTGGGCTCCTTAATTTGTGGTAAAGTGAGATTAAGGTATCTAATGTTGAGTAACGCCCTCTCCCTCAAAAGAACTATTTCATTGTTTTAGTCTTGGTCGTATCAAATCTACAAACTAAGGTCATTGTTTCCAAAATTTCATAGTATAATTTTTTCCATTAAGTTCTTTGTCTTTTCTTTCTTTCTTTTTTTTTTTTAAGTAGCCCATTTTTGCTGTGATACCACTTAAAATACTAGCTAGAGCTCACTATGTATAGTATTTATAAATAGGTACTTTAAGGTGTGGAAGTATTTCTCCATTCTTGGGCTCAGGCTCTTATGCAGTGGATAGGAAGCTCTCTTGCATGCACAGCCTGGGGCAAAAAAAGGCACACTAGTTTTGAAACTTACTGCTCAGGTAAACCAAATCATCTAGCCCTGAGAGTTGCGACTGAATACATAGGTAGGTCTCTGCTGAATGTTTGTTTTTGCTGAGGTATCGTTGTGCAGCAGGGTATCCAGAATTTACAGTACACCAGGATTTGTGAAAACAGCATTCTAAAGAACAGGTTAGAATGATTAAATGTGTGCAGTATTTTATATGTATGTATAAAATCTGGGAAAACCAAACTGGGATTAGCAAATCTAAAAACGTGCTTTACCGTGGCTTCATTCAGATGTGTTTGGATATCTTGATTTACAAATAACTAAAAGTAATGCCAGTTATCATTAAAAGAATTAATTTGTTGTAACTGTGCATTAACTGTGGTTGTATTTATATAAATATCCTTATTTTCTGATTATTGTATCTGTTAGAGTTAGTGCAGTTTCCATAATGTTTTTATTGATATATTAGATTTCACTGACCCAAGCACGCCAGTTTTAAAGATACCTAGACAAAATTTGGTGTGCTTATTGTTAGTGTCTCAGTTTGCTTACCACTTATACACAAGTGCAAGGCTTTGTGATTCCAGTAGGCTACTGTGTTTCCCTATTCAGCCACCTTTATTTCATGTAATTTACCCATTCAAGCTTTGAGCTTTATTTGACCCATTGTCAAGACAACAGGTACCAGAAATACAGGTTACTCAGATATTTGGCTTTTGCAGAGTATGAATTGTTCTTTTATATACCTTGAGTTTTTCTTTTATCTAAGCATTTTTTTTTCCTTTTTTTTTCTCTGCTCCCAATCTCTTTTCAGGGTGTGATTGACTACATTTTCTATTCCAAGACTCATATGAACGTGCTTGGTGTCCTGGGGCCTTTAGATCCTCAATGGCTGGTTGAGAACAACATCACTGGGTGTCCACACCCTCACATCCCTTCAGACCACTTCTCACTGTTAACACAACTTGAACTCCACCCTCCACTCCTGCCTCTTGTCAATGGTGTTCACTTGCCTAATCGGAGGTAGTGGAGTACTGCCCCGTAAAGACGGGGATCTGTTGCTATGGACCTGTACAGTTGTAAATCAAAGTATGTAGGAGTGAAGTATGGCCATCCTTAAGCTGCTTCTTCAGGTTCCTTTCATTATGTGTTTGCTATAAAATTTTGTACACTTTTGTGCATATTGGTATCATTTGGCACTAGGGCTGGAACCAAAGTATTACTCTCTTTCCAAATTTTTAATTTAGTGTGTTTTTAAGTTGGACCTTCATATTATATTAGGAGTCAGCATCCATAATTGATAAATCACCAGTTTGAGGCCCAACAACAGTGTATTTGTTTTTCCAGAACAAATACTTTGTTTTGAATGGCTTCAAATGAACCAACCATTTTTGTAAAAGGCAATTTTTTAAAACTATAAATATGAAATTTTAAACTGAATGATGGCATGCCTTGCAGGAAACTTTCTTGAATTTCTCTTTTCCATGATAACAAACTGATTTTTGGCTCCCCAGTTATTTGCACATTAACAAAGCACTTAAATTTGCTAGATCTGTACATAAACTAGCCATAATGAGAAAAACTGAGAATTTAAAGATGGTTTGCACAATATGCTTTCAAAACCAAGCATTTAACAGCACATGACAATTTGTTGGGCAAACGCTGGTTGTTTCTTGTTTTGTTTTTTTTGAGGAATCATTCTGTACTTTGTTCCCCTATTAATTGTAACCTTATTAGAAGTATTAATTCTAAGCCTGTCTCTCCAGTTTATTTACAGGAAAACAGCGGGTAATTTCTACTGCCACACATCCTGGAAACAGAATTTGGTCTATTTAGGCTACCCACAAAATTAGTCTCTAGTAATTTTTATTGATTCCATCCACCCCTTTCTGCCTGGTTGTGCTGGAAAAACAGATATTATATAATCTGTATCATTTTTGCTGTTAATAGTCAAATATTAAAAACAAACAAACAAAAACAACTAATGAATGAAAAGACCCTGATCAACGTTTTAGAAGGGGAAAGATATACAAATATTTCATGTGTTTCCCAAAGTAGGTCAAGTGGCTGTTGGTTTTGGCTTTTTGACGTGACAATGGAAAGGATTTGGGGAGAGAACAGGGAGTAGTTGAAAACCTTGCATCATTTTTCCTGACTCTAGTTGCCAAATGGCCATTATATGCTTTTAATCTTTGTTTCCGTTGTCTGTCAGGGTTGAATTAAGAAGCTACTGGTTTATTCCCAATTGTTGATGCTCTTTAGATATGTTGGAATCTTTTTTTCGCCCAGGAGGGGCCAGCTGAAAATCTGTGACTCAAGAGGCAGTGAACGAAATACCGTTTTCTGGGGGAAGAATTGGTTGGCTACTTGATGTTAATTATGGCACAGTAACAGGAAAAGGTTGTGTCTGTGTTTTTAAGTTTTTCTTTATTCTGCTTTTTTGCTGCTATAAGAGTTTTCTGAAATTTATATTTTAAACTTTTCATGCACTTTACTGTTTCTAGTCTCAAAATGTGATATTTTTAATAAACAAGAAATTTTCCATTATGTGAATGAAATTTTAAAAGAAAATTACCTATATTTGTGTCTCACTAATATATAAAGTACAAGTCAAATTTAAATTATTTAATTAGTTTTAAATATATACAATTTGTCTCCTCTTTCAAACCTGACATCTTAGGCTGTTTTACTAGTCTTAAATGATGCATTTCCTTTGGTCATTTTATACTAATTTCTTCCATAGTAAATTAATCAGGCTACATAAGGTAATATTTCCCCTGAAGGGTAATTTTAGTGGGACGAGGGTGGTGGGATGATGTAATATCATATATGGGATTGCATCAGAAGGGTTCTGTAAAGCCTAAACTCCCTTTTAAAAGTGCCTAGTGACAGAGGCGTTGTTTGTCATCTATTATAATTGGAATGTCATTGTAGTTGAGTGAAGTTTGATGTAAATAAAATATTCTTTGAAAAATGTTAAGGTACCAGAACAAACAAACAAAATAAACAAAGAAGCAACCCTTGAGATGACAGATTTTCCTCAGTGTGCAGGTATCCCTTCTTATATACCTCAAGCATTCAACATCTAGCCATGCAAATTGATTACCTGAAGCATAGTACTGGAAAGTAGAATAGCATGAAAAACTTAATTTTGTGGACATTACCTTTTTTTGTAATCAGCTACTGTATGTTTTATTTTAAATCTTTTGTTTTGGGTGGGTTTTCTGCTCTGGAGGTATATGCACTAACAAAACATTTTCCTCCTTTCATATACGCATGTTAATTAGCAATGTGAGCAATATTTCCTACCATACTTCACTCCCAATATTTTTTGAGATGTTTGTATAAAATGGAATTTAAAGTTCACTTATGATTGTATATGAACCACAGAGGAGCCCATTTATTAATAAAAAACTTTTTTAATAGTTAAATGTAGAGGGAAAAATAAAAAAAATTGGGAAACATTGTAAACAGCTTAAGTTTATTTTGTGTATGATCGAGGCACTCTGTTGCAGGAAGGTGTGTAATTGGGTTCTCTCTGCTTCCAAATGCACTCTTTCAAACCATTCATTATCCTGTGTATTTTTAATGTGGTTTTAGTAAATGTTGGCAGTAGCTCTGTTGAAGTAGGTAATTGTGTTCTGTTTTGGGTGGCAAACATACTTGGGGCATGGTAACCCAAATTTCATGTGCACGGTTTCCCTTTAGCCCACTGCCCAAATTTCACACACCCTTTGTTCCCTCTGTGAAAGGAGTGGTATCTGTTTTGAGCTGCCAATTCAGATGATCAGAAATGCTGCTCTCCTCAGTATTGTCTGTTAAAAACGCATGCCACTTGGAACTTTGGCATGAAAAGCCAAAAGGAAGAGGTGAATGACATTTGGTGTATATTCAATGAAAGTGAAATATTTATGCTCACATACTTTCTAGATCTCAGAATAAGTTAATAAGCTTTATGCCATGGGGGCTGCTGCATATTTTATCTGAAGATAAAAGAAAATTTGGGCATTTTTAGATTGTGATTATGTGTTTTTTTTTTAACTGTTAAATATGATTTCTGATATTTGTCTAAGAACTGGAGTGTTCTTTAAATTTATCGAAACAGTGTTGTTTGAGGAAGGGAAAACTGCACTGTTTGCCATTACAGCAGTCATACAAGTGCATGTCAAGTCACCCACTCTCTCAGGCATCAGTATCCGCCTCATAGCTTTACACATTTTGATGGGGAATATTGCAGCATCCTCAGGACTGACATCTGGGAAAGGCTCAAATCCACTTACTGCTCCTTGCTTGTTGACTTTGTTTTAAAATATTGTGCCTGGTGTCAACTTTTAAGCAACAGCACTGCCTAAAAGCAAGCAGAGAACAGAATCCCAGCACCATTCTATAGGCAACTTTTTAGAATTCAGATATAGTAAATCTGTTCAAGATTTATGATGTTTTATGTAAAAAAAAAATTTTGTACAACGTAGCTGAATATTTTTGTTTCCTTTCTTTGATGTAAGGCGTGTGAACGTTCGTTTGAATATCACATGTTAAAGTCAGGTATGGCACAATGGGTTCTGAGACCAGCTTTTCCTCCCTCCCATTTGCCTTGTTCCAAGCTCTTTCTTTTCAATTACTTTCTGATATTCGTAGGCAACTGTTTAGTTTTACTAATAAGCATCCTGTGTGAATGTATTAAAGAAGCCACTGTGTTTTAGTGTTGTAGTTCGCAGAAATATAAAGCTTCATTTCTTATTTGTCCCTATTCTTTGGTGTTTTCAAGTTATAAAAATCACAGAGAAGCAAGGGAGAAAGTTGAAAGAGATGGAAGGCTCATATCACTTGATTCTATGGCAGGTTGTTACAGAATTGAATGTGAGCAAACATACTGTGTTCCACTTTAAAACTGTATCTCCTAAATATGCTGCTACTGGGTGAAAAATTAAGTTTGTATTTGCATTTCCAAGAGTTTCTAAAACTCATTAATGCCATCTATACTTTCAAGTCTAATGGCAAGGAATAGAGAAAGCACACACAAAAAAAATAGGTTAAATATATGTTCTTCTGTGGAACCAAAGGCATATGGTTCGTCATTCCCAATCCAAGGCTAGATTTTCTAGCAGTAAAAATTGACTGTGTCCCAATATTTACTTCTTTGATTATAAGGCCTTATATTCTGAGCTTCTGAAGGATTTTAATAGCTTGGTAAAATGCAGACTGATGAGTAGCTTCAGTCACAGAAGACATCAGTTTCTGATACATTTAACAGGCCATAAGGATATGGTTTTAAAGCAAGCAAAGACTTTATGGTACATTTCCAAAATAGCACTCACATATACTTATGTTTTGATAGAGATGTGAATTCTCACATTTGTAAGTTATCCTTTTTCTTCCACCTGCCCTCCCCCTTTAAAAAAAAAAATCTAATGTGTGGAAGATTTGTTTAACCTTTCCTTCTGTATTGTATCATGTTTGTAGAACTCTCTGAATTATAGGTATACAAATTAACTAGGGAAATAAGAATATTTTTCTAAGCCAGGAACTTCAGTGAAAGCTTTGAATTTATAGACAGATGAGAACTTTTATACTTATGGTTGCTTTGAGTGATTTTAATTTTCTAACAGCATCATGGTCACTAAATTTGAATTCAAGCATGAGTAAGTTTGTACATCTTTAACCTGGCTTATTTACCAAAGTTGTATGCTGTTTAAGAACAGGATACCAAAAGCATCTTTCCTTTACAGCACAATAATCTTTATTATGTGTCACCTTAAAGCTTAAGGGTAAATAGAAAAAGAAAATTCTTATACTTACACTGCAGGGTGTTCTGAACAAGATCCACAGAAAAAAAGGGGGGAAAAAAACCTTATTTTCAGGAAGGTGGTAAGGGAGAACATGCCTGTTTTCTTGTTTTAACCAAGTACTGTCTTTGTGTAAGATTCTCTGTTAAATCACAAGTTCTCCGGTAAGAAATAAGGAGGTACCAGGAAAAGCAAGCTTTATTAACGTAGTTAATAATTCCTTTCAGCATAAGTTTGTTCGGTTAGGCTTGGGTTATTCTTGGAACCAAAGGAAAACAAGCATGTTGAGGTTTCATTCAACAAACATTATGACATTGAAGTAATGGAATGTTTTTAAGTAAAATAATTTTCACTTTCAAAGCATATGAAATAAGAACATTTCTACCTATTAAATGCTAATTTTTTATGGCACATGGTATAAACTTGGTAGCATTGTACTGAAATGAGAAATTGTGTCATTAGAAAATCCCATTTTGAAGAAGGTACGCAAATGCCAAGTGATATGACTCTTTTGGCACAGTAGCATTGGGTATATTCACTTTCCAGAAACTTTCAGAAGACATAGTTTGGCGCCTATTAGTAGTTATTTTTGTTACAACAGTCTACCCAAATTTAGATAATTTGCTTATTTGTATGTCTGTCACTTTTAACCCTAAAACATAAGAATCATGGTAGCCCTCTGAGAAATGGTCATTTCTTGCTCATTTCAGTTTTGTATTAATTTCTAATTACTGATATACGGCTGTATTTTCTTTCCATGTATCAATGGTTATATGTACCCCTTTGTTTAATTAGTTAATTAACACAATTGGCTCAGTGTTGATGTGTCAGACAATGGCTTTGCTTCTTACTGAACAGGCTTAGTTTCCAGCTGCTTGTTTCAATCTTGATGCAGTAGTCTGCGGGTGTATTTATTCAGAAACTGCTGTCTTTTCTCTGTGCTTAACTTGCTAAAAATATATTTCCTTACCTTTGAAATTTCTGAGCGGTGCTCTGCCAACTTTTCGGGTGGGGGAGGGATTTGGATGGCTGTGTTACTGCACACTGGATCTGGAATTGTTCAGTGTTGTGAGTGGCAAATTTCTTAAACACCAGCAGCACTGAGAAGTGCACTATGGGCATTCGTACAGTTGTCCAGAAGCAAGCAATTCTTTCATCTAGGAGAAGCTGAGGAATAGAGTTCAATGGAGTACTTGGTATATTTCGAGGTTGGGATGAATGTTTCAACTTCGGGTTTTGTTGTCTCTGAGTGGAGTGGGGTGGTATGGAGGGAGGTGGGTTTTGGTTTTGTTTTGTTTTGGGTTTTTTGGGTTTTTTTTTTTTTTTTTCAGAGTGTGTCTGTACCTTTTGTCTCTGAAAAGGCCAGGGTATTGGTCAAATTCACCGTGGATTTATATTTTCTTATTGTGATTTCTTTCAACCAGAAAACAAGTGCCAACTAATCGTCCATGAGATGACCTACTCTTCCACTCAGTTTACCATTTGAATAGGGAAGGGTTCATTTATTTTCATTCCTTGGCATTAAATTAATAATTCATTGTTTTGCATACATTTGAGTCATTCTGTGGCCTATAAAGTGTTTTTGTAACTAATTTAATGGTTGGAAAGTAAAGCACATGAGTTCAAAACTGAGCAAGAAGTTTTGGTAATTTTTTCCCGGAATACTTAGTAGTTTCTATTGATTCTATTCCAAAACAAATTCTACTGTTTAAGGTTGTGTATTTACTTTGCTTTTGTCCTAAGAAAAAGCCAAGTGCTAAATCAACTTGTTATTGTGTTCTAATAATCAGTTTAAAATCTGAGGTTTTCTTTCCTTTTTTTAAATTAGAAGATTTAATGAAGTGCCATGTAATTGTAGCTTACTAGTGTTTAATGTGTAGTAGACTGGCTCTGTGGTGTTCTCATCATTTAACACTCTGTCATCGCTGGAGAAACTGGTTCCATTCTTGTGGAACACATTCTCTCTGACAAAATCACCAGCTGCTTTATTTTTCTATTTATTACAGTTAAACAGTTGATGAGGTCTGAATCTTGACCAAACTGCTCAGCTGAGATGTTTTTCACAGTAGACACTGTACAAAGTGTGCGTGCAAAAGGACACAGTTGGGTGGTAGTATTTTTTCATTAATGTGAACATTGACTAAACAAAGCAGTCCTGCCTTTTAAATCTTGTGGCAGCTCAGGAGGGAGGTGCTTAAGAACCTTAACTACTATGTCAGATGACAAAATACTTTTTTCCATTTTGGAGATTGGGTACTGCTCACACATGATGTATAGGGCTAAATATATGCTTGTTTCCTTGCACCTGTGTACTTCCCCGTCTCTCCTTCCCTTTCCCTCCCCTGTAGGCAATAAATGGCCATTTTGCAACTGCATACCTTTGTCTTGGTTTTTTACTTTTTAATGTGTGCAGTATAAGTGTCTGCTTTAAGGTCAGCACATCTCTTGTGAAGTAGGGAGACAGGGTAATTCAGGCAGAAAATTACAGATTCATGCTATATTTTTCTTCTAGTGAAAACTATGTTAATGTTTAAATAATACTTTGTTTAGAATAGATTCAGAAGATAGCCAAGTTATGAGACTTGCCTTGGCTGAAGAATCTGAGCTGAGGGACATGTGTCACTTCTGAGTGAGATTTTAAGAGCCAGTGTACAATGTGTTAAATATATATATTTTATATATATATATATATATATATATATAAAATATATATATATATAATATATATATATATATTATACATATATATATAAATATATATATAGCCTTGGTGATCCTAGAAGCATATGTTGAGAGCAAATGTCTCATCCTAGATCCTCGAGTAACTGAAGAACAGAGCTCCCCTGCTTACCTACATAGGGCATGTAGTGCCAGTGAAAAACAACCACCAAATCTCAGTGTCTTAGTGCAATGAAGGTTTGTTATTATAGCATAATCTAGCCCATCCTGGCTGATAGACAGATAATCTGCTGAGTTACCAATATTCATCAGTTTCAACAGGTGGACCTGCCAAGACCTAGAGTAAATTTATTCAAGAAACATTCCAATATCTGCTGTGAACAAGATGCTTTGTGGGATATAAAGATTGACATGCTCCCTATCCTTTAACAATTCACATTCCAAATCCTCTTCTGTTTATGACACAGGGGAAAATGTTGAAGTTTTTTACTTAGAGTAAAGGCATCAAATTAGAGAATTTTGGAAGGGAGAGGAGGGTAGGTGCACACAGTGAAATAATTAGGGATTCTCAAAACTATGTTTAAGGATATTCAGTGGAAAAATGATACTGAGGTATGGTGTGATTGAGACCAGATTATTCTTGACAGAGTGAAACAAAACCAAACAAACAACTGTCCAGCTTAATAAGTGTTTAGGGAAGATAATAACAGATTATTTTGGAACAGGTTGCTAACATGAACAAGTCTCTAGGCTGCAAGCTCAGTGCCTCCTAATTTGTCTTTTCTACCAAGGTTCCAATGTGAATGTGTCACTGACCCTGAGGATCCTCTTTTTACAGTGGCCTTGATGTTGGCCAGCCTTTTAGAAGTCCTCAAAAGTAGAATCACCCCTGTGAAGTGGATCTTGAAGTGACTAGGTTTCAGGTTACTGCGTTATTAAGACACACAGGACAATCATAACATTGGCCAAGTGTCCTTGTATTCTACCATGTGATCTTGGACAGAATGCATCCTCACCGGTAAAATGGAAGCTAAATTTCATGAAATGATTCTCTCAAAACGCAGACACCAAGATGAGGGCTCATATGCTGGTAGTTTATTTGGAGAAGTGATTCCAAGAAAGGTGAGTAGGGGACTAGAAAGAATGAAACAGGGAAGGAGGGCAAGCAAAGTCAAGGATACATGATTGATCTGTCACCGCTGTGGGCAACTGGGACATAAATCTGCCACTGACCATCTGAGGAGCTGAATGGAATGCACCTCAAAATTGTCTTCATGAGGAATAGGAGAGGAGAGAATTTGCTTTACGGGTTCCTATCTCCCATGCGGGAAGTGTTACTCCACAGGTGCTAATTCCTTTTCCTATCCATGTTTGTTCACCTATCAAATCCACTATGCAGGTTCCTGCAAGTATCCTATACAATAATAGTGGAGAGATAGGGTGGGAGTGGTGCAGAAAGCAAGAGATTTGGTGGAGCTGAGACAAAGTGCTACTATTACATTTCTTTGCAACTAGTTGCCAGCGCACTGGTGATAAGGAAATGAGAGGATGTGAGGCGGAGCACAAGAGGAGTGCTCTAGCACAGTGTACCCCTTATGCCAGTGAGATCTGTTTGGACACATTGTTAAATCCATTTCATCACTGCCTTCTAGGTCAAGACAGGCTGTGACCTCAGCAAAACGGGACTAGAGGAACAAGTTTCACTCCACTGCTAGAACTGGTTCTGGGGCTACAGTTAATATACACACACCATCTTTCATCATGCATTCCAGATTTTATTTAGCTTTGCACCACTACATAGGTGGGTCTAGGTTGCTTCCCTAATGTTGGGTGACCCATACCTTCATCCCAACAAGATGTTATATGGCTACTGGGCTGTAAGTGGCTGAATTTGCCAACTCATCCCGGGGCATGAAAGAATCAAGAGCCGCCCAGTGAATCTCTTGGGTTCGAGACATGCTTCTTCCTGCCTCCCGCTGTGTAGCAGCACCCCTACTTTCTTATGGCAATACGATGAATCTCTGCTTGCACACTAGCATTGTGAGCCCCAAGTGACCCCTTCCTGGGAGCAGCCTACATCCAGTGCCCAGGCAACATGTGCGTATAAAAGCCCAGTCTCAGTCTACCTCAGCAATTCTGAAGGGTCTTCCCATCTTTGAAGTTTCTCAGGGTTCCTTGGTTAAGACTGCATTGTAACCCAGCTGCTCCCTTGGTCCATTTCTGATTTCTTTCACAGGGTTTGATTCTGAGAGCACTTGCTAAACTAATAAGCTTCCTGCACAGTAATCTCCATCTCAGAGTATGCTTCCCAAGGAACACGACCTGCCGTACCAATTTCAAGGAGTCATGCCAGAAGCATATGGAGAATGCCTCCAGGACTCCTTGCTAATACTTCAAATCTTGAACCACTAGAGAGTGCCACTGTGTCAATCAGTTGTTCCTATGCAGTCTTACTCAGGGCTCTCTGGTCCAATACTTTATGATCTGCTTTCACATGTTTTTCTGGTTCCTGGTCATAATGTTAGCCCAGGTCTTAGAATTCTTTGGGAGAGCTGTTTTCTTCTGGTGTATTTATTCCTCTACTCAGACTGCTGTGATGTCATCACAGTTATTGATCAAAGTTCAAAGAGAGGAGGCATGTGTAGATCTTATGAAGGACAAGCATCGTCCTTTAAGGCACCTGCTACAAGTGAGAACTTTGCAGGTTATCTAGGCAAAGGGAGATTTTATTTCCTCTAGTAAGGGAGAGGACCCCGAGGGTTCGAGGATAGCTGGGGATTCCAGCTTCTCTAGCTTTTCTACCGACTGTCCCCATCCCAGGCTTTAGAGTCTCACTTTGAATGCACAGCCTTGAAGACTATACCTGTACTCATTGTGGCTCTGCTACTATTATGCAAATCCTGGTCCTGATCTTTAGCATAGCTTGCTCCATGGCTGCTGAAATAATGGTCATTAAACACTGCCCTGAATGTATCTCACTTTCACAGCTTATCTTGAGTTATAGTTGGCTAATCTGAACCTGTCTTTTTCTTTTTTCAAGGTGTCTAAAGTCAGTTTTGAGAACCAGACAACCCCCCCAATCCTTACTTATACTTACCATTGCATCAAACTGCTACTGCTTCCCATGGAAGCCAATACTTCCCTTTCTCCCCTTTCTCCTGCACTTCAAATCCACCACCAGTGGAAGTGTCAACCAGCAATGGAGTGATTAGAGAGTGATTCGGGTCCAGAATCTCATCTTGAGCATTTGCTTTCTTGGGCTACTTCTGGTAATGGCTGTCTTAGCCTGAGTTTCACAAAGGGCAGAGCCTGAGAGATCTTCCTGGTATGTAGTTGATTTGGGGATGTGATCTAAATGAAAATGAGTGGGGACTGTGAAGAGTCAAACAGGGAAGGAGGAGGACAAGCTAATTCATTGGTGAGTTCTTGAGCTGATCACTTCTGTGATCCCACCAGGAACCCTCTGAGGAGCCTCTAAAATGCACCTGAGAAGGTCCACCTGAGGAGTGGAAGAGAAGATTTATCCAATGGCTCCTAGACCCCCTTGGTCAAAGTTATGTACCTGAATGTTAACTCTCTCGTGCACTCAGGCTTAGCTTTTATCTTCAAATATGACATGATAAGGGATCTTAAACTTCTGTTGAAGCAAATCAGGGGAATATACTTAAAATTACAACAGCAAATTATAAAGTTCTTATTAAAATAAATTAAATACAGTACTGTGTTTTCTAAGCATGTTGTATATACTTGTATTCCTTTCTTATTTGTGGCTCGTGGCAAATATGTGAATTAATATAAAAACTAGAATTTACTGTTATATGGTTTACCATGTACCAAGTACTGTTTATGTGCTTTATGTACATTAATTTATTTATTTACAACAATTCCATAAAACATGTTCTGTAATTCTCTTAATTTTCCAGGTGAGGAAACTGAGACCCAGAGAGGTAAGTAATCCAATAGCTCTGTGATCTTGGTGCAGGAAACAGGAAAGCGCTCTGCGGCAGTTCCAGGCTAGAGTGCAAGTGGCCCTTCCCGTCGGGCCACAGGGCCCTGCGGACCTGTGGTGTCAGAGGTCCAGCTGCTATTTCACAACAGGAGTGGGAAGGAATGTATTTGGCCCCCAGGAGTATACTTGGGGAATTCTCAGTATTCTCTTGCCCCATTTTGCTGTTAAATTGGCCTGAAACCATGGCCTAGAACCAGGTTCTAGGTCAGCCATCAAGACCAGCAGAGGATGAGAGGTAGCTGAGGGCGAGTGGATCGTGCAGGAGGCAGCTGACGAGTGTCACTTGTGGTCCCAGAACAGCTGCAACAGAAAAGGCTGTAGTTCATCTCACTAACCTTTCCCTTGTAAGATTCGGTGGGGGGCAGGATGGAGGTGGTTTCAGAATGTATTATACAAAGCAAGTGGCTCTGAGTGGCCCCCGGGAACGTTGTGGTGTACGGCTCTGATTCCCCTCTCCAGAACCGAGACACTCCTTTTCTCATCTGCTGGGAGTGGACTCTCCACTGAGATGCCCTCCCTGATAATTACCCTGGGCTGAGGAGGGAAAGCTGCTTTGCCCAACGTCATGCCAGTGCCAGGAGGGGACACCTGTCTGCAGCCAATGCCTGGCAAATGTGGGGTTATTAAGACTTAGCACACTCACATCAATGTATGCTAATTCCGAAGGGACATGCCAGCTCCAGAGCCCCCATGGGAGCGACTAAGGCCTTTGTTGTGACTGCATTGCTTCCTTCACTTCCCAAATTTGGTCCTGAGCATGCTCCAGAAAACTTCCTGAATGCCAGTTTCTATCTCAAAATTCATTTCCTGGAGTATCCACGTTTGTAGGTATTATAGGGGGTGCTCTTGAAATTATAGAAATCTCATTACCAAAAACTGTAGTACATGGCATATAAGATAAATTCCTAATATGTATGTGTGTGTCTGTGTATTTCATAAATATATACCAATCACTTAAAGCTCTACAAAACATAGGAGTAAATATGTAGGCCTTAGTTAAAAGGTCAGTGTAGGTCAAATGTTGTCATTTACGGGGATTTTTGATGTCTCCATGTGGATTAGGTTTAGTTGCATCTTTAATAAAGGATTGTATGAGTCAGGAGTCAGTTGAAAAAAACCAGAAACTGTTCTATTTCAATCAAGATGAATATAGGG
This sequence comes from Camelus bactrianus, assembly GCF_048773025.1. Taxonomy (NCBI): domain Eukaryota; kingdom Metazoa; phylum Chordata; class Mammalia; order Artiodactyla; family Camelidae; genus Camelus; species Camelus bactrianus. The sequence continues at coordinate 88,276,061 of NC_133540.1, read as the reverse complement.
AGTGAGTTAAACAGGAGAGGGAAAAATCAAGTCAGAATGAGTGGTGAGGTAAACCAGAGATTAGCAACAACATCCAACAGCCACTGTAACCTTTAAGCCATGGAAATCAGCAGGAGTTGCAGTTAACAGATCCAAGAAAGTGGGTCTACCTACCAGGAGCTAGAACCATGGCAGGGGCTGCCTGCAGGAGGTGTCATCACAAAGGGAGGGATTGTCTTTTGCAGGCTGGGATCACAAAGAAGACTCAGAGTCCGCTGGAAATGCTATCTATAGCAGTAAAAGGAAAATACCATGACTTTACCTCCCCTCTTTCCTCCAGTTTTCCACCGTGTCTCTCATTGGCTGAACCTAACCAGAAGTGATTGGCAAAGAAGGTTGGGAAATAGTGCATCCTATGGTACATTTAGAATAGAGGAGTGGTGGGGAATGCGTGCGGGAGCACACACGAAAATCATTAGCACACACTGCTATTTTCACTACTCAGCATCCATTCTCATGCTTCTAACCGTTTTATTTTCTTTTTAAGAATCACCATCTTTTTTGCACCATCTTTTATTGTATGGTAAAAAAAAAACACATCATAAAACGTACTGTCTTAACCACTTTTAAGTGTTCAGTTCAGTAAGTATTAAGTATATTTACATTCTTGTGCATCAACAAATTTCTCAAGCTTTTTCATCCTGCAAAATTGAAACTCTATACCCATTGAATAGCAACTCACCAGTTTCCGCTCCCCAAACCCTGTGGCCACCACCATTCTACATTCTGTTCCTAAGAATTTGGATACTTTAGATACATCATATGAGTGGAATACAGTGTTTATCTTTTTGTGACTAGTTTATTTCACTTAGTATAATGTCAAGTTTCACCTATGTTGTAGCATGTTGAATTTCCTTCTTTTTAAAGGCTGAATAATATTCCATTGTGTGTATATACCACATTTTGCTCATCCATTCATCTGTTCATGGACACTTGGGTTGCTTCCACATTTTAGCAATTGCTATGAACATGGCTGTACAAGTATCTCCTTGAGAGCCTGCTTTCAATTCTTTTGGGTCTATATTCAGAAGTGGAATTGCTGAATTATATGATAATTCTTTTTTTAACTTTTTGAGGAACTGCCATACTATTTTTCATATTCCCACCAGTAGGCAGAAAGGTTCCTGTTTCTCCACATCCTCACCAATACTTGTTTTCTGCTTTTTTTTTTTCATAGTAGTCATTTTAATGGTCATAATATCTCACTGTAGTTTTGATTTTCATTTCCCTAGTTATTAGTGATCTTGAGCTTCTTTTCATTAGCTTCCGTGGAAAAAAAAGAAGATATACAAGCAGCTATTCAAGTCTTTTGCCTACTTTTAATTAGGTAGTTTGTTTTTTTGTTACTGTGTTTCAGGAGTTCTCTATATATCCTAGATATTAATCCCTTACTAGACATGTGATTTGCAAATACTTTCTCCCATTCTGTGGACTGCCTTTTTATTCTTTTGGTAGTGTCCTCTGATGCATAAAAGTTTTTCATTTGGATGACATTCAATTCACCTACTTTTGCTTTTGTTGCCTCTGCCTTTGGTGTCTTATCTAGGAAATCATTGCCCAATGTAATATTGTAAAGATTTTGCCCTATATTTCCTTCTAAAAGTTTTGTGGCTTTAGGTTTTACATTTAGGATTCTGATCCATTTTTAGTTATTTTTCACATATGATGTAAGTAAAATCCAACTTCATTCTTTTACATTGGATGTGCAGTTTTCCCAGCACTATTTGTTGAAAAGACTGCTTTTTTTACCATTGAATGGTCTTGGCGCCCTTGTCAAAAATCATTTGACCATTTATGGGGGAGGTTATTCCTGGACTCTATTCTGTTCCATTGGTCTTATATGTCTGTCTTTATGCCAGTACCATAGTGTTTTGATTACTGCCGCTTTTTAATAAGTTTTGAAATCAGAAATTATAAATCTTCCTGCTTTGTTCTTTTTTCCCCCAAGATTGTTTTGGCTATTTGGTGTCCCTTGAAATTCCATATAAATTTTAGAATGGGTTTTTCTATTTCTGAAAAAAAAAGTTGAGATTTTGATAGGGATTGCATTGACTCTATAGATCACTTTTGATAATATAGACATTTTAACAATATGAAGTCTTCCAATCCATGAACATGGAATATCTTTCCATTGATTTATGTCTTCTTGAATTTCTTTTAGCAATAGTTTGCAGTTTTCATTGCATAAGTATTTACCTAATTTACTGTTAATATTTACTGTCTCATTGTTAAGTAAATTCTTAAGTATTTTATTTTTATGCTATTATTAAATGGAATAGTTTTCATGTTTTCAGATTGTTACTTGTGAATGTATAGAGTTGTAACTCATTTTTGTGTATTGATTTTATATTCTGTTACTTTGCTGAATTCATTTATTAGTTCTAACAGTTTGTGTGTAATCTTCAGAGTTTTCTTCATGTAAGAGTATCATCTGCAAATAGATACCGTCTGTAAATATCATCTACATATAAAGGTATCATCTTATTTCCTCCTTTCCAAGTTAGATGCCTTTTATTTCTTTTTCTTGCTTAATCTCACTGACTGGAACTTCCATTACTATGCTGAATAGAAGTGGTGAATGTGGGCGTCCCTCCCTTGTTCCTGATTTTTAAAGGAAAAGCCATACTTTCCTATTTATTTGTATGGCTTTTGATTTTTTGTTGAAAACTGTGTATTTAATGTGATAATGTGGCAATTCTGGAAATCAGATATTCCCCCTTCCTAGGGTTTACTATTTCTGTTACTGTTTTTGGTTTTTCGATTGTTGTAACCTGTCTGTGTGCCAAGGATGAGCCTGAAGTGTAAACTTAAAGCCTTCTTATGCCTTTTCTGAGCCCGCATCTTTCCCTAGGCATACATAATCACCTTCTAATTTTACCTGTAAATGCAGTTGATTTTGAATGTCCTAGTCTTTATTATTTGGATCCAAAAATGAGAAAAAGAGAAAAATGAAGTGAGAGGAAGGGCACTAGCCCTTTGAATTTTCTGGAAGTCACTTCAGTCAGAGGAGGAGGGGCTTGCAACAATGAGGGGTGGTGCAGCAGCATTGTCGGCCTATTTCTTTGTCTGCACCTTTGTGAATCAGAGGCAGCAGTTGGCAGTCAGAGTCCAGAACCCTAATATTTGAAAGACTGGGTCCTTTTTGCTCACCCTGCCTCTTACAAGCTGTGTGCTGGCTGCTCCAGGAACAGGCACACAATGCCTGCCATGTGGCTGGGGGTGGGGTAACTGCTACTATGCTAAGAGCTGACATTGACCAAAATTAATCAGACTTTCCCTTCCAGGCCTTTCCCTGGAAGTTTCAAGTATCCAATAGTTCCAGGAGACAGATTCTGCCAGAGCAATTGTTGCTTAGGTGGGGAGACAGATTCATGGTACTTTCTACTGTGCCATCTTCCTAGAATCCTTCACTTCTAACCATTTTTAACTTCAATATAACTACAGCCTAATGCTGCTGTATAACAGGAGTCAACTATCCTTTATCTGAATAGGCTCCTGTAGTTGTATTTCTTAATACTGTGGCAAAAGAATATCTTCTGGGCCCTTCAAGGTGAGTGTATGGTTGGGAGTGGCTCAATAGTTTGCACATTATGAACCCATTCCAAATCCTTATCTCTAGGATTCTCCAAACTCCTTTACCTATGCCTATGGTCCCCAGTATGGTAGCCACTAGCCTCGCATGGTTATTGAGCACTTGAAGTGATAGTTAAAAAAATTTATTGGATTAAAATATGGGTACTAGAAAACTAGATATTACATATGTGGCTCATATTTCTGACAGCACTGTTCTTCAATATGCAAAGCAAGTTCTGCCATCTCTACTTCACACCTCTTAGGCATTAGTTTACTAACCTAATAGGTGGCTAGTGCCACCCCCTGGTGCTTCAACCAACACATTTGATCCTAAATCCCAGCCAGGTGTACCCATGTCAATAAATTCAGTCTGATTCAATCTTCGGAATTTCATTCTCCTGAATAGTCTTAGAATACATTCTGCTGTGGTCTGAATGACTCTGTCACTATAGAATTCATATATTTAAATCCTAACCCCCAAAGTTCATGTTATTAGGGTGTAGTGCCTTTGGAAGGGGCTTAGGCCATGAGGGTGGATCCCTCACCAATGGCATTAGCGCATTACAAAAAAATCTGCAGAACCCCTGTTTCTTCACTATGGGGGGACACAGCAAGAAAGTGCCAGCTATGAACCAGGAAGGGGGCCCTCACCAGAAGGTGACCATACTGGTGCCTTGATCTTGAACTTCCAGCCTCCAGAGCTATGAGAAATCCCTGTAGTTTATAAGGGCCCTTATCTTAGCATAAAATACCTGATAGGACTATACATTTAGGCAATGTTGCAACTTTTCCATCTAGATTATCAAGTTTTGGGCCTGATTCTCAGCTATGTCTGCTCTATGGCTATGGGGCTTACGGAATGTGGCTACTTTGCTTAAGGTTTTGCATTAAAAGTTTAAGGCATTAGGCTTATCTTTTTCCTTGTGTACACTCTTCAGGGCAGTCAGAAGCATCCATACCATCTAGTAATTCTTGTTAATCATAATTATTATCATAATGGTCAGTGCATCAGTTACTTGACCAAAGCCTTGTTATCACCTTGTATCATGTCTCATTAAACCACAGCTTATTCAATAATTATGATGCCACCGCATGCCACAATTTACTAGTGTTCATTTATTGCCTATAAGCATATCTTCATTACATTCGTGGTCAAGCAGACATCAAACAGTCTTAAGAGTTCCATGTTGAATATCAGCTTCCTGCCACTGTTCCTGGTACCAAGAGCTGTATCAGTAAGGAGCCATTCAGAAAAATAGAAATTACTTTGGGCACTGCAAACAGAAGAAATTTAGTGCAGGGGATTGGTTACACAAGTAATGGAAGAACTAGGAACCAAATAAAAAGGTACAAAGGCAATATTGAGATAGGAAAAGCAGGAAACTGCTACCACCATTTGGGTGGATGGAGTGTAAAGGGGACAGAGTGCCACCAGGGCTCAGAAGCTGAGCCTTCTAGTGGGAGCTGGCGCCTCTTGGTGGCTGTCTTGTGAGATCTGAAATCTATTGGAATGATTAGCCCGTGGGAACTGGTGTTATGGAGGAAGAATAGCCAATGCCAGAGATGCCTCCAAAGCAGAGAAAGAGAGGGCAGAACACTTCACCTTCTCTCTCCCACTCCCAAGTAATCCAGCAAGACTTCCTATCTGGCACACCTCCTCAGAGCCACTTATCAAGGGACCTTGGGAAATGTAAACCCTGAGATACAGGCAGAACTAGGGAAGGATGAGAATGAATCTAAGAGTAAGCAGGCAAATGACCAGCACAAGAAGTATATCCCTTTCTTGTAATTATGTACACATTTGCTGCTGTAGGTGGATTCATAAAGATGATACAGCACAGACCTTACTTCAGTAAAGCTTGCAATTATATGGCTGTATTTATATGTCTCTAGTAGTAACAGCATGAATGCCAGATGAATCTTATGTATCCTAGCATTTATCTCCTGGTAGGGCTACATATATAGATATAGATACAGATACAGACATCCTCATGCATATCATCTTATGAGAGGCATGAAATTACTTAAAGTAGCAAGCTTTTGAATAAGACTCTACCTAAGTATTTTCCCCATATTGACTGCTTTATTCAGTATTTTTACCTGTTAATTGTGAAAATAAGGAAACCCAAACAACATACACCTTCCCTCCCGTAAGCTTGGCTTTCTTTAGTAATTTACAATTACACAGCCAAGACGATTTATCTAAATTTAGTGGACCACACATGATGTGTGAAAATGAGATACTAAACATACGGAGAGGAAATAGAATGGAGAATCCTGCTTTGAGATATTCATTTCTGTGGAAACTTTAATCCTTATTTTTAGTATTTCCACATCTACAAAATAGTCTATGGGGGGTGGAAAGGGAACTTTTTTCTTTTGTTTTAAGAGTGTTATTCTAGATAGCAAATACTCTTGCCAAACTTTTTGCTTGCACCCTGAATATAAGTTTGTGAAATGTATTTGTCAAAAATCATAGAGGGGGTGAGTATAGCTCAGTGGTAGAGTGCATGCTTAGCACAGCATGCACAAGGTCCTGGGTTCAATCCCCAGTACCTCCATTAAAAAAGAAATCAGATAAGTTTGGAAAATTTACATTCTATACCGAGGTAAAAAAAAAAAGACATTTTTTTAAAATTAATTGTTTTTTATTGAGTTATAGTCAGTTTACAATGTTGTGTCAATATGTTTTGAATATGTGAATTCTCTACCCTGTGGTTCAGGCATGGACCCAGTGATCCACATAACATCTTCCTCTTTTTGCCCAGCAGATGAGGAAGGATTTGCTAGAGAGGCTGACGGCGTGAGAATGTACTACTTCTCTTACCCCTCCAGATTGGGTTTCTCCCCAACTGGCCAAGCAGTTATTTCTGAAGAGTCTTGGATGCTATCCACATGACCACATACTCACTTTTACATAGTAATGCCTCCCAGGAGAACCAAGGGGATATCTTTGGGAATCACCAAAAAATATTTCACTTTCTAAACTCACCATCTACAAATTATGTGACACTGAATACTGGATTCAGTGTGAACATGGCAAAAGACGAATGTTTCTCCCACTGTCCTGTTGCAGGCCAGCTTGTAGCCATGCTTTTCGGGGGGTGAAAAAAAGGCATTAAGCCATTAGGAAATGCATAGGCTAAGGGAGGGATGTGAGAGGATACCAAAAATTAGGTTCCTTTTGCAACTTCCCATTTTTGGAGGGTGGAGTAGCTTTTTATCATCTTTGCATAGGGCCCTCAATAAAATGTTTATTAAATAAATTCATTAAAGAAGGCTTAGAAGTATGACAGCCCTTCAAATATTTGAAAATTGTTATCATATGTGAGAGGAATTATTGAGCCTCTCTTTAATAGCCACCCTTTGCTCTTAGTTTTCCTCCCTTTAAAGACACACAGAACAATGAATGGGAGAGTTTTAAAATTATTAGAAGTGTTTGAAAACTGACCACAAAGAGATTTCCTTGCAGCTGCTTCTGGAAACACCATAGGAGAAAATATGATTTCTGTAGACAGTCAGTCTAGACGACCACTAACTGGCCTCCCAACTCTGGCAGTTAGAATCATAGACTCTTCATTTTTCATTATTGTTCAAATAGTTATGTTTATGTTCATTAATAAAAATATCTTCAAAGTATGCAAAGAATTAAAATACAACTGAGACTGAAGGAAATATAATGGCCAATTTATTTATTTGAATAATTGAATAAGAAGCTCAACTCTTGACATAATTAAGCCTCTTTCATTCTGTGGAAAGTTCATTTGATTCTATTACCCTCTCATCTTGAAAGAGAAGATGAAAAGGAAGGAAGGAAGGAAGGAAGAAATGGAAATAACAAATCTGACAATGAAGGAAAGGAAAATTCTTGTTCTTTGTTTCCCTGTTGGCTCACTCACTCTTTAGACCCTCTGGACCTGGAGAGAAGCAGGTTAATGGAATAGTGGGTCCAGAAGCCCAGAGGTGGTTGGCCAACTCCAGACATCAAATCAATGACCTCAGTCCTTATTTCCCTCCACCCTTCCATCACATTCACTCATGATAATCATCAATTTCTTCTGAAAAATTCCATTCTCTTGGCCTTTGTGAACCTTCAGAAGAGTTGAAAAAGACTCAGGGGAAATCACATCTCCCCTGTCTGTTCCGTTTCTTTCTCTCTTCACTACTCTTGAATTATTCCAAGCGTCAGACCTACTTCCTTTCCTTTTCGTTATTCCACCATTCCCACCTAGATGACCCCTAATGTCTATCTCCACCCCTAGTCTCCTTCTTTGTTTTTAGTCCTCTATTTCTGATCACCTCTTTGGAAATTCTTGGATACACCTAATTTCACTATATTCCAAATTAGAATCTTTCCATCACTAGTCCTGTTCCTCCTCTTGGTTTTTCAGGTGGGGTGAGTAAAGGATTCCAGTCAAGATGGGTCTAAGGTTTGGGGAACTATGGAAAGAAAGATGTTAGTCAGACGTATGACAGGTAGGACTGGATATCTTTCTCCTCTCCATTTTATTAAGCACAAACCCATTATTACTGATTTAATTTGTAGAAAAAGTCATTGGTAATCTCTTTATGTACTGTGCTGTTTTATAGTTTAATTTGTAAGGGACTTATATACTAAACTAAGTCTGTCAACTCTGCTTATGTTCTAGGCTCTTAAATGTCTCAAATTCAGCTTCTTTCACTTTGTAGGTATTTGGAAACTTAATCTCCACAGTTGGGAGGCAGTGTATTTGTGAGCTTGCTGTAATAGATTATGGGCAATGAAAAAATAATCAAGTGTGGGATTCATAAAAATGGAAAACTTATCAAGGCATTAATTGAACCTACACCTCCTTGAATCTCTCCTTTATATACTTCCTCCTCAAATTCCTAACCACAGTGGATGGGTTTTGTTATTGGCATATACGGAACATCTCTTTTTCTCTAATATTATCTGGGGATATTCTCTGACCTGAGTGCATTCTGCATACAAATGGAATGACTGGAAATGGCTCTTTGTCTGACAGGCTGAACTATGTTTTAAACACCTGCTGTCTAAATACATATTAAGGAAGCTCCTCCAAGTACATGCCACTGTCTATCCACGGAAATACTCAGCTGTCTGGAAGGACAAGTGTTATGTCACATGAGCTCTCAGTGTCTCTTGCCCCATCCTGAAGACAAATATAAGAGAGAGAAATAAGAACTCCTTTCAGCATACATGCCAAAGTGCCTTATGTTACAGCTTTTAAAAGCATGTAGCATATTTATTTGTTTGCCAGAATTAGGCAATTACTATACAAGATTCTGATCTTGTCTGAAACTGCAGTAGTGGGACTGTCATCTTCTAATGGAATTGTGTACTCATGGGCCACCAGTCTTTCTCTAGTGACAGTGCCCCATGTCTTCTCAGGGATGCAAGGAGGGGGATCTTGGTGGGAAGAACTAGGAGAAATGTGTGCTTGTTCTCCCTTCCTAGTCCCTTTATCTGTGACTTAGGAAGTGCAAAGATGAGGGTCTGGGATGACTTTGGGAGCAAATACAGTGAAGAAATGAGAGAAATGAAAGGGTTGATTTTTTTTTTTTCAGGGTGGCAGTGCTGAAGAATTGGTAGTAGGGAAAAAGAGTTCCATGAACTGGTGGAAGCAATAAAAATGGTTTAAGTCACCTGTCAGCCGTGGGTTTGTGCTGGTTAACACGCTGCACCTACAGCAGAGCTATCACCTTGCGTTGCTTTGTTACTACTAGGAACACGTAGAAATGCTTTTTAAACATTAGCAGTTCTCTTTTTATATTTTTAAGAATATGTGTGCAGGAAAAAAATGGATGAAAATACATCAAAATGGTTACTAGTTTTTAATTCATTTTTACATCCTATTTCTTTTCCACTTAACATTATAACTTAAGCATTTCTCCAGGTTAATAAATATACTTTGAAACCACAGAATATTATAAAGTCATTCAAAATGTTTTGGTTATACTAGCCTAGGGCTGAATTTTGTATTTAATGACTATATAAATTGCTTCTAATATTTTGCTGAAATATTATGTATTGTAATACAGAGTATTATGTATTATATTATATAATTATATAATATAACAGAGTATACAAATATTATTTGTTCAGTGATATATCACTGAAACCAACATAAATGTACTAGAATTTTACCTTTTCAATATCAAAACTTACTTTGCCAACACTTAGAATGAGTGAAAAATTGCCAATGAGCGTTAAGATATTATGTGGCTCAGGCCTCGCCCCAGATGAGACCTGGGTTTCTAATTTGCCTCCACCATCACAGGGAGCCGGGGGTTAAACGCCTAGCAGATGGTGCTGCCGCTCTTGATGCTGCTGACTGAGCGTCTCAGGAATTTAAAGACTTACTTAAACAGGGTTAATACATGGAAGACAGCTGGTCTGCGACAGAATGAGAGGTCAGGAGGTCGGTCACATTTCCCTGAACACGGAGGACACACCAGGCAGGATCAGGGAAAACCTTTTAGGGAGAGGAAAAAAGCAGAAGTGTTCTATTTAAGGGAGCAACTGAATGAGAGGGTAGATGATGCTATGGTAGAGCAGAGCACCACCAAATATGGAGGGAGGGGGACGGGGAAGTGAAGGAGGACAGAGACAGACATGGTGGAACGCTGCCCCACAGCCTCCACGCTTGAGATGAGGGGAGAGACCATCCCTCCAGCCCATTTTCCAAGTCCAAAGTTTATGGTTCTGTATTTTCACCAGTATGTGGATGTGAGTTAGGAGAGCTTTGATCTTGCCAGGCTATTAGAAATTTAATGTGTCTAATTCTCTCTGTAAGAGGACATAGTGGGATGTTATCAAGTTGGAAGAAGCTATTGATGTCTTGCAATTAAAATCTCATCAAAGACAGTGGGTGACAGCTCTTGCAGTCCAAATTCTGCAAATATCTTGAGGGTCTATTCTTTGTGGAAGCACTGTGATAGATATTATAGGGGTTTAAAATGAGAAAAAAATAAGATGGTCTCGGCTTTTGGGTAGCTTACTATGTAATACAAGGGTGGTGGATGGAGGAATTAGGCAGATGTGCTGGTGACTATAATACTAAGGTGACTAAGAAAACTGGTGCAAAGAAGTGGTAGGTAGTTCAGAAGCAGGAGAGATAAGGATCAGCGAGGAAGACTGAATTTTTGTGAAGGATGTGGGAAAACATTAACAAAGATGTAGATGTAGGAGGCTATTATAAATGAAGGAATCACAAAGAAAGGCATCAGGGACTGTTTCCACCCAACGCCACCTCCCGCCCCCACCACACCTCCTGCCCCCACCACACATGGGGACATATACTTCGTCTTAAAGTGCTCTGAGGTCTCTTTATGTAATAAATCAATCGATCCTCAACTTCCGCTTCTGGCATTAAACAGTGTTTCAAAATATATTTTGAATATCTGAAGACTCAGTTTATATATGGTCTATAGATTGATACAGGGAAAGACCACGGGCTTTAATGCTAGACAGAGTTGTGTTCAAATTTCAATTCACTTCCTAGTTCTGTGACCTTGAATAAGTTACTCAATCTCACTGAGCAGTGTTATGATCTATAAAAATGAAGAACATAAGCGTGGACTTTACCAAGTTGTCCTAATAATTAAACAGGAAAAGGTGTTAATCCATTTGCTTGCTAAGGGCTAGTATTCTGCTTTCTCTGCATTCTCTTCTGTAAGTGACCAAGTCTGTCTGTGCTCCCTGCCTCCTTGTTCACACTAGAGGGCGACATCATCCCATTCTTATCTCAAAGGATTCCAGGAGTGAGAGTCTTCTTTGCAGACAGGATTTTTCTAAATGCCTGAGCAAGGGAGGAAGCAGAAACTCTGTGCTCCAGGAAATGAATACGGCAGTAAGAGATAAACTGTGGAAGGACTTTGGAGCAGCTGCAGTGTCCTGTGTGGGCAACAGCTGTGTATGAAGACATCACCAGAAGGCATCGTTCCAGCATCTATTTCTGCCAGCTGGGTTGGGAGGACCTCTGGTGCTACTGGAGCAACAGACCTTTAGACTGGGCATCTAAGTGACCTGCTTGGTTACTACTAGAAAACCACTGGGCTTGTCTGGTATCTCTAAAAAGCTGCTGGAATTTGTTTGCTGGAGAGTCAGAACTACGGTGACCATGTGTTCTAGTTTGCCTGGGACAGTCCTGGTTTATGCCTGGGATAATTTTTTTAAATTGAAGTATAGTTGATTTACAATGTTGTGTTAGTTTCTGGTGTATAGCATAGTCATTCATTTATACGTATATATTCTTTTTCATTATACGCCATTACAGGGAGTTGAATATGGTTCCCTGTGCTATACAGTAGGACATTGTTGTTCATCTATTTTATATATAGTAGTATCTACAAATCCTAAACTCCCAATTTATCCCTTCCCACCCCCTACCCCTTCCCCCCGGTAACCATAAGTTTGTTCTCTATGTCTGTGAGTCTGTCTCTGTTTCGTAAATAAGTTCATTTGTGTCTCTTTTTTTAAAATTCCACGTATAAGTGATGGTGTATGATATTTTTCTTTCTCTTTCTGGCTTACTTCACTTAGTATGACGATCTCATAACAGTGCCCCTTTTACTCTCAGTGCCCTGGTTTGGAGGATAAGTTACATGGCCACCCTACTCAGAATATCAGAAGGGGTACTTACTAACAATGTGGATCTGACCCAGCAAGGGTCCTCGGGTCTGGTTAAGACCATGCATGGGCAGTGTGGGGACTCTGCCCACTCCCACAAGACACATGAAGAAGAGGAAGGTATGACCTTGAGGCTTCCAATGGACTGGCTCCGTGAAGCAGTGACCTTTGAAGATGTTACCCTGGGTTTTACCCAGAGGAGTGGGAAATGCTGGGCCTGGAACAGACTCCCTGTACAGGGAGATGATGCTGGAGAACTACAGGAACCTGGTCTCAGTGGGTGAGGATGGCCTCTGTGTCAATGAAGATCTGCACTTTGCAGGAAAAAAAAAAGGAAAAAATAAAAATATACATGGTGTTTAGAGTCAGAAAGTGACAGATGTATCTGGGTTAAAATCCCTGCTTTGTCTGTGTGTCATTGGCAAATTATTTAACCTTTCTAAGCTTCAATTTCCTGATGTATAGATTAGAGATAAAAACAGAACATACATGCATTGTACCTTTTAATCCTCCTAATTAAAGTGCTTATGACATGTAGCAATGCATAGTAGCTACCCTTGTTATTATTTTTTAAATTCCCTTTAAGATTCAGGCTATCTAAATTCTCTGAATTCAAGGGGGATTTAAGCTACACTGGCTGAAGAGGTGAAGAAATTGAGGACTAAAGTAAAATGAATTGCTCAAGGTCACAAGACAATTACTGAGTTGCTCAAGATGAGAGCCAGATAAGCACCAGTTTCTCAGAACTCCCTGTCTGGTGCACCAAGCTGGTTGCTGTTTCCGCAGAGACTGTTCAGTATTAAAGATGTGACCTACTCTCTGTGTCCTTCAGCTTTAGCAAATACTGGACACAATATTATTCTGGAGCTAAAAGGACAGTTGACATTTGACTACTCTGCTTCATTTAAAAAACTTTTATTGCAAAATGGTCAAACATATGAATAAGAATAGAGAATCTTGTAATGAACCACCAGTGTATGCGACTCTGTCAAATCTTAACATTATGCTGTACCTGCTCCAGTCCTTTTTTCAAGACATTAAATGCCATAAACATAACTAAGACCTCTGTGCACTTCTCCTTTATCAAGCCTCTTCTCTTTTTTATTACACAGTGTTATTTAACAGATTTTAAACCTTAAGTGGTATTATATATATATCTCTGCAAACTTTTTTGTTTTGCTTAATATGTTTTCGGGATTTATCTATGTTCATAAATACTATATAGCATGCCATTATATGAGTATTCTACAATTCATTATCCATTTTCCTCTTTACAGTCGTTTTGGCTGGTTCCCAATTTTCACCTACATGAGACCTTCTGTAGGTGTTATAGACAGAAGTGGACTTGCATGGTCTTAGGGTATGAGTATCTTAGGCTTTACTCAATGTTGCCAAATTTGCCCTTTATTACCAAAAGTTTTCCAAAGTGATTGTTTCAATTTCCATTGTATGAAAGAAATTTTTCCCTGGTGAAAATATATTTACAGGCATACCTCAGAGGTAATTCAAGTTTGGTTCCAGACCACCACAATAAAGTAAATATCACAATAATGCAAGGCACACAAATTTGTTGGTTTCCCAGTACATATAAAAAGTAACTTTTATACTATACCGTAGTGCAATAAGTGTGCAATAGCATTATGTCTAAAAAAACAATATACACACCTTAATTTAAAAATACTTTATTTCTAAAAAGTGCTAACCATCATCTGACAATGCAGGGTTGCCACTAACCCTCAACTTGTAAACAAAAACAAAAGCAAAACCCCCAAACCAAAAAGCCATTAAAAAAAAAAAAATGCAATACCTGCAAAGTGCAGTAAAGCAAAGCACAATAAAATGTGATGTGCATGTATTTATTTATTTTAAAATCATAGTTATCCCAGCAACCAAGGAACAGAACAATTATGCTAGTTGTAAAGCAAATGTATTTCTAAGAGGTGGGGGAATGAATATTTATTGGTTGTCTACTGTGGGTCAGGCCCTATGCCAGGTGAATTATATTTGTTCCTTCAAATGCTTTTCAGTTAATTCCATTCGTATTGGTCACCAAGTCCTCTTAATTCTCCCTTAAAAACATCTCTTAAATTCATCCCTTCCACAGTTTCTTTAAGATGGTTTTGCAGAAGTGCAGAGGATACCAGCTGAACTGTATACCAACTTTGCCCTGGCCAGTCCATCCTTTTCAGTTGTCAGAATTCTGTTTCTAAAACCACAAACGGGATCTTGTCACTCACCTCTGTGGAAACCTTTTAGAGAGTTTTCCATTCTCTAGAGGATAAACTTCCAACTTTTGAATGAGGTCCGATTTTTCAGGCCTTGCATCACATTGGACCTTTCCGACCTCACCGCCTTCCTACCCACTCAGCCTTAATTCTCCAGCCACCCTAGATGGACTACTGCCCCAAATAAGCCAGGCACTTTCCCAACTGGGGAGGAGCATGTGCAAAGCCATGGAAGCTTCAGTGTTTTTTCCACCACCCTCATTTCAGGCAGAGTCACCACAAAACACAGCCTTGAGTGACTCATTCCCTGGAGTAGGTTGGGGAGGAGTGTTGAGTATGGCTTGCTTCAGAAAGGAAGGATTAGTTGAATGACTCAGCTCTGTGTCATGGGCAGGGAGACCATGTAACATAACTCAACCTATATATAACATATAACTTAACTGGGACACTTTTTTTAAAATTGCGATAAAAAAACATAAAATTTACTCTTAACCATTTTAAAATGTACATTGCAATAGTATTAACTCTACACAAAACTGAAACTCTATACCCACTGAACACAAACTCCCCTTTTCCCCTTCTCCCCAGTCCCTGGCCACCACCATTCTATTTTCTATATATATATATAGAATATATATGTAGAGAAGTATAGTCAGTTTACAATGTTTTGTCAATTTCTGGTGTACAGCACAATACTTCAGTCATATAGGAACATACATATATTTGTTTCATATTCTTTTTCACCATAGGTTACTACAAGATATTGAATATAGTTCCCTGTGCTATACAGTATAAACTTATTGTTTATCTATTTTATGTACATTAGTTAGTATCTGCAAGAACTCCCAATTTGTTGCTTCCCATCCCCTTCCCTCCCAGTAACCATAAGTTTGTTTTCTATGTCTGTGAGCCTATTTCTGTTTTGTAAATAAGTTTGTTTGTCTTTTTTTTTTTTTTTTTTTAGTTTCCACATATAAGTGATATCATACGATATTTTTCTTTCTCTTTCTGGCTTACTTCACTTAGAATGACAATCTCCAGGTCCATCCATGTTGCTGCAAATGGCATTATTTTATTCTTTTTATGGCTGAGTAGTATTCCATTGTATAAATATGCCACAACTTCTTTATCCAGTCACCTGTCGGTGAACATTTAGGTTGTTTCCATGTCTTGGCTATTGTAAATAGTGCTGCTATGATCATTGGGGTGCAGGTGTCTTTTTGAATTAAGGTTCCCTCTGGATATATATCCAGGAGTGGGATTGTTGGGTCATATGGTAAATCTATTTTTAGTTTTTTGAGGAATCTCCACACTGTTCTCCATAGTGGCTGCACCAAACTCCATTCCCACCAACAGGGTAGGAGGATTCCCTTTTCTCCACACCCTCTCCAGCATTTATCATTCGTGCACATCTTTTAAATCAGGTTGTCTGTTTTTGTTTGTTTGTTTTTTGTTTTTGGTATTGAGTTGTATGAGCTGCTTATATATTTTGAATATTAATCCCTTATCAGCCATATCATTAGCAAGTATTTTCTCCCATTCAGTAGGTTGTCTTTTTGTTTTGTTGATGGTTTCCTTTGTTGTGCCAAAGCCTTGAAGTTTAGTTAAGTCCCCATTTATTTATTATTGCTTTTGTTTCCTTTGCTTTAGGAGACAGGTCCAAAAAAGTATTGCTGTGATTTATGTCAAAGAGTGTTCTGCCTATGTTTTCTTTTAGGATTTTTGTAGTTTCTGGCCATACATTTGGGCTTTAATTTATTTTGATTTTATTTTTGTATAAGGTGTGAGAAAATGTTCTAATTTTATTCTTTGGCATGTAGCTCTCTAGTTTTCCCAGCACCACTTATTGAAGAGACTGTCTTTTCTCCACTGTATATTCTTGACTCCTTTGTCATAGGTTAGTTAGTTGGCCATAGGTGCATGAGTTTATATCTGGGCTCTCTGTTCTTTTCCATTGATCTATGTGTCTGTCTTTGTGCTAGTACCATACTGCTTTGATTACTGAAGCGTCATAGTATAGTTTGAGTAAGGGAGCTTGATACCTTCAGCTATGTTCTTTTTTTTGCCAAGGTTGCTTTGGCAATTCAGGATCTTTTGTAATTTCATATAAATTTCAGGATTATTTGTTCTAGTTCTATGAAAAATGTCATGGGTATTTTGATAGTGATTGCATTAAATCTGTAGATTGCTTTGGGTAGTAAACATTTCAACAATATTAATTCTTCCAATCCATGAACATGGGATATCTTTTCATTTATTTGTATCATCTTCAATTTCCTTCAGCAACGTCTTATAGTTTTCAGAGTATAGGTCTTTCACTTCCTTGGTTAAGTTTATTCCTAGGTATTTTATTCTCCTTGATTCAAATGGAAATGGGATTGTTTTCTTGTATTCTCTCTCTGATAGCTCATTATTAGCATATAGAAAAGCAACAGATTTGTGTATATTAATCTTGTATCCTGTGACTTAACTGAATTTATTTATTAGTTCTAAAAGTTTCTGGTGACATTTTAGGGTTTTTTTTATATATACTATCCTATCATCTGCAAACAGTGACAGTTTTACTTCCCTTCCAATTTAGATGCCCTTCTTTTTTTTTCCCCCTTATCTGATTGCTGTGGCTAGGACTTCCAATACTATGTTAAATAGAAGTGACAAGAGTGGACATCCTTGTCTTGTTCCTGATTTTAGAGAAAAGGCTTTCAGCTTTTTACCTTTGAGTATGATGTTAGCGGTAGGTTTATCATAAAAGGCCTTTGTTATGTTGAGATATGTTCCCTCTATACCAACTTTGATGAGAGTTTTTTAAAATTATAAATGGATTTTGAATTTTGTCAAATGATTTTTCTGCATCTATTGAGATGATCATGTAATTTTTACCCTTCTTTTGTTAATGTGGTATATCACATTGATTTGAGGATATTGAATGATCCTCACATCTCTGGAATAAATCACCCTTGATCATGATGTATGATCCTAATTTGGTTTGGTAATATTTTGTTGAGGATTTTTGCATCTGTATTCATCAAAGATATTGGCCTGTAGTTTTCTTTCTTCCTTCCTTCCTTCCTTCCTTCCTTCCTTCCTTCCTTCCTTCCTTCCTTCCTTCCTTCCTTTCTTTCCTTCCTTCCTTCCTTCCTTCCTTCCTTTCTTTCTTCCTTTCTTTCTTTCTTTCTTTCTTTCTTTCTTTCTTTCTTTCTTTCTTTCTTTCTTTCTTTCTTTCTTTCTTTCTTTCTTTCTTTCTTTCTTTCTTTCTTTCTTTCCTTCCTTCCTTCCTTCCTTCCTTCCTTCCTTCCTTCCTTCCTTCCTTCTCTTTGTCTGTTTTTGGTATCAGGGTGATGGTGGCTTCATAGAATGACTGTGGGAGTGTTCCCTCCTTTTCAATCTTTTGGAAAAGTTTGAGAAGGATCTGTATAAGTTCTTTTTTTCTCTCTCTCTCTTTTTGCTTCTGACTCAACATTTTCAAATGACTTGTCTTTGAATTCACTGAATTCTTCTGCTTGATCAAATCTGCTTTTGAAAGCCTGTAGTGAATTTTCAATCCAGTTATTGTATTCTTCAGCTCCAGACTTTCTCTTTGGTTCTCTTCTATTATCAATATTCTGTGTTGATATTCTGATTTTTGTTCATGTATCACTTTCTGATTTTTTAGTTGTCTGTGTTATCTTACAACTGATTGAACTTCTTTAAGATGGTTATTTTAAATTTTTTGTCAGGTAATTTATTGATTTCCATTTCTGAGAGTCAGTTTCTGAAGCTTTATTTTGTTAATCGATTGTATAAAGTTTCCCTATTTCTTCAAATGCTTCATTATATCTTGCTGGGATTTGGACATTTGAAAGAACAACCACCCATCCATTCTTTACATATTGCTTTTGTTCAGGGGAAGACCTTCACCAATCAGTCTGGCTAGAGATTCTGGAGGTCTCTCAAACTTTTTCTGGGGATGTGTTTTCTCTGGCTTTATACATGTAATTTCCCAGGTAGAGAGGTTTGCCTGTTTCTTTTTCTGGAGCTTATAATATCTTGCTCCCTCTGATGTCTCTCTGAATTGCAGGCTGTCTTGTGCAGCAACAAGCCACAGAGCTCTTCTTTATTTTCAGTGGCATGTCAGTTCCCCAACAACATTCCAAGTCAGGCTAGACAGAAACTAGTCCATGGTAGCTTCTGAAAAGCTGGGATATTGGATGGAAATGCTGCACTTTCCCTCCTGAGAGAGGAGCCATGAGCTGGATAGTTTCTCATGATCAGGCAGCTGAGGTGTGCTAT
This sequence comes from Camelus bactrianus, assembly GCF_048773025.1. Classification (NCBI taxonomy): domain Eukaryota; kingdom Metazoa; phylum Chordata; class Mammalia; order Artiodactyla; family Camelidae; genus Camelus; species Camelus bactrianus. Next base: position 88,257,323 of record NC_133540.1, on the reverse strand, counting down.
CTTGAGGGAAGAGTTGTCTTGGGTGAAAAACAATGACTTTTTCCACTCACTTCAAGACAGCTGTTCTTGCCTTGCATTTCTAGGGATTACTGTGTTCTCAAAAAAGGTTTTTGCACTATATATTGTTGTTAAGTTGGTGTTTCTTGGGGGGAATGAGTTTTGGGACTTTTTATTCTGTCATCTGTTCATGTCACTCCTTAATTGGAACAATTTTGAGAGTGAACTTAATTTTTACATAACATAATACACTATTGAGACACCTTTGAGAAGGGATGGTTAAAATAACTAAAATTATAGAATTTTTTGGAATTTATTAACTATGTAACATATTGGTTTTGTTATATTGGTAGGCCTGTAAAATAGTCCTATTTTGAAATACTTTCAATAAAAATACCATATACTTATGTATATTAAACTAAAATATAGTAACTATAAAAAGCAAGTAAATTTACCTTGAATGTTGAAGTTTTAAACTGAATTGACAATAGCATTCACAATTGTGAGAGCTATTTCACCTTTATTGTAATGAACTTCCAACCTTAATTCTCTGCAGTGGAAGAAAACAATGACATAAAACTGACATAATTGAATATTTCCACTCTTGGAGCCAACACACTGATAGTTCTCACTTGACTTTTGCACATGCGAAGAACATTTAGAATTGAAAATGAGCAAAATAATTTATAAGTTTTCTCCAAATGAAAACTCATGCCTCACCTGGAGATATGTAAATACTAACTTCTGAGGCTGCATATGTTAAATCATCATCTTTGGGCACAGTTTTTTATATAACAATGACTAACTTTTTTTTAGAAAAAATTACATTGTCTTTTTTTTTTAAAAAAAAGTAATCATCTTGTTGAAGTGTTATTCAGGTACTTCATAAAAAAGTATGCAGATTATAAGTGCAGAGCTCAGTGAACACTTTGGATCAAGAAATAGGACATTAGAAGCACCCATTCTCCCACTATAATACACCCTTCCTTCCCAAGCGCAATTGTTATTTGACACCTAGCACCATCATTTAGCGTTGCCTTCTTTTGAACTTCATATAAATGGTATCATACATTATGTTCTTTTAAAATTCTGGCTCCTTTCCTTCAGTATGTAATTTGTGAAATTCATTTATATTGCATATAGCAGGAGTTTTTCTCCTTTCTTTACTTCAAAGTATTCTTTTATGTGAATGCCATAATTTATTCAGCCATTCTAAATTTCTACTATTTCTTTTCAGTTTTGGCTATTATGGAAAATGCCATAGTGAACACTGTTGTGCCTTTTGGGGTGCTTATGTTCTCATTTTTGTTGGGTATATACCTAGAAGTAGAATTGCTGTGTCATAATGTAAGCATATGTTAGGCTCTAACAGATACTACAAAACAGATGCTTTGCATCTGGATTGCTCAGGCTCTATTTCCTGCACACATTTCACATATATTTCATCTGTAATTTTCCAGATTTCCTGTCTGGAGGCCCAGTAGCTTCAGGCATCTCACAGACTGGGGCATGGATCACTGCATAAGTAGCTAACACACCAAGTGACCATTGAAAGCAGAAGTGTGGAGTATTTCCATCCTCTCACTTCTCTGTGGGGAAGGCATAAGCTTGATTAGTTCCCCTTGAAGCTCAGGAAGTGGGGAGTGGTGGGCAAGAGAATTGCTGGTAATTAGGAGGGCATCTGGAGACTGAAATTTCCTTTCCTGGTTGAATGTACTCTCTACCACTAGACTTGTTGAGCTGTTTCTGCTTGAAAGGGGAAAGATCAAAAAAGAGGTCTGAGAAGACACAGTGTATAGTAATGTCAGGCCAGGTAGGAAATTTGTGTTTCCAGATAGGTACAGAAAATAAATCTTGCCCATTCCCATACACTCCAGAATTGGGACTAGGGAGCGAAGTTGGAGTGGCAGGCTTGCTGTTCCAGTGTGGGGCAAAGGGGCAGGAATATCAAAGGAATATAGTACGAGGCCATCAGCTGGAAGATACGACTGAATCTCCCAAGGGACCACTAAACCTAGGCGAGTTACTTGGGATTAAATTCCTCATCAGTGAAGCACTGGTTATCCACACCATGTCTACGTGCAGCAAGCTCGATCAGTGGAGATGACCAAGAGAAAGGGAATATCAGCATTGCCTGGTCAGTCCCATTACCAGATGTCTTTTCTTCTCATCCCTCTGGGGTTAGGCTCAGAAGGAGGGAATCTTCAAGGAAGGAGGGGTGTGGTGTGAAAGAGCCAATCACACTCCATTCATACCTGCCTAAGCTGTCAGTCAGGTTGCAAGATTGGAAATGGGAGCCTCTATCAAACAAGTGATTAAAATTAAAAATAAACAGAACTGAGTCCTAATAACCAAAGACATTCTGTTTTAACAACTGAAAGGGACAGCAAATTGTAGAGCAAAACTGAGATGATATTAGGGGTCCTGCTACCCAGTAAAAAGGAGGATTAACAGAGCAGAATTGAAAACATTTACTAGAAAAATGAAACAGTTCTATGTTTATACCCAAGTTTTTGAGACTGCTCAGTCAAATGAGTCACACAGCCTGACATACAATGCTTGGTTAATGTCATCCTCACCAACAGGACAGAGCTTGCATCTGTTTTTGGCCCCCATTACGTTCCTATGCTTAGCATAGGACCTGGGACATAGCAAACATTGGTTCAAATATTTGTTGAATGAGTAGCATGAATAATCTGTTTTTCTCACTACCACATTTTTGTGTTCTAACTAAAAAATTGTACACACTCCTAATGATAATTGAACTCTCTCTGAAGGTAATCATCCATGAAAGCATTATACCATATTATTCAATTTTCAGCATCTTTTGAAAAATTTAGCTTTTTGTCTTCTAAAATCAGAGTAAATTTACGGAGAGTCTGCTTTTTAATTGGAAACTAATATTAGCCGATCTATAACTTTAACTTATTACCTAAACTAAGAAAAACTAAACAGAAGAATGTGGCTAGAAAACTAAACAAATACTTTATTGATGTGTCTACGAGCTTCTTTCCAAATTGGTTCACTTGGTAGATTGAGTTAATAAGAGTTACTACTTGGAGTTTAACTTTCTGGTATTTTTATTGCATTTAGAAATCTTTTTTCCAAGAAAATCCAATTATTAATGGCATGAATAACAACAGGTTTCAGCCAGCAGCATACAGTGGGCCAGGATGAAGCTATTATCTGTTTAAGTTCTGTGTGATTCAGGGATCCACTCACTTTTTCTTGGCTGAGGGATACTGTTTGGGGCTTTTGATTACTAAAGCACTAACTGAAGCTTTTCCTACAATGATCATATTTATAAGGTAGTTCTGTGGCATGGACTCAAGGACAGTAATATAGCAAGGTGCATAACAAGTCATTTACATTCATTTTCTTCCATAATCTACCAGGGTTCTATACTGGAATAATAAGCAACATTTCTCATTTTTATTTTTAATAAGCTTTTAATTTTAGAACAGTGTAGGTACAGAGAGTTCCTATATACTCAGCGCCCAGTTTCCTTATTGCTAACATCTTGTATGAGTATGGTACATTTTGCATCACTATTGATGCATTATCATTAGCTTAAACCCATAATTTATTCAGATTTCCTTAGTTTTCTACCTAATATCCTTTTTCTGTTCCAGGATCTCATTCAAGATACCATGTTATATGTAGTTGTCATATCTACTTAAGCTCCTCTTGGCTGTGACAGTTTCTTTTTTTTTTTTAAACATTGTTTATTGAGTTATAGTCATTTTAAAATGTGTGTCAAATTCCAGTGCAGAGCACAATTTTTCAATTATACATGAACATACGTATATTCATTGTCACATTTTTTTTCACTGTGAGCTACCACAAGATCTTGTATATATTTCCCTGTGCTATATAGTATAATGTTGTTTATCTATTCTATATATGCCTGTCAGTATCTACAAATTTCGAACTCCCAGTCTGTCCCTTCCCAGCCCCCTCTGCCTTGGCAACCACAAGTTTATATTCTATGTCTATGAGTCTGTTTCTGTTTTGTATTTGTTTTTTGTTTGTTTTGTTTTTTGTTTTTAGATTCCACATACGAGTGATCTCATATGGTATTTTTTTTTCTCTTTCTGGCTTACTTCACTTAGAATGACATTCTCCAGGAACATCCATGTTGCTGCAAATGGAGTTATGTTGTCGGTTTTTATGGCTGAATAGTATTCCATTGTATAAATATACCACCTCTTCTTTATCCAGTCATCTGTTGATGGACATTTAGGCTGTTTCCATGTCTTGGCTATTGTAAATAGTGCTGCTATGAACATTGGGGTGCAGGTGTCTTTTTGAAGTAGGGTTTTTTCTGGATATATGCCCAGGAGCGGGATTACTATTCCTAGTCTTTTGAGGAATCTCCATACTGTTTTCCACAGTGGCTGCACCAAACTGCATTCCCAACAGCAATTTAGGAGGGTTCCCTTTTCTACACATTGGCTGTGACAGTTTCTTAAACTCTCCTTGTTTTTGATGACCTTGACAATTTAGAGGAGTTTTCATCCTGTATTTTGTAGAATGTCCCTCATTTGGGGTTCTTCCTTTTTATCACAGCTAGACTGGAGTTATGTGTTTTTGGGAGGAAGGCCACAGACATAAAGGGCTGTTCAAGGGTCCACACCATCAACATGGCTTATCACTGTTGATGTTGACTGGGCTGTCTGCCTGATGATAGTGTTTATCAGGTTTGTTTATTCTAAAGTTACTCTTCCCTTTTCCATACTGTATTCTTGGGAAGAAAGTCAGATGCACCTACTTTTGAGAGCAGCTCAAATTCCTGCAAAATTCCAGTTTTAATTTGATTTTATTCTGGTATGACTTTCTGTACCATGTCACACATAGGTAAGCATGAATGCACAAGTGTTCATACACAAGTTCTCTCTTTCTCTTTTCTACATAAAGAGATCCAAAGAGATCTACACAAAGAGGTCTCAGATTCAAAATCTAGGCCACAAACAAGATCTTCTCTCTATACCAGAAGTTTATCAAGGACTATAGATTGAAACCATAGATTTGAAAGGGATTTTAAAAAAAAATTTCAAATGGGCTCTTGTTTCATTGGAAACAAAAGGTGCCAAGGACCCTCTTTCACTATCTAAACTCCTCCAAGTGACTCTAGAACAAGGGTCAGCAAACTAAGGCCCATGGATCAAATCTGGCCTCCACATGTTTTTATAATGAAGGTTTTGTAGGAACACAGCCATGGGCATTCGTTTACATTTTGTTTGTGACTGGCTTTCATACTACAATGGCTGAGTTGAGGAGTTGCAACAGAAACTGTACAGATTGCAAAGCCTAAAATCTTTACTATCTGCCTCTTGACATGAAGTTTGCTGACCCCTGAATTAGCCATGTACTACACCATCTATGAAGGACATACAAAGAAGGTGATTCTAAACTGACTCTCCCACCACTAGCCCATTAACAGCTTTTTACGAGGAAGCTAAGAATCCACAACTGCTCAGACTCAGTAAGGATTTCTTTGGAGAATTAGCGTGCTACGTTCTCCATGGGGCAAAGCAGACAGGTGCTTTCCTCATCCCCATTCCCAAACTGAAGCCAAGAGATGGAGACTTCAAAGGAATCACTTTGAGAGCTTAACATATGCTTCCCGAAATTTGGATGACACTTTGGATGAGTCGTTCTTGAAAAAAAAAATGTCTAGAAGAGGAAGCTTTGTTAGAGGGTGAATGGTTAGAGTAAGGAGAAAGGACCACAGTGGCAGTGACATGGACCTAATATAGTAACTGTTCTCCTTCTCTTCTTCCTCTCCTTCCACATCCCTTCCTTCTTCTTCAAAGCTTTATTTTATCATCACAATCACCCTTTTAAAGTGTATAACCAAGTGGATTTTAGTATATTCAGAGAGTCATGGAACCATCACCATTTTCTAATTGTGGAATCTTTTCATTTCACCTAAAAGAGACCCTGTAACCATTAGCAGTCACTCCCCAGTCCTCCTACACCCAAGCCCCAGTCAACCTCTAATCTACTTTCAGCCTCTGTAGATTTGCCTATTTGGGTAATAAATGGGATTACACAATATACTTTGTTTTTGGTCTGGCTTCTTTTACTTAGCATAATGTTTTCAAGTTTCATCTATGTCATAGCATGAATCAGTACTTCATTACTTTTTATGACTGAAAAATATTCCATTGTATAGATGTACCATTTTTAATCCATTCATCAGTTGAGGGACATTTGAGTTATTTCTGCTTTTATGACACTGTAAATAATACTGCTAGGAACATTTGTGTTACAAGTTTTTCTGTTTTCAATTCTCTTGAGTATACACCTGGGAGTGAAATTGCTGAGTTATATCTAACTCTGTTCAACTTTTTGAGGAACTCCCAGACTGTTCTGCTGTACCAATATACATTTCTACCAACAATGAGAATGCAGTGTATGAGAGTTTCAACTTCTCTACATCTTTGTCAACACTTGTTATTGTCTACCATTTTTTTAAATTATAGCCATCCTAGTGGCTTTATCCTTAGTATAAAGTGACATACGATTGTGATTTTGATTTTCATTACACTAATGATATTGATTTTGAGCATCTTTTTATGTGTTCACGAGCCATTTGTATATTTTCTTTAAAGAAATTTATTCAGATCCTTTTGTCCACTTTAAAAATTGGATCATTTGTCTTTTTATTGTTGAGTTATGGGTCACTGTTTTTGAGTTGTCTTAATGAATCTCCACTATACAGGCCTGCTGGGAAGAGTGAGAAGGCCAGACTACCAGATATCACCAGAAGTCAGGGGCAGAGCTATGTCATGTGTGACAATCAGGGGGCGGCATCAGCCTTGCTAAAGGAATATAAATAAGTCTCCTAAAAATTCATAAAACACTAAAGAGAAAAAGAGCCAGAAATGGGGCATGCAACAGTGCATCGGTAGCATCAGTGTCAAGAGATATCTCCTTTTCCTTAAATCTTTCCCTTCCACCTCCTTCATTTTCTCTAGGGGGTCAGAATGAGTGGCTAATTAATCAGTGATCAGGGAGGAGTAGGGAGAGTAACTTGATAAAGGGGAAGGGAAACACCCGAATGGACTGAGAGTGAAGTTTTGATTCAGATTTAATTGAACTTTTTTACTAAGTCAAAGATGGAGCCCATTTATCATGGGCATAGAGTAATCAGAAGAAACATTGGACCTACCTGAAATTTCATTTAGGATGGGAAAGACAGAAGAAGCTCAATTGAGTCAAAGGCAGTTATGTGAAAATAAACATTAATGTAGTTTATAATGTCACCCTTACTGAGTCCAGCTTGTTTGATAGGCCAGTTACAAGCTCTTTGACCTACTTAGCACCTGATATAAACGTCTAAGACATGACTGGATGTGTGTGTGTGTGTGTGTGTGTGTGTGTGTGTGTGTGTGTGTGTGTGTGTTAAGGAGGCACCAAGGTGGAATGGATTAGAAAGTCAGAGAAGAGGAAAAGTCTGAAGCTGGGAGGCCAGGATGTAGGCTGGACAGTCAAATTTGACATTGTACTCCATATACAGCATGGTGGGGAGAGCAGCAGGAATGAAAACAGTGAGCTTGACATCAGTGAAGCTAAGGTATGGCCCTGGAGGCTGAGGGAAGACAGCCATAGGGATGCTGGGAGAATCCTGTATGAGCAGAGTAAGTGGGGTTATAGATAAAATACTTTGGTGCTGTGGTCTGGAAGCTTCAGTGAGGAGTATATCAGCCACAACTCTTGGCTTGGTTTTAGATTGAGGTGGGAGAAACTGAGAGACTTGAGAAAAAAGAGGAAGTATGTGACGAGTTAATGGAGTTTGAAAGGGAACAATGAAGGAGCCATCAAGGGTCATTAATGGGAAGAAGCAAGGATAAGAGACAAGGTCAGGGGTGGGGATAGGGCTGAGGGGATAGCAAGGGCAGGATCTAGAGAGGTCTCTGCAGAGGGCCAGTGATTCTAGGGATGAAGGAGATGGGGGAGGGAGCAGGCAGACAAGGGAAGTGGGAACAATGGAGCTATTGACAGAACTACTTGGTCCTAAATTTCCATTGTAAATTTGAGCCATTGGTGTCATCAACCTGGTTATATGAATAACAATCCCATTAAGTTGAAACCCCAAATACCAATGCTAAGAAGAACTTGGGGTTTCTTTGACCAGTGGTTTTTATTGTGAAATTCTTCAATTTGAAAAGGGGACTTTCCAGTGGAAATAATAGACAGTAAATTGTTTACTTGGCAAAACACCATTAGAATAAGCTAAGGACCTTCATATACAATGATATGATAACAGGAGTTTACCTGCCAAGTGCTTTCAGAATGAGATGGTAGGGAAATTCTTCCTGACTAGCAAAGCAAAGAAAATGTTCTAAAAGTTACTAAATTTTACATTTAAAGGAAAATACAGCCATGAAAAAGTAGGAGAAAAAATGTTGGACCATTAATGGATAAACTGGGTGGGAATCAAGCAAAAAGATGACGGAATAGTTTGAAGTTGCTAGCCAAAGATTCATTCTTAATATTGGAACAAATAGAAAAAACCTTTTCAGGACTGCTTTGCTCAGATTTATTGCCCCATTTTCCTTCCAGGGTGTATTTAGTGCTGAAAAGGAACAAAGAGAAAAAACGAGTGGGGAGTGATTATTAAAGCACAAAAGTATTTATATGATATGTTATCAAATACAAAGGAAGTTTATAAAAGTTTGCTTCTGCTGCATTTTTAAATTTTATTTTTTCCCATCAAAGTGGGCTTATTGAATATTGATCTTTCATCTAGCACTGTACCAGTGCTATGCATGGGATTCAGTAAAGGTATAGGCATGATTCTTATCTTTATGGAGCTTACATGCTCTTAGGAAAACAAGACCAACTACATGAGGTACCACAAAAAGAGAACAATATAAATGGCTTTGAAATAAATTACTTAATTGAATATGATCATGCATATTGACAGAAATATCAGATAATACTTTCATGGTTAAAGCAATTGCTAGATTGTAATACTGTGAAGAATGCACTGTGCAAAACACTGTTTCATAACAACCGCAAAAAAGTTGCCCTTGACCACATCTGCTAAGTCCACATTATAGCTCAAACAAAGGTAGGCAATCCTTCGATTATTTCCTAGAGCTTGGTCCATGAAACGGTAGTATCTTAAGATACTTTGAGAAAAAGGATTTGGTGGTCAAATTGGAGAAATGGGGTATACCATGTCTCCTTCTTGGAGAATTATAGTAACACAGGCATAACAAAGGCTCTGAGAACTCCTGCAGGCAAAGAACTCATGTTACAACTCTATAACCTACACACCCCAAACTTTTTTGACTATTGAATTCTCTAATTGCTGAACCCACTTTGGCAAGTACTGTATTAAAGGATACACATGAGATACTCAAGATGACAAAGTGAAGCTCATTTGCACCTGGACAAGGGATTTATTTACCAATATTCTTAATAAAAGCCAAGGCTTTAGTAGTCTAGCCTCTGTGTAAAGTCACAGGAAATGAAAACACATATATGACTCCAGGGGCCTTGAGGAACAATATAGACCTTTACTGTGGGAGTTTATACAGCATACCATGCAGAAGTCTTCCCAATGACTTTCTCTAAATATTCTTTTCATTCCCTAAATGTCTACATTCATCTAGCCATTAAAATGTCTCTCCTACTGTATTTGTGTAGATGTTTTTTCCACCATCTTGCTGCTCAACTCTGTCTCCTTCCTTCTTCACTCCTACTCTTTTTTGACCCACCTTCCGGCTGTTAGTGACTGCCAAGACTTCAGCCCCCACCTCCTCATTATATTATTCCACAGTGGGGCAGCTGTAGAACATGGACACTCCAGTCCTGTGTTTCAATTGTTCTCCATGAGATATAAGGGGAGCCTCTTGACATTCTTCTTCTCACTTTTACTCTCAAGGTTTTTCTTATGAGGTTTTATGGTAGAGCGTTTTTAGTGATGAGTTCCTTGTACCTACCAAAAACAACACACCTAATTGTGTTGAATATCCCTGCAGGTATATTTATGCTAACAGGTCTCTTTTTGGATTGGCTTATGTCTACTAATCAGCTAATTCCCAAGGAATGTCTACAAAATGATACCTATAAAACAACTTCTACGATGAACTACATGAAATATCATTTTTCACCCTTCAGAATGGCTGACATTAAAAAGTTGATATATGCTGGAGACGGTGTGGAGAAAAGGGAACCTCCTACATGGTTGGTGGGAATGTAATTTGGTACAGCCACTATGGAGGAGAGTATGGAGATTCCTTTAAAAACTAAACATAGACCTTCCATATGATCCAGCAATCCCACTCCTGAGCATATATTTGGAGAAAACTCCAATTTGAAAAGATACATGCACCCCAATGTTCATAGCAGCATTATTTACAATAGCCAAGACATGGAAGCAAACTAAATGTCCATTGACAGATAACTAGATAAAGAAGATATAAACAATGGAATACTACTCAGCCATAAAAAAGAATGAAATAATGCCTTTTGCAGCAACATGGATGGACCTAGATATTATCATACTAAGTGAAATAAGTCAGACAGAGAAAGACAAATATTATATATCACTTTATGTGTAGAATCTAAAAAAAATGGCACAAATGAACTTATGTACAAAACAGAAACAGACTCAGAGGCATACAAAAACTTATGGTTACCAAAGGGGAAAGGAGTGGGACTGAAACATTGGGAGTTTGGTATTAGCAGATACAAACCATATACAGAACAGATATACAACAAGATTCTACTGTATAGCACAAGGAACTATATTCTATAGCTTGTAATAACCTATAATGAAAAAGAATATATATATAACTGAATCACTATGCTGTATACCAGGAACTAACACAACATTGTAAATCAACTATACTTCAATTAAAAAAAAAAAGAAAAAAATGATATCTATAAGATAACTTCTATTCTGCATTTAACTTAAAAAGGATTTTTCCTTTCCACTTCAAAAAAGATGGCAAACGAAACTCACTCAACTTTAACCCCAAAGAACCCACAGAAGTAGAAGTCAATGAAGCTGAAAATTTAAGGCAAAACTATAGGGTAGTTGAGTTCTGGTTTAGAAGATAATGGTAATCCAGAATGGAAGAGGATCTACTGCCTTTGATGCAGAGAGGCCAGGGAAAACTTTATAACCCATGCCCTTTAGTCCCCACCAACTTGGTCTTGGGAGGAAGTGCAAGCGACATGATAGGGTGATATCAGGGCAGTATTCAAGCTTGATTGGAGTGAAAAAGGAACAGCAAAGATGCTACAGACCGTCAGCCTTTGGGCATTCTTCACCCTGATCTCACCTCCTATATCCTGAGAGTATGTGGGGTGAAAGATGCTTATTAGAGACTTAGCCTATTAAACCTGAATTTGTATAATATAAATAAAAAATAAATAATTGATATAGAAAGCAATAATAAAGATGAATTCCAAAATAAATGCAATTTGAAAAACGAATGAATGAACTGGGTGAATAAATGAAAAAATTCTTCCATAAAGCACCAGAGACAGAGTTGGAAAATATGAAACAAAATATTTAAAGGATCATAGTAGTAATGTAAATACCTGTTTTATTGCAGAACTAGAAAGATAGTAAATATATACATACACAAAGAAGAGAAAATATTTGAGGAGATAATGACCAAAATATTCTCAGATTTAAAGAAAAGTGAAAGACCTCAGACAGAAAATGTTTGTCCACAGAAGACCCTAGGTACATTATACAGTAAAAATTTAAAAATCAAAAATAAAAAGAAAATTCTCAAAAGTTCAAGAGATAAAGACCTCGTATTAAGAACTAAGCATAAGAATTACACCAAACATATTGGAGACAAGAAAATATTTCAAAGAAATGAAAAGAATGCTGAAACCACAATTTTATAACCAGCGAATCTATCATTTGAGAGTGAAATAAAGATATTCTCTAGTATACATGTACTTCCAAAGCTTACCCTCTTTATAACAGGATTAGAGGATTTACTATTACATGTAGCAAGAAAAATGTAAAGAATCAAGGAGTTAACCAGTCAAAAATGTGAAAGACCTTTAAAAAGAGCAATTTAAAATCAAGTAGATGACATACAGGAATACTGGCATAAATGGAGAGGTATTCCATATTCCTGGGTAGGGCAAGGTAGTATTATAAAGATTTTAATTCTCTCTAAGGTAATTGATAAATCCAGTGCAACTCCAATTAAACTCCTAGCAAGTTTATTTGAGAAACTTAACAAATTTATCCTAAAATTTGGAATAGTCAAGATCCCATGAAAGTTGCTAAGCCAACTCTGGAAAATATGACAGATAATAGGAATACATAAAAGCTATATTCAGAAAAACCGTGAAAGACAAAGAGAACAACGAAAAAAGTGGAGAGAAAAGAATATAGTAGAGAGAATAAAGTCCAGAAATGTTATATATGCTTATCTGTTATGTGATAGAGGTAACTTCACAATCAATGTGTGAAATGAATAGAATGTCTCCAAATGAATGTGGGGAAAATAGCTTACTGTGTAGAGAAAAAGTTGGGTACCTGCCTTACACCATATAAAGGTGAACCTCAGATTAATTAAAGACATAAATGTGAAATAAAAGTATAGAACTAATAGTTGAAGGCATAGGAGAATATTTTTCTAATTTTTGGAATAGGGAACATCATTTAAAACAAGTGCCTGAAAGCATAAACCAGAGGATAAAATGTTGATGGAATTGACCTCATCAACTGTTCCTTGAAGGACATTACAAAGTCCATGGATGAGAGATTGGGTTGATATGGTCAGTGGAAGCCATCCACCAAGGGCATCGGTCAGGGTGGGGAAGGGTGGAGATTAAACGTGGAGGAACAGAGAATTCAGCACACTTTTCCCCCACATTTTCCTTTGTTCTCATATATATATGTACATATTTGTGTTAGTTTAATTTACAATTATAAAATTTTGATAATGGTGATATTTTGATGGTTTTGCTTTTCTTTCTTTTTTAAATTTTTTTACAATATTTGTTGCAGCTATAGAGTGTGCCAATGATATCAACAGTTTAGTGATCAGATTGCAGATTACTTTGGAGTCACAAATCATAGCTTTGTAGGTTCAAAAATGATTTGAACAGTGCAACCCAAGGGCATTCAGTCTTTTGAGAACAGGTTCTTTTTCTTTTTAAATTTTTGTTGAAGTATAGTTGTAGTACAGTATTATATTAGTTTCAGGTGAACAACATAGTGATTTAATATTTTTATACATTCCACAGCATACAAAGTTATTGCAATGCTATTGACTGTATTCCCTGTATTAGAGCAAGTTCTTTTTAACCAGGAGACTGACCTGGTCACCAGAATGACTGTTTATTTTTTAATGATTATGAAGGAGACCATTTCCTCTTACTTTCATTAATCATTCACTCCCCATACCAGTGGATTAGTTTACAGTGATTGAAATATTCATGTTACTCCCCCGAGCAGCATCTTTCAAGTATCAGGGCACCTGGGATATCAAAACGGGTCTTAGTAGAAGGAGGTTCCATATAGACCTAGTAAACCCTTCTCTGGTGATCTAAAGTCTTCTCTCTCCCAGATCAGAGCTTCTCTCCTGTGGACAGTGCTGGAGGGAAAAACTCTAGGAAACGCTGCCTCCCTGACTCTCATTTGTCATTTTCAGGTTAATCTCTTCTCTTTTCTTCTGTTGAATTGTCTGTCGTTTGGAAACATACACAACCTAATCTGTGCAATCTGGTCAGAAAATGGGGGTCACTGCAGTAATAAACTGTTTCCTTGGCTTAGCTCTCCCCACTTATTGAAGGATCTCCTGCCCTCTTCTGTAGCATCTCTGACTTACTGTAAATTTCCTACCCTTTCTTCTGAGAGTTCCCAGGATACCACTTACAAAAGCTCATGAATAAATTCTCACAACTTCCACTGACCTCTGAGGTCACTACTGTCCCAAAACTAAGGGTGACCATCATAACATTGATGTCTGCACTGAGTGCTGCTCCTTGCTCAAAAGCTGCCTCCCACTGCTGCTGAGTTTGTGGGCATCTCTAAGCCACAGGTACGCTTGGGCTCATGCTGAGCCTATCATGTAAACCCTTCTGCCACCCCTGGAAGTTGGCTTGCTGGTGTTGTTGCAGTGCCTTTGACATCAACTGCCTTCGACATCAACTGCCTTCTGTTACACCCCAACTCCAGGTTGTGTTGGGTCAGTGCCCTTCACTGAGTCCAGGCGAACTTCTGACTCCCACCCCTACCCTATTCCCAAAATAGCATGGCCTCAGGCTTCTAACATTGCACACAGAGACGTGTGCCAGACAGCTCTCGAGTGTTGACATAAGTCCAAGGGGTCTGGGTCAGAGAACAAACTCAAGTCCTCAGACATGAATTCCCCTTCATGCCGAAGACTGATATATTGTTCTTGAACAAACTGAGTGTCTTTATCCTCTGCTGCCTTAATATGGGTTCTTTCCTAGAAGCTCCTTCTTTAGTAGATAGTCAACATATAACTGAACAAGCCCGAATATGAGTTTAGGCTCAGCTAGGACCACCGCATCCTTCATCTCCACCCTACCCAATAAATACACATATTCTGATATGTTGATAGTTTTATGGAAAACATTTTAAAGAGAATTCTGGATCACAATTTCATCCATTCTGTCAGTTTTACTGGGAAAGCCCTGCCTTTTATTCTCATATACCTTTCTAATCATATTTTTGTTTTCAGCTTTTTTTCAATTAACAATATAATACTCCTTATGTTAATAGTTGTGTAACAATTCTTTTCAGTGGCTACATAATACTTTATCAAATAGTTGTAGCATACTGTACCTACAATGCCCCATTATTGAACATTTATATTACTCTGTTGAGTGGTGTTAGGATAAGCTAGGTTATGCTATAGCAACGAACAACTGCAAAATACAAGTTGTTTTTTTTTTTTTTGAGATGAAGGTTTATTTCTTGCTAATGCAAAGTCATCTGTAGATCTAGATGGCTCTTTGAGGCAACTGTCCTCCCTGCAATGGCTCAGCTATTGATCCTCTGGTGTTCCTCTCTGAATAAGAAGCTTCTGCATTCACAGAGGTAGGGGAAGATCACTAGAGAGTTCATGTGGGCTTTCTCTGCCATAGCCCAGAAGTAATACACATTCACTTCCTTCACAGCCCATTGTTCAGAACTAGTCACCTGCCCCTCCCTGACTGCACGGGAACTGAGCACACATGGAGTCAGTAGACCAGGGGTCTGGCTGAATGGACACAAAAACAAGACCCATATATTTTCTGCCTACAAGAGACTCACTTCGGATCTACAGACACATAACAGCCTGAAAGTGAGGGGACAGAAAAATAGATTCCATGCAAATGGAAATTAAAAGAAAGCTAGAGTAGCAATACTTATATCAGACAAAATAGACTTTAAAGTAAAGACTGTCACAAGAGACAAAGAAGGACACTACGTAATGCTCAAGGGGTCAATCCAAGAAGAGGATGTAACAATTGTAAATATATATGCACCCAAAATAGGAGCACCTCAATATATAAGGCAAATGTTAACAGATATAAAGGGAGAAATTGATAATAACATAATAATAGTGGGGGATCTTAACACTCCACTTACATCAATGGACAGATCACACAGACAGAAAATCAATATGGAAATACGGGCCTTAAACGACGCATTAGGTCAGATAGACTTAACTGATATTTGTAGAGCATTCCATTTGAAAGCAGCAGTAACATATTCTTTTCAAGTGCACATGGAACATTCCCCAGGACACATCACATGCTGGACCAAAAGTAAGCCTTGGTAAATTTAAGAAAACTGAAATCATATCAAGCATCTTTTCCAACCACAACACTATGAGATTAGAAATCAACTACAAGAAAAAAAAAGCAAAAAACACAAACACGTGGAAGCTCAACAATATGCTTTAAACAATCAATGGATCACTGAAGACATCAAGAAGAAATAAAAAAAAATACCTAGAGACAAATCAAAATGAAAACACAACGATTCTAGCCAGAAAGAGAAAGGAAAATACCATGTGAGATCGCTCATACGCGGAATCTAAAACAAAAACCAAAAACCAAAAAAACGTAAATACAAAACAGAAACAGACTCATAGACATAGAATACAAACTTGTGGTTACCAGGGGGATGGGGGGTGGGAAGGGACAGACTGGGATTTCAAAAAGTAGAATAGATAAACAAGATTGTACTATGTAGCACAGGGAAATATATACAGGATCTTGTGGTGGCTCACAGCGAAAGAGAATGTGACAATGAATGTATGTATGTTCATGTATAACTGAAAAATAGTGCTGTATACTGGAATTTGACACAACATTGTAAAATGACTATGACTCAAAAAAAAATGTTTAAAAAAAAAAAAGAAAACACAACGATCCAAAAACCTACGGGATACAGCAAAAGTACTTTTAAGAGGGAAGTTTATAGCAATACAAGCTTAAACTCAGGAATCAAGAAAAACTTCAAATAAACAATCTAACCTCACACAAAGCAACTAGAGAAACAAGAACATACAAAATCTAAAGTTAGTAGAAGGAAAGGCTGAACAATATTTATAATGAAAATTGTGAAACACATGAAAACATGAAAGAATTTTACAGTGAACATTTATTTGTATGCTCACCCCCTCGATACTACTAAATATTTTACTAGCTTCACCACATATCTACCATCTACCAATACTCAAAACAAACAAAAATTGAATGTAAACAGAAAGCAAATGTAAATAAACTTTGAACTCTACTTAATTTTATTCAAGCTGAAGTATTTAGTAGGAAGTGTACTAATGTCTTTAAATTACTTTGAAATCCCTCCAAAAAAATAAAAAGACCCTTCATGAAAAAGACGTACAAAGACCATTAGTCATGTAAAAAAAAAGAGCTCAATATAATTTGTCATCAGTGAAATGCAAGTTAGAACCACATTGGGATACCATTTTATACTCCCTAGAATGCTAAATTAAGACTGACAAAGCCAAGTGCTGGTGAGGATGTGAAGCAACGGAAACTCTTCAACACTGCTGGTGGAAATGTAAATGGTACAACACTGAAAAGCAATTATTTCTAAAATTAAATATACATGAACTATATGACCTAGAAATTCCACTCTTAGGTTTCTGTTAAACCAGAGGAAGTGAAAACTATGTCCACAAAAAAGATTTGCATATAAATGTTCATAGCAGTGTTACTCCTAATAGTTAAGAACTAGAAACACATGTCGATCTACAGGTGAAGAGACAAACAAATTGTGATTTATAATCCAATTAAATACTATTCAACATTAAAAAAGGAAATAAACTATTAATCTGTGCCAAAATATGGAAGAATCTTAAAACTATTGTGTTAGTAATGTTAAATTTCCAAGGACTTGGGGTTTTTTGACAGTATAAAATTTCCCATTTATTCACAATTTATACATGTATCAAATCATTATGTTGTACACCTGAAATTAATATAATGTTATATGTTAATTATATATCAATAAAAATAATTAATTTTTTAAAAAAGAACAGCAGGTTTTATGCAAATTGATAACAAAAAAAATTTCTCCATTTAAGAAAGATCTAAACCTAGGTGGCTTTGTTTTATTGTCACACAGAATCCCACCCCTCAGGTCCCCTGCAAGCCCCCAGTCTTTGCTGAGCAGCAGGGAGTATGTTGGACAATCCCTCTAGAGGACCAGTGCCAAAGTGCTGGCTCCTACTTGGCCTCACTTCTGGTTCCCAGGTTTCAGGCAAGGGGTAGGTGAACTGGAGAAGTGGCTAAAAGCTGAGTAGGAGCCTCTCGCAGCTGGGAAGTACTGCTTAGGAATCTAAGAATAAGCCAAGCAGCCCGGCGCTTCCTCCCACCTGCTGGGGCTAGAGATGGATCAAAGGTCAAAAAAGCCTTGAATCAGGCAATCAGGCCTGGCAAAGCAGGGAACCAGCAGGGCAGAAGCCTTAGTCCTCAAACTCAGGGCAGAACACGCTTCTAACCCTAGATCCACACTCAGGACACAGCTCCCTCTAGAGGAAGACAAGTGGAGGGACAGGCCAGAGGAACCACATGGACGCCATGCGGTTTCCCTTTCTTCTACACCTGTCCAGGCTCCAAGGCCAGGGAAGGAGGTTAAGCATTCATGGATCTCCTGCAGGTGCCAAGGGCAGTTGGTCCATTAGCCAATTTTCAGATTCGCTTCAGCACCCTTGGGACCGGTCTGTAGTGGCATAGTTGTTGGTAGCGTCTTCCTGGCCAGGTATCAGCTGCTCAGGGTGGAAGAGCTGCCTATACACGCCAGTTCTTACCCCTATGACCGCTGGTCCAGGGCCACAAAGACAGCCCAGGAAGGTGCTTGCCAGCCCTTGTCTCGTTGAAGACGTGTTGGAGTTATTGAGTTATTGCTGCTCTCCAGCGCCTGGTCGCTGGGCATGGTGCCCTCGGACCGGATGCAGTGCTGCAGGCAGTAGAGCTCCCAGCAGGGGTTACCCGTCTGTGCCCCAGCCTGGCCCACAGGCTGGAGATACGCGTGGACTCTTCAAGTGGCCCCACCTCCCCTTCACCATGTTTGTTCCATCAGGTGAACTTTGTGGAGGGTAGTTTACTACAGACATTCTGTGACTCTCCAGCAACACCGCAGATCTCCTGAGTCCATGTATTTTTCTTAAACCTTTGATGTTATTGTACAATAGTTTCGAAAAGGAAGTTGGTGCTATAAAAATACATTTTCATCCCATAGCATCTAACAGAAATTCCTCAAAGAATCCTACATGTGGACAGTGGTTCCAGAGTTGTTGCTGTGCTCCCCTAATTTTAAAATAGGCCCTCCATTCAATGGGAATCTCAAAGGGCAAGGGAGAGAAGAGTCTAGTTTCGTACTGCCTGGCACTATATTGCTATTTTTTTCCCTCCAGAATTTCTCATTCTACATAGCAACACACTGCGACCTTAAAGGATTTAATCCAGATGTTTCAGGCACTCTCAGAATAAAGCAGTGTGATAAGAATATTGAATTAAAGCTCAAGAAGTCAGACATTAACCATCATATTTTTCAAGAATGATTAATGACATGGGAAAATATTTATGAATATAACATGAGAAAAGCAGCGCACAGTATAGTGTTTTAAGGCAAGTCATTCAAAACTCTCCAATTATATTTTTTCCCAGGAAAACATTGTTTATGAAAATTTAAAGTTAATATAGAGGTATTGATCATCCTGTCTCTTTTACAATAGCCCCATGAGAAGTCCAGAAGAAAGAAAATTGCTCTAGAATTGTTTACTTAATGGACACTCCAAATGTCTGGATCCAACCATAAATCTATCTATTCGTCCTTAGTGTCCCACCTTTTTTAAATAAGAAGGTGTAGAGACTCTAGACCCATACTGCCTGGATTTAAATACTGGCTTAACTGTTTACTCACTGGAAATCCTTTGCAAATTGTTTATACTCTTAACTTTAAATTATTTAAGCTTAAATCCTGAGATTACTCTTGTGTAAAAAAGGGGTGATACTAGTACTTTCCTCAAAGGGTTGTTGTCAGAATCAAATGAGTGTATGCAAAACACTTAGGATAGCGAGTGGCACATAATAAACTTTGAGTAAATGTTCACTTTTAAAATAATGATAACTCCTCATTCATGCATCTTTATGAAGCTCTAGCCCAGCAGCTTCTAAAATGGGTCCCAATGATCCCTGCCTCTTTTCATTCATGCTTATGTATAATCTCCTTCCTTTTGGTGAGAGTTGGACCTAGAGGCTTGCTTATGTTTTGGAACCAGATTCCGTTTGTCCAATGCACAGCAAGTTAAGACATTGAGACACTGAGGTTTACAGCAAAGAGAGGGTGTATTCACAATGTAGCCAAGCAAGGAGATGGGACAACACGTCCCAGATCTGCCTCCCTGAAGGCAAGAGGCTCTGGGTATTCACGGGACAGCGAATAGAGAAGCAGGACGTCCTGAGGTGTGGGGAGTTCAGGGAAAGGCAACTGGAAAAAGGTGCGGTCACCACTGTTTTGCACAGGCGTAGTTGCAGGCCTCGGCACGTTCAAAAGTGGCAGCACTTAGCATGATCTGAGGGGGAGTTTTTAGCCCTCTCGTGTCAAAAGATCGCTAAGCAAACACTCACCCATGCCCACTTGGAGGATAGGGGGTCCTATTCAGTCTTAACCAGCTCAGCTTGAACGAGACACAGCTGACTGCAAGTTCCTGGAAAACAAAGCAGGCAAACATCAGATTGTTTGGGCTCCGTGCTGCCTGGAGGACATGCAAGTCTTAAAACGACCTTGAATAATGAAGGCAGGTGAAATGGATTTGAGTAATGACCCACAATTTCACTTACAATTAATAAAATGTGGGAGAAGTGATGAAATGACACTTCTGAGATAAGGTCATACAAGACAATGACTTCTGCCTGGCTTTCACTCTCTGACTCTTTTCACTTGATCGTTCTGATAAAGCAAACGGCTGTATGGTGAGCAGCCCTATGGAGAAACCCATGTGGCAAGAAACTGAGTGTCCTCTGGCCAACGGCCAGTGAGACAGTGAAGCCCTCGGCGCAACAGCCTGCCAGGTGCTGCATCCTGCCAGCAGCCATGGGAGTGAGCTGAGAAGAGGGCTCTTCCCTCTTCGAGTCTTGAGATGACTGCAGCCCTTCTGACACCTTAACTGGAGCCTTGTGAGAGACGCTGAGCCAGACGACTCGGGTAAGCTGCACCTACATTCCTGACCCAGGAAGCCAATTTGTTATTTAATCCACTAAGTTTGGGATAATTCATTATGCAGTGTTACATGACCATTACATACCTTGGTATGAGAAGAGGGGTGCCTTTATAACAACTACTTAGAAACTTCAGAGCTGCTAGGGGAGCAGGCAGTGGGAGGAGGCTGGAAGGACCTTGAGAAACATAATAAAGGAAGCCTAAGTCTCTTCGAACAACCTGGCAGTGGAAATTCGGACGGTGCCTGGGAGGACTCAAAAGGAAGTGAGAGATGTGTTACTGGAAACCAGAGGAAGGGGAATCCTTGTTATGTACTGGCAGGAATCTTAGCACTACTGTCATCTGAAATTGTGTGGAAAGCAGAAAAAGTGTGGAGTAAATTCAGTAATCCAGCTAAAGAGATGTCCAAGCGTGTTGGTACTGCCTAGTTTCTTCTTGCTTGTAATGAACTGCAACAGGAGACAGAGAACTTGAGGGAAGGACCATTAAACAGAAAGGAGCCAGAACTTGAAGGTTTTGAAAAATCTCCTCCTCAGAGAACAAATAAATGCTAAAGTTAGGAAATGACTTCTTAGTACTGTCAGGAACATGTGGTCTAGAGATAAAGCCACGGAAGTGACTGTACAACATTTTGTTCAGACCTCAGAGAGATCAAAGGACCAAGTTATCATCCAGTCCACAAAAGGGCCCTTTCAAGAGCTTAAGGACACATCTTTCAGATCTTCTCTAACAATGGGGCCCATGGGAAGCTTAGAGTGTGGTCTCTTGTTCTTCTCAGCAGGAGCACAGTGTAGAGAAGAGCTGATCTAGAAGAGATTTATAGGTGTGTCATTTGTCTAATGGTGTGAGCCCCAAGGAATTGCACAGAAGCCCCAAAAAATATTGGAGAAAACTATATAAACAGAAACATTGCTGGCTTGGACTGAAAAAACAGATAGGGGCAGTGGGGTTGTAGCTCAGTGGTAGACTACGTGCTTAGCATGCACAAAGTCCTGGGTTCAATCCCCAGTGCCTTCATAAAACCAACAAACAAAAACAAACAAAAAACAAACTTACTAAGTGAAAGGGACAGACAGGACAAAATGGAAAGAAGCCACTGGGTCTCCAAAATTCTACTGGCAGGAAGCAGGCTAAGAAAATTACTCAGCCACAAACAAGTGCTACCTTTCACGAAAAAGTAAGGATGACTCAGGATGGAACAACAGCCTAGAGAGTGGAGCCAGGAGCCATGGAGAATTATTCCTAGGCTTTGAAAGCAAAGGGAGGAACTTGCAACATTCCCTCTGTTGGATTTCAGAATTGCTATGGGCAGTGACTCCTTTGTGCATCCTATTTCCCTGGTTTTTGAGCAGGAGTAATTGCCCTGTGCCTGCACAGCTATTGTATTGGGCGTATGTAAGGTGGATAACTATTTGTTTAGTTTCACAGATCTATAGATTGAGAGGAACTGCACTCAAGAGAGCTGTCTTTAAGGAGATACCCCCAAGGACACTCATCCATACCTGGACAGTATTTAGATGAGAAGATAATGGATTTTGACACTCATACTCTCTGCCCAGCTAGGTGTTCTCTTTCATATTCTCATTTACTTAAGCATTTATTGAGTGCCTACTGTTTACCAGTCACTGAGTTACATGTAGGGTATTCAAAGTTAAATAAGACATGGTTCCTTACTTTAATTCTGGTGGGAAAGACAGAAGTAAATCCAGGACATCACTATGGAGAAGTAAGTACCACATAGTGATATACCCAGCATGCAGTGGGAGCATCTAAATCATGGAAGCCAGAGAAGAAGTCTGGATGAGGAGATACCTGAGACAAGTCCTGCAGGACAAGGAGAGGGGATTTGAGTTGAACTGTATGAAATTAACATTCTTGTAGTTCAGAAATGGCTGCTTATTGGTAATTTAATACGGTCCAACCTGATACGTAGGTGAGGGGTATTCTAAGCAGAGGGCTTCCAGTTGAAAATGATAAAGGTTTATCAACAACTGGGCTTTTTCTCCCAGAACAAGTTCGTAGTTCCCGCTTTTGTCCACTGTGGAAGGTACTGGTTTGGTGGCCTGAGATATTTCCTCCAGACTTCAGAGCAGACATTGAGCGAAATGGCTGAGACCCATGTGGGAGTGAATCAGGGTGAGTCTGTCCACCTATACTATCACGGCTTTGATGTTGACAGGAGACAGCTGGGTGCTGTCTGTACACAAGCAGCACATTTGTTCTGAGAGGGAGAGCAGTTCTAAGGAAAAGCAGCTGTCATAGGGGAGCTGATGAATAGGCCATTCCCCCAAACCCACCATGTTATTTCATGCCACAGTCATCAGCCAGCTCCCCATAATTCCATCCTTAGCATGGCTGCAGAGAAGCTGAAGGTGGATGAAATGCTGATCATTGAGTTTCACCAGTTATTTGGAATATGAATCACAAATGGATTTGCACTAATGATATTTTTAGAGTGGCTTTGTATAATTTTCATCGAATATTTTGTATATTGACTTTTCACCCTGTTAAGCTTGGTTTGACTTAAGAAAAATGTAGTGAGCATACTGGTTTTTCTCTTTTTGGCATGGTAGTAGTTAAATAAATAAAAGAAAATGCATGGGTTCATGAAAAAAAAAGGTGAGCAAAAAATACAGGGAGAAAGAGGACATGTGTATAACAAAAGGGAACCATGTTAACAAAAATATTTAGAACCACTGACCAAGGGGAGAAAAAGGTATAGCTGGCTTGGTTCTCTGGGGAGGAGCGATTCCCTGTGTCCTAGGGCCAAACCCATAGATTTCAAGGCTGAACAAGTTTCCTCTTTTTCTCACCCCACCTCTTTTTTTAAGTTTCAATGTTATCTGGCTAATGTGTTCAATTTCAATATTGTGGTAGGAATGTCTGAAGAACTGTCAATATTTGATTTGGCTCCAGCATCTTGGCCACCATCCAACCTAGAAATGGAGGGTCCTGGTTCTGCATGGCACAGGGCTTATGCCTCCCTGGAAGTCACAGAGCAAGAGGAGCCTGACTCGGGGGGGTGGGGGGCGGGGGAGCAGCCCGGCCTGTCCTGGGCCCTGGCAGACGAGCACCAGCCCTCCTCCAGTGGTGGCACTCATTCTTCAGCAGGCCGAAGTCTTCAAATTTCACTAAAATGACATTAAAGATGTTATAAAAAGGCTAAAAACCCAAGAGCAAAGGTAGTGAGAGGAAAAAGAAGCTATATAACAATTGACAAGTGGTAATCAACTTAGTGGACCAGAGAAAGTGGAATCTTCTTTAAAAGTGAAGGAAACTCTGAAAAGGAATAACTCATTCCATAAAACCTCACGCAATAGATGTGGAAAAAGACTCACGTCAAGACATATCATCATACTTCTGAACCCTGAGTCAAACAGGCCTGGCCTCAGCGGACCATCCTGACTTGTCCCCTTGCCGCCTACTCTCTGCCTCAGCTCAGCTCACTGGATGCAGCTTCTCAGCCTCTTGGCTAAAGGTGACCACTGGCCTGGATTCTCCCTCCCTGTTTCTTTCAGACTGTCTAGGCTGTATGCTGCTCAAACTGGGAACATCAGACTTTCTTGTTAATGTGTGACTGACTGTCCATCTCACTTAACATTTCCGTGTGGGACAACATAATTGTTCATTCTCTCTCTCTTTTAAAAGTGAACACTTTCGGGTCTTGAACTTCAAAAAGTCACATGGATATAGATATGATCAATAGTTTCCTTAAATACTTTCCTCCTAACTGCCTATTTAAAAGCAATATGAAAATGGTTGTTTGAAATATGACATAATTCTTCACATATTTATCCACTGTGCATATGTTATTCAGTGAAGATATGGCTTGATTTCCAAATAACAAAAAGTTCAGAAGATTATCAGGACAATTGAATACTGGGTGTCTGAGTTGATAAGTCACCTTTCTTTAGGTAGGAGATCTCATAGATACCTTCCTGTTTTACTGCGGTTAGTCTATTTCTTCAATCTAGTTAACAGAGCACCAAATGCTTTATCTGCACCACTCTTTCAGCCGAGTTGTTAAAACACTACTCCATGAGATCAGCATTATAGACGCCACTTACACGTAAAGAAGCAGAGACTAACTTAGAGGGTTAAATCAAGGTTGAATAGCCCAAATGCAATGCTATGTACAGTCACCAAATCAGAGTCACATAATCTCTGAGGACAGCCAAAAATTTCTCTTGAATTTTTAAAAGGAAGAGCTTGGAGAAAGATCTTTCTATTCAGCTGAATTTGTAAATCTCTTGTATGGTCCTGGATTGAATCATGCCTGCTCTGCCACTTCTAAAGACACCTTGTGAACGAAGGTAAGCGTGGACTCAGGATCAGCCCTGCATAAGTAAAATCAGTGCTCACTGGCTTCAAAGACCCGAAACAGGTAGGATGTCTCAATGGGAACCAGAAGGAAGCGATTCGTTAGGAACAATGTTACCCTCAGGACAATAGCTCCAAATATTAAAATGGAAAAATTGGCAAGAGTGAAATACAACTGATATTTTAGTAATGACAGTTAAAATATTTGTTCTTTCTCTAATTTCCAACCTAAGAACCCTTCCTAAGCATTAAAAGCAATGTGAGTGGCATATATATATAATATATTTATATGTTATATATTTATATATTATATTTGTATTTATATATTACATATGTGGAAATATATATATCCACAAGAACATGCTTAAATTATGTTAGAAATCCGTAAATGTCTAAAGAAATTAGAAAATAGAAGCAAATAAATATGTACTAATTGTGATAGGTGCTATGAAGGAAATGAGCAGGGAGGGACAAGGCCTATTTGACGGCTCTGCAATGCACGGTGACGCAGGGGACTTGCTCTTCTCTGTTACAAGCATTTCTACTTTCTGGGCTCCATCTCTTCACAACACAGTTTTATGTCTCCATGCCTTTGCCCAAGTTCTTTCCTCTACTTGAAATGTCATTTTCTCTTATATTCGCAAGTATGAACACTACTGGGACTTCAGAGCCCAGTAGATTTCCCTTGTCCTCGCACTGAGAGTCAAGCTCCCCACTCTCTCTCAGTCCTGCTGGCACAGCTCTTGTTATGTTTTGCCTGATATTATAGTTACTCTCAGTGAGCTGATGTGCAGTTTAAGAGTAGGGATTGGGTCTTCCTAATCTGCATTTCCCGTACAGTTCCATAAGGAGGAGGTGAGTAATGCTTGGCTGGGATCTCCAAGGCCATCAAGTTCAGATGAGGAAACTATGAGTTATAAACTGTGAGTATGATTTGCTCTGTCTCCCAATTGCCCATGGACATGCCCTCAGCTACCTCAAATAGGTGAGTCAGATTTGCAGCTGATGCTTGAATGGGGAAAGAGGGCAGAAAAGGTGTGCTGGGTGCCTTCAAACTCTTGGATGTAATACCTCAAAATTTTGGAAGAAACAGAGATGCTGAAATTTGGCAAAAGAAGTAGGGAAAGTTTAGCTAAGGCTGCTTAGGCTGGCCTACGCAAAAAGTGTCAATCAACTGTTTTTTAAAACCACACAATCCCATTATAACAAATCGCCCAACTTTCAGTCCTGGCCCCTGTGGTTCCAAGAAACACCTAGAAAAGACATGATTCATCATTGTACTTCTGCAGTTTTAGAAATACTCCATTTCCCAACACTATCATCAACTGAACTCGGGAAAAAAGATTCTGAAGCTAAGTCATTGCACTGAGAAAAGTATGAATGAAGGGGAAATTCTGGACCAATATTAATTATGTGAAAGGTAGAATCTAAGACATGCATTAAAAACAAGCTACCTGTAATGCAAATCAGATCCCGGGGCTCACAATGCCTGTCTCTTGTGAGGGATAACAGACACGTGTTGTTTGCACAGCATCTCTCTCTGGGGAGCCACCTTGAGCACATACTTCTTAATCACCACTTCAGAGCCTCTTGCCCTCAGCTGTCTCTGGTGCTGGTTCTGCGTGGGTCCTACTGACTTCACATGGGAGCAAACTGCTAGCCTCCGCTTCCTGCTAGCACCACACACCTCTTGCCTTCTACCCTTCACACGGCACAAATAAAACTGCCTGTCATAAACAAGTTTTATTACTCATTACTGAGAGCGCTGGCTGTACTGGCTGACACAAGGGAGGAGATGTGGAGTGTCAGATCCATTAAATGTCTGTTACCTTAATCCTCTCCCAAATCTGAGCAGTGGACACTATTCATTCCACCTTCCAGATGAAGAAACTGAGTGTCGACAAAGGTGAGTGATTGGGCCAGAGTCCCATGGTCTTAAACGACAGAACTAGAATTTGAACCTGGTTTGTCTACCTCTTAACACATTATTATCTCCGGGTAGCTTGTTACCTCTCAAATAGTGATGTGACTGAAATTGAATGCATGGGTTCTTTTTGATTAGAATAAAACATTTATCCAGTTTAATAAAATTCAACTTTAAGCAGCTGATAGAGTGACCCAGTAGAAGCAAAAAATAACTGTGTAATAGGAGCAAAAGTAGAGAAGTGAGAGGCAGAGTGAGAGGCAGGAAATGTGAGTTTCAACCCTGTTTCTGACCCTCATTAGCTATAGAGCCTCAGGTGAGTCTCTTAAAGTCATAGACTTCAGACCAGAGACCTTGGATTGTATTTTGTTTAGTCTGCTGGCTTGCCCGTTAGGCAACTGGTACCCCAAGAGTTTCAGCTGAAGCTTAGCTAGCATTGTGGCAAAGGTGGGTGGTGTCACTTGGAAATATTAGTACACAAGGTGTTTAATTTTAAGAGACAAAGTTTGTGCCCTCAGACCTTCTGCAACCACACTCTAGTCTTTCCCCCCTTAACCTCCTACTCTTGAACTTAGTCAGTTGTGCAATTCTGTGCCCTCAGGGAATTTTTTTCTGATTCCATCTGATAAGTACTAATTCAGACTTCCCTTCCATGCTTTCATTCCCCAAAGCGAGTTATACTGAATATGACTCTTTCAGTTATGTTAACAAGAAGCAGAGTAGCAAACACGTATGCAGTTTCACTGTGTGCCACACAATCTGTGAACATATTTATAATGTGGTATGTATTACACTACATGGAGACTTATATTATTACAATTATGTAATACATATTCATGCTTTCAATGCTATTACTACATTTCATAGGAGACCAAAGTATAGAGACGTGAGAGGATTACTTCAGACGGTGCAGCTGGCAAGTAGTTAGAGGGCTAGGATCTTCCTTTTGAAGATGTGTGCCAAAGGTATTCTGTGGGGCTTAGCTTTTTTGAGACCTTATTTATAATCTCTGAAATGCGCTGCACACAAAATGTTTTGCTTTCTCTGCTTTGTGGTAATGGGTACACTCACTGTAGTGGCTGAAATATATAATTCATTTTGTATTGTCTCTAATGTTTATTTTTTGGATTAAGCTTTCTTGGAACTTCTCTCTTGCTGACTTTTGTAATCAGAAGGCAGCCAGTGGGCAAAATAATGATGGAGACACTTCAAAGA
Organism: Camelus bactrianus; assembly: GCF_048773025.1. NCBI lineage: Eukaryota > Metazoa > Chordata > Mammalia > Artiodactyla > Camelidae > Camelus > Camelus bactrianus. Next base: position 88,229,157 of record NC_133540.1, on the reverse strand, counting down.
CTTGATTCTCAAACTATATTAATTAATTAACTAATTAGAATTGTATGTCTTCCTGTTTGTTTGCTATTCCAGGATTAGGATTAGGTGACAGAGAGAATATTAAATGTGGAAGCCTGACCCCTTTTGGGCTCTGATTCTACTCTGACATGTGCTAGTTATATGACCATGGCAAGGCTACTAACTAGCCTGGGTTACTCTTTCCTCATCTGGAAAATAAGATAATCTGGTTAAATGACTTCTGTCTGTTCCAGCTCTGAGAGTCATTCCACCATGTTTCCTTCGATCCACTTAAGATCAGCCTCTAAGTATTTCAGTTTCTAATGAGAAAGGTTAATAAGGAGAAGGGAACATTTCTCAGGATAGGGTGAGCCTAGGACCAAAAACTAGAGCTTGTTTGAAGTCGTACATCTCAGCACACAGAAGTATATTGAATTTAGTTTTTCTCCCCTACACATGAATTCCTGTGGAAAAGGTCCTCATTCTGAACAATGCTAGCTGCTCATTTAGCTCATGTTCAAACTTAAAGGGAAAAGTTCCGATTAGAGAGCTGTTTCACCAACGTCTCATAATACAGAACAATACTGTATTGTCATATAAGTTTTTTCATGGTGGAAAGGGGACTTCTGGTGTTTCTTTTGTTCTCCACAGGGAAGCTAGAATCAACAGTTATTGACAAGTAGAAGTGGAATGCTAATAATTACTGCTGAACAGTCACCAAATGTGTGCTGGTCAAATCTTAAGATTCACGGAGTAGCTTATTTTATTTTGCTTCTCAAACAATAAACAAATTAGAAATGTAATTTCCAGCCAGCTCTCATACAGGACCATTTTGTTCTTGTTTTAATTACCAGTTCTCAGAGAACAGACACCACTTTTCCCCAAAGGCATACACAAAGGGTGTAAAGTATAATTGCATCGATTGTTAATTTAAAATCTGTTAGCCTTTCAATAATGATATTAACTACCCTCGTGAAAAATTTGTTATGTCACCTTTCTCTGAAGTGAGAAAGGGTACAATGAGGCAGGGACAGGAAACTCATGACTGTGGTCGTTTGTGGTTAGGGGTAGTGCCAGCCAAATGGCTGTTTAAGGATGAAGGCAATTGAAGTTTTAGACATTTGAGAAATCATGAATTAATGTTCCCAGGGGCCTTATCTTAAGAAATCTACTGAAGGGCAAACTTCAGCCAACCAAAACGTAGCTGAGAAAAGGGCTGGCAAGGCAACTTTTTTTGCTGTTGCTGAAGAAAGTTTGTAAGAAAGTTTGTGCCCTTCTGAGCTGCTTCTAAACAGTGTAAGAAGTCTGCGTGCTGTCGCACTGACAATGACAGTGATGGTGGCCGTGATGTCACGATATTCCTGGTAGCTTACACTTGTCATAGTAAAGGCTATTTTGGCATAGATCAAGAAAACAATACTGTGCACAGAAGTCATAGGGGATGGAAAATCAGTCAATGCAATTCATGCCATGTTCTATATGACCCTCTAATCTGGATGGATGTTTGAATGAAATGATTGCTAAAATCCTTTTCAGTGGTGATATTTGATGCTTTTATGCCAATTTTGACATGGCATAAAATACTCAAGGCTTGGGACTGATTGATTCTCACCGCTTCCTTCTCAAAAAATTGTTTCCATGAACAATGATGTTAATGCTGGCAAAGTGCCAGTTTTCAGAGGGCCTATCTAAATAGGAAGAGATGCACACTGAAATTTTCCACCCAACCAAGCCTCCTCTCCTGTGAAATAGAATCAGTCACATTGTACAGGTTGATTTAGTCCTGGAGCACTCCTAATCTGAGAATTCTTAGAGAAGTCTTTGGATGCCTTTCCAATGGTTGGGGTCAATGTGAGAGGAGGTCTTATGATTCACAGCCTGACAAGCCCATATATTTTCAGTGATTTTACTATAGATATCAAGGCAGAAGACATTCTGGAGACTTGACTAAGTCCCAGAGGAAGCCATTGGCTGATCTATAACCATATCAAGTCTCTCTTTGCCTCCTGCATCAAGGGCTGTTTCAAATCTGCATTTTCCTTCAGTTCCTGAGCACACCAACTTCCCCTACCCTCTCCACAAATGAATGGTTTCCATGGGCTTCCATCACAGAAAAAACAGAAACTGTAAGATAAACACTCTCTCGACTTTCTGCCACCAACCCTGCCCTCCTGCTACAGCCAAGAGGAGGCCCCTACTGTCCTAGATTGATGACTTCACCAGTGCTGCGTCACCATTCTCTCCTCAAAACTGCAGTGAACCCTCAATCTGCCTTCTAGGGACCTTGGTCAACTGATTACCTCCTCGCTCTGCTGAGGCTTTTCCACACTCAAGGAAACTTCAACTTTATCAGTTACGTTTTATGCCTTTTAGTAGAAAAAAAAAATAAGGTTAGAACTAAGTGCATTAAATGTTCAGATTTGTTGATTCTGGTGATGGGTACATGGGAATTTATGACTTTAACCTCTATACCTTTTGCATTCATTTTTTTTTCTTTCAAAAAAAGCAAAAAGATCATGAGTGATGTTATAGATTCAGTAAAAATTAGAAACTGTAAATGCAGAATCCACAGGGGCCACACAGCCATGGCTTCACTCACCATGAAGTTTTGGGCCCTGCTGATTGAGGTTTAAAAAAAAAGAAAGAAAGAAAAAAGTGACTTGGAGAGAATTCTGTTTACATTTGAGTAGGGGACTTCCACAGTCCACTTCAGCAGCTGTGAAATGATGTATTTATAGGTGGTCCACAAAGCAAGCTGGAAGTGATCATTTGGAATTTTTAAAACCTTCTATGCAGCAATGTTACTAAAAACACTATCAACCATTATACAAACACACAGAATGTTAAAGTTTATCCATTTATTGGATTCTCAAATAATCTGTTGGCAGTTAGTATGCAAGACAGAATCAATGAGAAGATGGGTCAGTTTTTAATTTCTAAATTCATAAGGAAAATGGCAACTATTCCATAAAAAATTTTACTTTCCCATTTCCAGATCCACACAACTCCATTTTTACCCGTTCTTGTTTCCTTCCTTTCTGTTGAGTGGAGTGACAGTCCTCCCTCCCCCATCCAAGGCTGGTCTTGCCCTCTGTGCGCGGGACCTCCCCTCCTCCCTCCTACTTGGAACTGTATGCCTCTTCTTGTTCTTTTTTCTTCTCTGTCTTCAACCCTTGCCTCTCCATTCAGTCATCCTCATAGTATCTACACGTTTCCCTTTTTTCCCTCTTTAAAAGTCTGAACTTCTCCACTGATCTCACATCTACCTCCAGCTGACCCCTAATCTCTTCTCTTACCTTCACAACCAAACTTCTCAGAAGGAAAAAAAATTTTAAAGGTGAATCACTACTCTCACCATCTCTATTTCCTCAATCCCTCTCATTCCGCAACTCAGTCCATCTGGTCCTGCCTCCAGACCACCCCCCTTGTGTCACCAATGACCTCACTGTGGAATAAACAGAACATTTTAGGAGTGAGCAGAAAGCAACTTTCTTCTTTGTTACCATTTGCGCTTCTCAGGACTTGAACAAAATCTTGGGCCGATACCATAGATTTTCTGATTACTCTCAGGGATTAATGAAGGGCTTAATTTTTTAGGAGATGGAAATGTTTATATTAAAAGGGACTAGAAGTCTTAAATCTCTAATCCGAGTTAAAGCTTCTCCCTCGCTCAGGCATGTCTTAGGGAAATCTGCAGTGAGGAAGGGCTATGGGTGGCTTTGGCAGCATGTCTCTTCTAAAACTTGTTTTCCAGTCACAGTGCTTTCTCTGCCTCCTCAAGGATGGTGCATAGAAATTCTTACCTGACTGGTATAGTTATAACCTGACATTGATGGCTATGGAAGGTAACTGCACCCTCTGCCTTTGAGAGGACCAAGTCTGATCCTCAGGTTACACAGACACACAGACGTTTCCCATGCTATCTGAAAGCAGAGTGTTCCTATAAAACCTTTAGGAAGCTGAAATGCTGTAAAGTGAAGAAGCAGTTACTTTAGTACATATCTTGCTAACGGATGCTCAGAATAAATCAAGACAAAGCACAGATACTCACAGATACAGTTCAGAGCCCTGGTGGCCGGATGCTGAGATGCTGAGTGTGGCTCCCCAGGAAAGAGCTTGGATGTGCCACTCTCTGCTGGGGTGCAAGCTGCCTCTGTACCAGCTGCTGCAAAACAAGTGCTGAACACTGTTTTTGCTTTTTGCCATTTTTCCTAAAAGTGAAAATCTTCTTTGGATTTCTTTCTGTTAGTGAAGAGGTACTAACATTGTAGGTAGTAGTGTAATAGAAGCAAAATGGCATAAAGCAAGCCATTTGAAAAGAGGGGATACCTGTATATATAAACACATATTTATGAGTTTCTAAAGATTTTATAAATAAATAAAGAAGTCTTATATTTATATAGAGAGAGACAGAGACAGAGACAGAGACAGAGAGGGAGATTGATCTATTTCAACTAAAGTGATTTTATAGGTCTCACTCCATCTCTGCCACTTAAGGGCCATCTATGAATGGGGTTCACAATATCTGCCTTGCCTACTTTACAGGACTGCTTTATAAGTTCCTTGAATTAATGTATTTAAATATAAATTAACAAACTAAAAAGGCTGCATGAGTCTTTGCGCAGTTGAAATATAATGTTATTATTGTTTTTATAATCAGAATATACTTTCCAAGTATAAAGGGTTTGCCAGCATCATATTTACCCCTTACCTTTGATACCTCCGTTGAGGGTGTTAGGAAGCATTGAAGTTTAAACTAGGATGGTGGCGAGACTGATGCAATGACTTTGTCTTGCCTCTTGAAACAGGTTAGCTGCAGTGAGAGCAAGTAGGGAGGTAATTACTTTTGATTTGTGAAGGTTTCTTCAGGCTGTAAGACTGTAACCCACCCAGAAGGCCAGCCCTGCGCATTTAGCACTGAGAGAGCCCTGGGAGTCGGCCAGCTCTACCCACCTCTGGTCTCCACTTTCCCTTCAGGCACAGTGGGATGAAGGTTGACCCTGTCACAGGTAGACTATGGATGAGTAAGATATTCTATTTTCATTTCTAGGGCCCATGCTGGGAACAATTAGGAAGCAGCTCCCTTGGACCTATCACACGTCACTCATAGCATGAGTCTTCAAGTCATTCTCACCAAGTGACCATGAACAAACCAGGTAGCCATGTGACAGAAGTTATTCCCTATCTGCCCTCCCAGATCCATTCTCCATCTTTCTCCACCCCGTTCTGGGAGGCTTACCTCCAGCAAATGCAGCAATTAGGGTACTTTTCCCTCTGGTCTCTGGATAGCTTAGCCGATGGGAGGACCTGGCAGGATATCTGAGGGCAGGGAGTTGGTCCCCACTCCGTTGTGGTGGGGCCATGGTTTTGGCAGTGGACAGTCTTCCACGGCTCCAGCTCTTGCTGGCTCCCTTGTTGATTTCTTTCAGCTCTGCCTACGATGGTGTAAAGGAGGCCCCATGTAGTCTTCATTAAACAGTTTATTTAAGCCTTTAAGGAGGCCATTGTTTTCCCTGCCAGACCCTGAGTGATATGACCTCTGTATGCCTCATTTTCCTCACCTGTTATAATATGGGTGTAATAAGAGACCCCACTTCATTGGGCAGGAATGAGGATTAACTGGGATAATACTTGAAGTGCAAGTACTTAATACACAGCAGGCACTGTATTAAATACTCACTGAGTAAGTATACACTTAATACAAAGTAATTTACTGAGGACTAATACAAAAGTATTAATACTACAAAGTATTAATGTTAAGTATTAATATAAACTACTTGACCAAGCATTAACTCAGGAATTATTAGCTGTTATTATGATTTTTATCACTATTATTGCTTGCCATTTGCAAATAAACTGAGATGGTTCTGAGCCACTTCTGACTGAGAATTAATTTGAAATAGGGATCAGCAGGTTACAAAGCCCAACTCCCACTCCCTGTTCTCACCACAAATAACCTTCACTTGCCGTATTCTCCTCTGCTTCCTTGGCACCCTTCCATGGTCTGACTCTGTTTCTTTTGGTGCGTATGTGACTTTCTGAAGGCTTCCCTCAGTTGAGATTTTTTTTTTTCAGTCCTCAAAGCATAGGACCATGCTGCATTTTTTTGCTTAAAAAATCTGGTGATGACAGATTCAGGGACTTGGAGCATAGCCAACAGCTGCAAAGATTTGAAGTTTCAGGAAGATGAATTAAAAAATTCCCAAAACTGATCCTGAAACTCTCTTGCCCAGTGGCCTTGAGTAAATTATTTTCTTCTTTCCAACACTGTGTATCAGTGAGTGAATAAAACGAATGGGGGATGATTAGGAAGATGGATTATACTCAACAGAGGAGAGATTAGTGGGATTAAGTACCAAGTGTTTTTTTTTCTCCCACTCAGGGTATAATGAATACATTAAAAAACAGTTCAGGAGAAATGGAACAGGCTCTTAAATCTCAAACTGTCATAGAAAGATCAAGTAGAGTAGAGCGGCCTCGGTTCAGAAAGGCATTTTAAAGACACTAGTACCAAACAGATTCCAAGTGGCCTAATCAGTCACCACTGCGGCTGTCACTTTGTTTCCATTTAGGCATACTATAGTTTGACACTTAAATGCTGTCCATCTTGGACCCTTTTAGAAGCTGCCTCTGATGATTTCACTGCAATCAGGACTCATAACACTAATTTGTCTCCGAACAATGTAATCCTTCATGACAACTGATGGATGGTCCTGACAACAGTCCTTCCTGATAATTTCGTCCTTCACTCGTTCCTTTATGACAGCTTTTGTACTGGTGCAATGTTGCTAAAAGTTACAGATAAGTTTAGATCCATTCATTCATTTAGCCCAAAAGTGTTTTTTGAGGAAAGAACAGTGGACATTTTCTGAGCACGCCAGTCCTCTGAGAGCTGTGTTGGGGGTTTCACATTCCTTGACCCCTCTCAACAACTCCACAAAGCAGTTGCTATTGTCTCTAGTTTATAAGTGAGGAAATAGTGATTTCAAGAGTTTCAGTAACAAAGCTAAGGTCAGAGAGCTGTAGAGTGGCAGAGCTGATACCTGAGCCCAGTGTTTCTCTCTGTCACATCAATCATGGTGCCTGGTGGGCAGTGGGGAGATGCAGAGTGGCCCCCAGACTTTTGACATCTTGCCACGTCAGAGATGAGCAAGGCAGTTCCCCTCCTCAAGAGCTTTATCTCTGCTTCAAGACAAGAACCAGTGAGATGCTTGTAGATTTGTAAAACATAACCATAAGGTGCCTTTCCCTCACAACATCCCACCCACACTCTCCCAGTGCGGTCTCATGCACTCCACACTGAAAACATGATAGCAAAGAATCATTAGATGTCGTCCCTTCTCATGGCCCCAACCTCTGCTGCTTTATTCCAACAATCATCTTGAGTCCATTTCCATTATCATTCATGAACATAATTTAGCCTTTTCCAGCCTCAGTGGAAGGCGCTGCATGGCTCCACACGACCTTTGTTGCGGATGGTGGCAATATCCCTCTTGTAACTGCTGCACCTACCCCGGGACAGTCTCCTTACAGACGGGTGGCTTCCTGAGACATTCTACCTGATGCTGCTCTCTAGCTGCAGGGGCTTTCTCAGCCCACACACAGAGCAGGAAGAAGAAAGTGTCAGAGTGATCAAACCCCCAGAGCGGTGTCCTCAGCCGACAAAGGGTAGGAACTGGGGGATGCAGACTCTGACACCCTCATTCCTCAAGGGGGATATTCTGAGACATGCTCAGCACAGTCTCTGGGAGGGACCCCAGGGAGGCTGAGCCCCAGCTGTCCACAGTAGTAATGGGCGTGCTCACTGATGCAACTTCCTTCCCTGTTTGTTGTGAGCTGGGATCCCTGGGAAGCACTGAGAGAAAGATGAATGTTCTGGAGGTTTATTGGAAAGTTGTTTCAGGATTAATCCATGTGAAGGGAAGAGTTGGAAGGAGGGGAGGTTGCACCAAGGGAGAAATTCTATGGTAACATAATTATTAACAAAGCATCAACTGACCCCTTAGGGGAGTCTGTAGCTGGGGTAACTCTCCAAAGCTGTCTGAGTTGGGGCAAAGGGGCCAGGCTTCACTACCCCTGCACTGACAAGTTATCACCAAATCAGTCTGTCCCTAAGAAAGGGGAGTGACTTTGTGAGGTAAGTCTCTTTAGCTGAGGGCAATATTTAGAGAGGCCTGGGGGCTAAGCGTGGCAGTGGGGCTGGAAGGGGTGGTTCCCAGCACTCCTAGCAGTGTGGGGAGGACAGCCGGAGGGGATCTGGGCTGTGCTTCGCAGCTTTCACTAGAGCTCACCCCTTGCTTCACTCAGATTCACCTCATCTAAGTTCTGGAGCAGCTCTTCTAGGATTCTCATGGGCCTCTTTTCCTGATGTCGATGAAAAATTAATCAGTCAATCTAAGAAAGAAATGGAAAATTTTATTTGAGGCAAATTTGAGGATTTTAACCTCAAATTTGGAAGAGCAAATCAGAAAGCTCTGGGAACTGTTCTGCCAGTTAGAAGAGGGGCCTTGTCCTGATGTGATGTTACGGGGAACAAACCCTCTAAGTCCTTGTTAGTGACACTGCCTAAGTCAGGCACTTGCATTACAGAAAATAAAAAAACAACCATCAGGGCTTACATTACAATGGCCAAAGCTAGTTCTGGTTACCTCCCAAAGGCCCATCTGCAAACACCATCATGCTGGGGATTAGGGCCTCAACATATTATTTTGTGTGGGGCACGTTCAATCCATAGCAGTCAGTGTATATTCTAACTTTGGGCCACTTTTCTTTCTACATAAAGTGAATGAGCAAGTGTACCATTCACAGCTCTGTTCATTGGCACATTGGGAGGCTCTCCCCTTTCTCCTGTCTTGCAAGGCCACCCATGAGTGAGCTTCAGTGCAGCTGCCATCAGTTTTCAGTATATTGAGATGACACATGTGTTAACCCACTTCAGCTTTTGTTCTTCTTCATGAGCTATTTCTTCAAGTGTGACTGTTGGTGTGAGCTGAAGGAGAGGAACTGGGGCAATAGCTGTGGATAACAAGGGGGCCTGGGTCAGCTGATCATGCAGCTTTCTTATTCCCTCAGCTCTGCTCATGCCCGACCTTGGCTATGTCGTGTCCATCTCACAGTGGATAGCTGCTTGGCCTGCTTGACCTGCTTGACCTTACAACCTATGGGTCCAACAGAACCTAACTACTGGTGGCAGCTCCGGCCGGGTGATAACTTGTTGCTCCATTGCTAACAGGGCCGTGTAGTTCCAGAAGCTGTTTTTTCAAAAAGAGTATATTTTTCACTGCAGATGGCATGACCCTGATTCCGGACCCTAAAGGTCTACATCATGATCTCTAATGAAGCCTTGCCATAGACTCGACACGGATACCTTTGATACCATCAGATCTGCTGGGTCACATGGGCGAGACACTAGGCCACTTGACTGTCGCAGGGGGCTGTTGTTGAACATATTCACATTCAGCTGACATCCATTCATTCACTCCGTATATTGGTTGGAGTAGTGCTCCCAGATCTGGAATATTCTTCTTCAGGAAACCCTAGAAGCCCACTGGGCATTGTATTCCTTCTTCATGGTGGGAAGCGCATGGTGCGGTTGTTTATCCTTTACTTTGGAGGGGAAGTCCTGGCAAGCCCCAGACCACTGGATCCCTAAACATCTCACTGATAGGGTTGACTCCCGAATCTTCATAGGTTTTTTCTTACCCTCTCTGGAGAACTGGTGTCTTTTACATACTTGCCACTTGTTGCTTCTCTAGTCAGATTAGGATGATGTCATCAATAGAGTGGGCCAGGGTGAAATTCTAGGGGAATGTCAGATTACGTTATGACAGAGGACAAGAAAGGAAACTCAGTCCTGGGGCAAGATTGCAGGTATAATATTTATTGTAGTGTGTTCCAAGTGAATGCAAACCATTTCTGATAAGAATGGAAAAGAAAATATTTACCAGATTAATGGCTGTATACCAAATGGCTAAGGATTTGTCAATCTGCTCTATTAAAAGATACCACACCTGGCCCAATGCACAGTTAGTATAAATATTTGGTTAAGCTTGTAGGAAACTATTTGCAGGATCCATCTGGCTTTTGTATAGGCCACACTGGTGAATTAAATGGAGATATGATGGGGACCATTGCTCCCACATGCTTTAGGTCTTTAAGAGTGGTCCTAACCTTCACCATTTTCCCCATAATACAATACTGATTGTAGCAAGGGAGGCATTCCATTGGATTTTTCATGATATGATAGCTCTTATCCCACAGATCTAGGAACCACTGTGATTTTGCCAGCTTCCAAGTATGTCCATTCCAGCCGTACAATTGGTGGTTAGGAAAGGAGATAATGGGTAGGTCTGTGAACCCAGCGAACTCACTGTGAACTGGGTCTGGGCCATGATGGTGTTTTATGTGCCCGGCTCTCAGTGCCAGGTGACTCCCTGTGTCTGAGAGTTCCCCAAATATGTGGGTACTGTTCTTTCCCCGGTATATAGATTCCTCAGTAAATGGCCACAGGTCTGCTGGTCGTTTCCATGTGCACTGTTTGTGATGTTGCAGGGTCTTTTCTCCTGGGGAACTAGGCCTCTCAGCCCATGATTTATGGGGCCCAAAATGGGCTCAGGTCCAAAACATGGGCAAGAGATCCTAACAATTTATTCCGATGTCTGACTTTACCTTCCTGTCCATCTTGACTTTTTTTTTTTTCAGTTGAATAGCTTGAGCAATAGCTTCGCTGGCAGCACATCTGCCTTGCCCATACGGATAACATGTTCTACTAGCCATTTCCTTAGCTCCGGTGATTGCCCCGTGGGCGCCATGCTGTTTTTCCTGCTCATTATGGTAACTGTGCCCTCCTTGCTGCTCGTGGTGCCACCTCACTTCTATTGTTTCTGGAAACGTTCACCCCGCTTTTTATCAGGAAGCCCAGTTCTGTACTGGCCTCTCCTGCAAGAGCCCTGCCCTACAGAGGAAGCATCTCAGGGATGCCTTTTCGGCAGCATCCCTTACTGTTTTAGTAAACTAAAGAGCCTCCAGGCTCTCCCACCGAACATAATTATGTGATGAGCTTTCTGATGTCTCAGTATATCCACTCCAGCACACCCACTTCTCTGAACCGTTTTGATCCCTCCTTTCACTGTCTGCCACAGCAAATCTGGCAGTAATATTCATTTAGAAGTTTGATAGATGATGGCCCAGGAGAAACCAGCCCAGGAATGTGTCTGCCTTGGGGTCTTTGCTGTGCTGTTAAATCCTTTATCCCAAAGAGCTTTCCCATAATGGTAACCTCCTCTCATCCATCTTATGTCCTACCAGCTCCTTCATTTGGCAGTCTTAGAGTTCACATTCACATGTACCCTCTCAGATCTTGCTCGCAAATGTTAGCCAGGTCCTGCAGGTCCCTCTGGGTATATAGACCCTTTCCTCCCCCAGCAGGCCCAGCACTTGTTCTGTGAGCACACTCTGCTTACTGATTTGGTGGGAGGAGAAGCGATGGTGCAGAGACTGAAGGAGGCCCATGTTCTCTTTCACAGTCAGCGGGAATGTGCCTCCTCCAACAGCACTGCCCACTTCTGTGGGTTCAAGGCCCCAGTGGATTCTGAGAGTTTAATCCTTTCCAGTGCATCAATCCAGATGCTCCCATCTCAGTTTTTAGGGTCCTATTGTTACAGACCTGGCTAGGTTGAGGGTTCAACCTTCTCTGGAGCTCTGCAGCAGTTATAAATAAGTCCTGGACCTGGTCCTTAGAGTTCCCTGCTCTTTGCCAGCGGAAGAGGAGACTCTCTTAATGTGCTCCAAAGAGGTCACCTGGCTTTCATATCTAGTCTATTGCTGATTAATCATTCTGTGCCTTCTATGATCTTTTTCCAAATTATCTAATGCCTACAGCAATAGCCATCTAATTCCATTTTTCTTAGAATTACTAATTCCTCAATATTTCTCAAATGCACTTCCTAGTGCAATCCCTTTTACTGGCTTGCCACCCATCCCAGGCCACAACAGGTAGGAGTATTCACAGTTACACTGCTACCTTGTGCAGGCATAGTGCAGGCTCCCAGGAGTGTGGTCCTCATTGCTAGCCAGCTGCTGTGGGATTCAGCTCCAGAATCCCATTTTAGCCTTGGCTTTCTTGAGCAAATTCTGGTACCTACCTCTGCAGGTCAGGCTCCCTGGTAAGTACACTGATAAGGAATTTAACAAGCAGAAACTTTATTTGGGAACATTTTAGGATTAACCCGTGTCAGTGGAAGAGAAGCCAGCAGGAGTAGGCAGAGGGAGAGGTTGAACATAAGACAGTCACAGCAAAGGCATCAGTGACCCCAAAAGAAGTTCTGAAGCTGGGATGACCATTCAGATTTGACTGGAATTAGGGAGGGGAGGGTGGGACATATATACCCTGGCATCAACCACTGCCGAGAAGGGTGCCTGACCTTGGGTGAAGGCAATTCCCAGAGGCTGTCAGCTGCTGCCAGCTACACACTCAGCAGCTGGGGAAATAAGAGCTTCAGCCCTGAGGGTGGATCTGGTGGCCCACTGGGCACCAGGGCAAACTCCCCCACCCTCTATCACTTCCCCAACCCTCACTACGCTGCCTAGATCATCTCTAGAATGAAGAACTTTCACCCAAATCTTTGGATCAGGGTCAGCTTCTGGAGAACCTCTGAATGAAAACATCCTCCCGTAAGGCTAGGCAGTTTTAAGATAGATCTTGAAGTAGAAAATCACAGTAATAAATAACATTTGGAGAATATATTACAGGTAATGCTCCACAACCTCACCTTCTCATCTCTAAAGTGAGGGTGTTTGGCTAGATGATTACTAAGATACCTTCCAACTCGAATGTTCTACCATCTCCTTTCCTGCTCAAGCTCACATCGCAACATAAGCTCCCACCTCTCCTCGCTCCTGGGCTCTCTGACTAGCGGCAGAAGGTTGGGGTAGGGAATGTGCACAGATGAGTGTTGCTGCTCCATGTGTTTACAAGGCCACTCGTTTGGTTAAAGCAGAGACATGGCAAAGAGCTGGGCCCCTACAGAGTTCAGAGGGCTAAAAAAACAGTAGATATAGTTCCCTGTGCTATACGGTAGGACCTTGTTTATCTGTTTTATATATAGTAGTTAATATCTGCAAATCCCAAACTCCCAATTTACCCCTCCCCACCTTCTCCCCACCCCCATAACCATAAGTTTGTTTTCTATGCCTGTGAGTCTGTGTCTGTTTTGTAAGTAAGAACACTTAGAGACTAACACAACATTGTTAAATCGATTATACTTCAACTGAAAGAAAAAAAAAAGCACGGTAGGAAGTTTTTTCTGTTCTACTGAGGTCAGTGGTTCTTGGGGCTGAGGGGGAGGAAGCTGGCCCTGTGGGTGGGATGCTGGCGGCAAAGAAGCATGCTCCCACAGATTAACAACGACTAGTGGTATTTACTGGCAGGGGCTAGAGATGAGAAGCATCCCCCAGTGTGCGGGACACGCTCAGCCCAGGAATCAAAGTGCCAGTGGTGTTTCTGTTGAGAAACCACAGGAGAATAATGCTTGAGTCTTTTCACTTTCTACCTCCTACAAAGGAAAGCACCATAGAGACCACAGGTACATCTGATGGGCTGTGGAGCCAGGTTGTGTGAGGGGGGAAGGAACCAGGTTGGTCCTCATTGTGGATTTCTACGTACCTCTGTAGACTCATGCTTGTTTGTTCCCACTCTGTTCAGCATGTCGTTACAGGACACTGTGAAGACTTGGCTCTGGAATTCTCCCCACAAACTCTCCCCGCTCTGTAAGGTTGTGCTCAGCTATGAGTCACAGTGTAGCAGGCAGTATTGCTTCCAGAGTTTCCTAGGGTGAAGAAAAAGGGAACCTGTAGAGTAGACGTGCCTTTGTTCAATTCTCGCTGTATTTATTTTGAGTGCAAAGTAACCGAGCAAATTCACTGGGAAGGACAGTAAAAATCGATGGCGAGAGTGGAGATGTCCGCAAAGTGCATACAGAGAAGTCTCTTTATGCTGCTCAGAGACCTGGCCAACATCTTCTTATAGGTTAGCCTAGTTTGTATTGCAGACTTTGTTGATCTGTAATAGCTGTACTTTAGGGACTGTCACCCGACCAGTAACACACCCCAGCCAGATAAAAGAAGGGGCCTAGAGGTTTATACAGAGCAAATCACAAGTTTTTAGCAAAGTCTAGATCATAGTTTGGAGAAAATCAAGTTGCAAGACATTTTTCCATTTTTGAAATTTGTTTGGAGCACAGCAGTTCAGTGGGACCACAGGAGAGGCCATGTGACTTTTCTCTTCATGAATCAACAAAAGTTGTACTGGAACCAAAGTATTTCTATTGGCAAATGCTCCAGAACTTGATTTGACTTTGCACTCCTGCATTTAATTGAGAGGCAAGATACATATCAAGGTGTTCCAGGTGAGATCCCTGTACATTAGCAGGTTTGTGATAGAAGAACTCTTTCTTACTATTGTCAGTGAAGTTAATGTCTGAGGGGACTTTTGAGAACAGAAAGGACTATTAATAGTTGCTTGGGTTTAAAATTAATGTTCAGTTTTAAAGTTCAGATTTTCAAATTTACATATTTATCAAGTTTAACCTATAAATCTTAGTCTAACATTTTTATAAATCTTAATCACTTTTACTTGATTTTTAATGTTTAACCTTAGTCCAACAAACAAAATTCACCTTAAACAATCAGGCTCATTTATCAACTTGGTTGAATAAATTCCTTTTAAGTTTTAGAATAAATATCTTAATGTAGTATATTCCATTTTTTCTCGGTATTTCAAATACTTGACAAGACAAAAATCACAACCTTAACAGGTCTCCCTGATTACCTACGAAAATCTTTGTAATTAAATATGTAAAATTATGAATTTTTTCACATCAAGTTTTCTTAAATATTCTAATATGTTTAAAATTGATATTAAATAAACTTTTCAGCTTAAAATCATAGACTTAAAATAGTTACACTTCAAATTGAAGTCATGTTTCCCTGAGAGGCCAAATTCTTTTATACTTTATAAATACATGAGTTTGATTTATTCCATCATCTCTAACTGTAATTCTAAACCTTCCTGGCTTGTAAAGTCACTTTCCCAAATATGGAGAGCTCATTCACATGTCCAAATGCAGTGGTGGAAAGTGGCTGGATCCCAGAAATGTTAAGGAAGTGGGGATAATTGCTCTTGGTAAATGATTTAAAGAGGAAAGTTAGGGAGAGAGAGGGGTCAAAAAAGGCACTCGAGTTGAATTTGAATGGCTCGTAGTGCCGAAATTTACAGGGGTGAGCAGTATTAGAGGGGGAAGGATGTGGTGAGCAGTGCGAACTTTAGGACTAGAAGATGCCTTAGCAGTTGTCTAAATCGCTCTTCTTATTTACAGAGGTGAGGAAACTCAGACTCAGAGATCAACTGATTTCTTTTTCAGTTAAAAAAGAAAACTTTTCCAGTGTATGTGGCTAGGGAGTGACACACTTGTTTCTCCTGGGTTCGCTTCCTTTCAGTATTTCTGTCTCAAAAATAGGCAGGATGAAGTGGGATCCTGAAGAAATTGTTCCTGTCTTGTCAGTACTAGAAAACTGACAAAGCAAAGAGTAGAAAAGTTGCTTCCAAGATTCTGCCCACAACCTGGGATGGCATGAAGCAAGGTAAGGACTTAGAAAAAGAAAAAGCTACGTTTGTGAGTCAGGCAGGTACAGAGTAGGCTTAACAGCCCAGTTGTCCTCTTGCCCTGGGTAAGATGCCGCACTCCACCACCAACTTCACAGGTTGACTGTGAGCATAAATGCTAGATGTCAAAATTCCAAGTTTGCAGGACACAAAGCAGCACTTTTGTTATTAATATATGTTGATATTAGCACTGCCAAAAACCAACCTCGGATTTTGGCCTTGGGGAAACCCAAGTTTTACAAGCTTTTCACTTTGAACTGGTTGGATGGTCTTATTAGTCATGGGCCAGCACCGAGGTTCCAGTTCTGCTCTGAGGAACTTGAGAGTGCAGAGCTGGAGCACACGGACAAGGCAGGGGGCCAAAAAAGAGGAGACTTCCTCAATTTTAATTTTCCTTGGAATTTTAGCTTTTGCTAGAAAAAAAATCACCTTCCTAGTTCTTCTCATTGTGACAAAAGAGACATAGAGGGACCTTCAAAGCCCCTTCCAGTCAATAGGGTTTAGAACTGGCCAGAGTTTCCAGGAATCATGACATTCATAGAAAGTGGAACCCCCTACCTGCCTTGCACATGACAGCAGCACACCTGGAGGTAGATACGTGACTACTTGCCTCACCAAGCCGTCAGGGGGGTTCCTCCAAGGAATTGCCAGATCACACATTCAAGAGTCTCTGTAAGAAGTACTTAGGGAAAAAAAAATTCCCTTTCATTAATCCTATAGGTATAATTGGATAAGAAAAAGAGGGTAGAGTAAGGAAGTTTTCTAAACTGTTACTTTTAACAAGTAGAAAAAAGACTTAAACCCAGGTTGGAATAATTGTGGCAGAGTGAATCCTGGTAACCTCAGTATGTGCCCTTATTGCAGTTGAGATTTTCAGATTCTCACTGACTATAGTGAAAGTGTATCTGCATATGTGGTTATCTTAGGTGGGAGACTGTGAGGAGATGCTTTAATTTAAAAAAATGAGTGCTGAATATACCCAACATGGCATTCTTTGAAGTTGCTCTTGGGCAGAGAGTCTACAAGTTACAAGTAATAATAAAACATGGTACAATTTCCAAAACTAGATGTCAGGCAAAATAACAAATCTCTGTCTTTGTGGGCATCATGATTGTCTACCAGGGATGTCGACCACGGTGAAATGGAATATCTATGGAATTCCATCCAGAGGTAATGGATATCTAATAAGTGGAATAGCTCTTTTTTGAAATGAGAATCAGTGTGCCTTTCTTTGCCTATCCTCATTTTTAATTTAAGGAAGTGGGAGGCAGAAAATGCAAATAAAGCAAATGGATGGCGGCTATAGTCAATAGTATTGTATTGACTTTGTGTGGTGACAGATGGTAACTAGACCTATTGTGGTGTTCATTTCACAGTATATATAAATGTCAAATCATTTCCTTGTACACCTGAAATGAATATAATAAAATATAATATAGTATTGTATGTCAATTTTACTTCAATTAAAGAAAACAGGTGGAAAGATTGGGGCCCATGATTCAGGCAAGGAATCTCAGTGAACTAATCTTCCATTTGTTATAAAGTACTTTTGAAATGTTAATTTTGTTACTGACTCATGGGTCTCTGCTTGACTGAACTCTCCGTGATTATTTCACATCTAATTTGAGATGATGTGTAAAAGAAAACTGAGTACACATTTCTTTAGCTTGGCACCTGGCAGCTGATAATGAACTAGAATTTATTTTCTTGCTCAGAACAGTAAGTCTGAACCTGCTGCAGATCTTGGAAGACACTGGGCTTGTAACCACATTTCTTCCATTTCTCTCTTTGGTCCCTCTTTTGGAGGTTACATGATGAGTCACATGCTGGTTTTAGGCTCCATCTTCCTGGGTTTACCGAATTTTCGTATTTGGCGAGGTTGATGTTGCCACATTATACCACTCACCACTGGATGCCAGTAGAGGACGGTGGCTTAAATTCAGAGGATTGAATGTGATCATTTCTAGGTCAGTGGAATAACATTAGAAATGGAAGAATAATCCCAACTTCCTGGAATTTATAAAGCACAGAAATGACCCCAACTTACATGTAGCTGACCTGATTTTATTCTTAGTTCTCTAAGGGGTAGATATTATTTTCATCTGAAAACTTAGGACAGTGAGACTCAGAGAATTTAATTATATTTCAGTTAATCACTAGCAGAACCAAATTTTGATCCAAGATCCTCAAACTTCCACTTCTTATCGTTCTTCTTAGCCTGGTTGCAGACCTAGCTTGGGGGAATTATGTCTTACCCCTTGGATTTTATTATATGCTGCCTTTTTGCAGTAAGAATACAGTGAGGAATAGAAAAGAAAGAGCTTCTCAGTGTTGCATAGAAATCATCTGGGAATCTTGTTAAAATGCAGATTCTGATTCAGAGCCTGCATTTCTAACATGCTCTCAAATGATGCCAGTGTTGCTATTTGGGGGACCCTGCTTTGAGAGGCAAGACTCTAGAGTCCTGAGTTTGGGCACTGACATAAGGGAGTCATGGGGTCTCTGGGAGACACTTTCAGAGGTCTCACTCTGAGTGGAGAAGGAAGTAGGGAATTTGTGCCCAGCATTAACACCACCTCCCTCACTGCTTCAGTCTTCAACATTGTATTTTTCAGGCCAGCCACTTGGGGGTGCTGAAGAACATCCTTGAAAGCTGCAGAACCCTGTGAGGTCATCTGAGGGTCCTAGGTTGGCCTCTGGATTGATGGAGAGGGCAGTTGTTCAGGAGTGAATGAGAAACAGAAGGGCCTCCAAGCCAGAGGATGTGTCAGACAGAGCTGGAGTCCCTGCTAGGAACCCTGCCCAGAGATCAGCAGAATCAGGCCAAGGAAGCACTGTTTGGGTCCTCACCGCTCTCTGTCTTCCTCCTTGGAGGGAAAAAGATGTTAGTCCCATTATCTTCTTAACAGGGAGAAAGGACTGCATCAGGGATATTTCCTGGAGCTTCTAACCCTGCTAAAATTAGGAATATAATATGATATTTATTTATTTGACCCTGAGGTTTCAAATGGAGAGGCTGTCATCCAGATGAGAAAAAAAAAAAAAAAAGCTTGCAAATCAAATTGATTGTCTACCCTAGGAATGAGCAATTTTTTTTTCAATAGTGTAACATATTATAAAAATACACATGTGCAGTCTTCATTACTTTGATTGGAATGAGCTATAATTGAGACTGTCCTTCATCGGACATATAAAACAATGAGATTATGGTATTTGGAGTCTGCATGCTGGGATTCAAATACCAGAACCGACATTCATAAGCTGTATGACTCTGGGCAAATTCCTTAACCTTTCTGAACTTTAGTTTCCTCATCTGACCCCGTCTGGGTGGGTTGGGTCAATGAGGGGATGGAGAGCTCCTATGTAAAGGAAGTTCCTTGCTTTTAAAAATAGAATTGGCTTTGGCTTATCTCCCCATCCCAACCTCCCTCCCAGCTGCTAATGTCCCTGGGTAAATACAAGTAGAGATTGTGTTTTGTAGGGTTCTTTGTTTTGAAAAAAAGAGAATTATGTTGCAAATCTTTTTGTTGGAAATAAATAAAACACTTCCTTTTCCTTGGGGGAGGGAGGAGAAAGGAAGATTGGAGGGTGAGAGGAAATAGAGGTAGAAGAATTTATTTCCTCCACTCCCTGTTCACACTCAGGTCCGGTTGTGGTTGATCCCTCAATGGCCATGGCTCCTGTCAGGCAACCTAGCTTCTGAGCTGCAGCTCTCCAAATAACCTTCCATGACACAATTTCCTTCTCCTTCTCCATCATGCCTCGGTAGGCATGGCTACTAGGCCTTGGGTGCCTCAACATTCCTTGTTGGTTCCTTTAACCCGCCCACACCTCTGAAATAGTGCCTTCTTTGCCTTCTCTTCAAAGTCCCAGCTGAGTGTGCTGTCTCCTAGTGGAACTCTAAATGATATAGCATGTAAGAATTAAAGAAATGCTAGTCATCTTAAACGCATTGTGAGAATGGATTCATTATTGATTTTGCTGTTTCCAGTGATATATACTAGTACCCTAATGTCATGACATACTTCTAGTGGAATTTATCTTGAAGATTCTAATATTATACAACTGTATTAACTTTTGATGACAATAATCAATTGATTCAAATCTGCCAGCATGTTCAGGTGCACAATGGTAAAAATATGTGGTTAGGTCCTACTTTCTCCTAGTCATGTATTCTAGGCAATGTGGTAAAAGAAAAAAAAAAACCTTCCTAAATATTCCAAACTGCATGCTGTATAAGATGTTCTTCATTTTGCACTAGAGCTGCCTACTGAATAGCTGGGATGCTGTGTGGGAGATACAGAAAAGCCTGACTCACTGTCTCCAAAAGGATTGCAATCCAGTTAAATGAATAGGACAAACATGTGAAAAATTCTTTCTTACAGTATCTTAAATGAGAAAGTTACAAGACATTCCCTCCTTCCTTTATATATTTAGTCAACAAATATTTGTTGAAATCCTACTGTGTGCTGGACCATAATTGATGCTAAGGATACAAGGATGAGCAAAGCCAAGTATAGTTCTTGACCTCATGGAGTTTAAAGCCTAATGGAGAGATAAGGTATTTGTTACATCGTCACACTAACAAGTGTATAGCTAGTGACTGAGGGAAATGCTCTCAGGAAGAGAAGCAGTTACATGAGAGCATATCACAAAGAGGTCTGACCTAGGCTGGAGAGACATGGAAGGCTTTCCTGAGGAAGTGACCCTTGAGCTTGGAAATGAAACAGAAGTGACATCATCTGATTTGCATTTGGAAGGATCACCTTAGCTACATTATGGAAGGATTTCAGAAGGGATGGGGGAGACAGACAGCTTTAAGCTATTTCATTAGGTGAGGTAAGAACTGATGGCATCTTGGCATAGGGTGGCAGTAAAGATGGAGAGTATGGACAGATTGGGGGATATTTAGACAAATGGGTCAACAGAGTTTTGTTACGGACTAGATATGGAGCTGGTGGTAATAAAAAATAAACTTTGAAATGAGTCCTAGTTTTCCATCTTGCCCAATTAGCTAGGTTGTGGAGACTTCACTGAGGTAGGTAATGCTGGAATTGGACCAGATTGGGATTCGATTATGAATTTTGGTCCTTGACACTGAGTTTGAGGCACCTTTGCAAAATTCCAAATGGAGATATAGCAGAGTCATTTGGGTGGAACAGAATGGAGTTCAGAGTAGAACTAGGGGTAAAAAGTTGGGAGTCATCAGTGTCTACATGGCAATGAAAACTGTGGTCTTAGATAATATTTCTTGGGGAGAAGGTATATAATGATAAAAGAAGAACCAGTTTGCTTTTTCTACTGTCGAGTGGCCCGAGAGAGAGAAGTGAGCCTGAAAATAAAAGAGTAGCCAGAAATGTGGAAGGAAATCCAGGAGAAACGTGCCATTCTGGTTGCCAAGGGGAGAGACTGTGCGTTCATCCTCCTTTCCTGGAAAATACTATTGAGTGTCATAAAATGAGCATAAAACGCTGACCGTTATACTTGGCAACTGTGGCAGATCTATTATCATTCCCAATTATTGACCCCTTTCTATACCCATGCCCTTTACTGTGTGTTTTTGCAGTTCCACTAGAAGTGAAATAAACTTCCTGCCACACTGATAATGGGCATGGCCATATAACTTGCTTTGGCCAAAAAATGTGAGTGGAAGTAACAAGTTGGTAATTCCAGGCCTAGACCATAAAAGGCGTAACATGTTTCTGCTCATTTCTACATCTTCCACAGCTATGAGAATATGCCCTGAATACCATCTGATCCCCCCAAGATAAGAGACACATGCTGAATAGTATTCCATTGTATGTATGTATGTATGTATGTATGTGTATGTATGTATGTATGTATCTATATGTATGTATAGCACATATTCTTTATCCAATCATCTGTTGGTAGACACTTAGGTTGCTTCCATGTCTTGACTACTGTAAATAGTGCTGCTATGAACATGGGGGGCAGATATCTTTTTGAGTTAGAGTTTTCTCCAGACGTATTCCCAGGAATGGGATTACTGGATCATATGGTAAGTCTATTTTTAGTTTTTTAAAGGAATCTCCATACTGTTCTCCATAATGGCTACATCAATTTACATTCTACACCAATAGTGTAGGAAGGTTCCCTTTTCTCCACACCCTCTCTAGCTCTTATTATTTGTAAACTTTTTTTTAACATTTTTTATTGATTTATAATCATTTTACAATGTTGTGTCTATTTCCAGTGTTCAGCACAATTTTTCAGTCATTCATGGACATATACACACTCATTGTAAACTTTTTGATTATAGCCATTCTGCCTGGTGTGAGGTGATACCTCATTGTAGTTTTGATTTGCATTTTTCTAGTAATTAGCCATGTTGAGCGTCTTTCCTTGTGCCTGTTGGCCATATGTATGTCTTTTTTGGAGAAATGTCTGTTTAGATCTTCTGCCCATTTTTTTGATTGGGTTGTTTGTATTTTTGATGTTAAGTTGTATGAGCTGTTTGTGTACTTTGGAAATTAAGCCCTGGTCAGTTGCATTTTTTTGCAAATATTTTCTCCCAGTCCATAGATTGTCGTTTCATTTTCTTGATGGTTTTCTTTACTGTACAAAAACTTCTAAATTTGATTAGGCCCTGTTTGTTTATTTTTGTTTTTATTTCTTTTGCCTTAGGAGACTGATCTAAGAAAACATTGCTGCAATTTACGTCAGAGAATGTTTTGCGTATGTTCTCTCCTAGGAGTTCTATGGTGTCATGTCTTATATTTAAGACTTTAAGCCATTTTAAGTTCATTTTTGTGTATGGTGTGAGGGAGTGTTCTAACTTCATTGATTTACATGTGGCTGTCCAGTTTTCCCAACACCACTTGCTGAAGAGACTGTCTTTTCTCCATTGTATAATCTTGCCTCCTTTGTCAAAGATTAATTGACCATAGGTGTCTGGGTTTATATCTGAGCTTTCTATTCTGTTCCATTGATCCATATGTCTGTTTTTGTTCTATTACCATGCTGTTTCGATTACTGTGGCTTTGTGGTATTGTCTGAAGTCTGGAAGGGTTATGCCTCCAGCTTTGGTCTTTTTCTTCAGGATTGCTTTGGCAATTCTGGGTCTTTTGTGGGTCCACATAAATTTTAGGGTTATTTATTCTAGTTCTGTGAAAAATGTCCTGGATAATTTGATACGGATTGCATTAAATCTGTAGATTGCTTTGGGTAGCATGACCATTTTAACAATGTTAATAGGAAGAGGCTTTTTTTTGTTTTTGTTTTTGAGATGAGAATGACTAAAATATATTTAAATGATATGAAGATAGAACTAATTGGGAGGAAGTGGTTGACTGTAGTGGAGAACAAAACAAAGGATGGTTAATAGTGTGTGGTTCCTGAGATAGTGAGAAAGGATAAGGTTTAAAACACAGGTAGAGGGATTGCCCTTGGAGGAATAAGAAGGAGAGGTACCTACTCTAATGTAGCAAAAAGGAATTGACAAAGATGGAAGGAGATTTGACTAGACTTGCAGATCTGGTGGAGAGAATTTGAGTGTGTCCTGTGTAATCACCTTAAGTGACTCACTATTTTTCTGTGAAAAAGAGCAATATTGTCCCATTAAAGTTAGGCTAGAATCCACATTTGACCAATTCCCAAATGATATGAATGATAGCTAGGAAATGTACCTGTTTGTCTTGCTCCTACAGATGAATGTCCTTCAAAGGCTGCAGCTCATGGTTTGTTTTAGGGGGAAAGCAAGATCTGAATGTGGGCTATAAAACATTGTGAGAGAAATTACAGAAGTCTTATATAAATGGAGAGATATACTGTGTTCATAACTGAAAGACTTAGGATTATCAAGATGCCATTTATCCCCAAACTGACCTCTAAATTCAGCACAATTCCAATCAAAATCATTTTAAGGGGCATAGAAATTGACAGTGATTCTAAAATTTATATGGAAAAGCAAAGAACTTGAGTACAAAATAATTTTGAAAAAGAACAAAATTGGAAGACTCCTGCTACTGAGTTTTAAGACTTACTATTAAGCTACACTAATTAAGACCATATGGTATTGGCATGAGGATAGACATATAAATCAATAAACCAGAATAGGAAGCCAGAAGTAGACCCACACTTAAATGGTCAATTTCTTTTTGATAATTTTGCCAATGTGACTCAGTGGAGAAAGGCTTTCATGTATGGTAAATTTCAAATGTAGATGTATGGATCTCAAACCCATTAAAAACTGCTCAACACCATTAGCCATTTTAATTAATTAATACAAATTAAGATCACAAGAGATTATACAACTGAAATGTCTAAAGTTTAAAAGACTAGCAATACCAAGTGCTGCTAAAGATGTGAAGCAACTGGGATTCTCATATATTGCTGGTGGGCATGCAAAATACTACAGCCACTTCTCAAAATAGTTTAGCAGCTAGCTTCTTAATGTAGTTAAATATACATATATCACGTGGCCCAGCAATCTCACTTCTAGGTATTTACTCAAGAGAAACAAAATCATGTTTCCATAAAGACTTGTGTGTGAATGTTTATAGGAGTTTTATTCACAGTAGACCAAAATGGGAAACAACTTAAATGCCCATCAACTAGTGAATGAATACACAAATTGTGGTATATCGATACAATGGAATAGTATGTTGGTTAGTGTTGCCAAAAAACTGGCCTCTGTACCCCGATGTCCAAATTGAGACTCAGAGGCAGAGTTCTGGGAGAATTTGAAGAGAGCAGCTTTATTGCTTTCCCAGGCAAAGGGGAGTCACAGGAGACTAATGCCTCGGAAACTGTGAATCCATCTTGGGGTTGGTGTCCTGATGTTTTATAGAAAAACCAGATGGAACAGAAAGGCGACAACAATCAGGGCATTTTCCGGGGTGCTGATTCTTCTTAATCTTGATAAATCTGTCTGGCGTCATGGAGAAACTCTGGAGGGTCTGTTCAATCTTCTGAGGCTATCAGCCCATGACCGCCTTCCTGGAACACAGCTTCTGGGCTAAAGGACAAGCTATTCTGGGTAGAGAATATATAGGGAGTAGAGAGTGTAATGGAAGTGTTGGGGGCCATTTAGCACAAAAGCAGTTGAGCACGTAAAGCAGAGATGGGGGTTTGTCAGAAAAAAGAGAAAAACAAGTAGCAAGAATTCTAAGTCAGAATACTCAGCCAACAGTTTTAGCATGAGGGAAGACATTTTGTTAGTTTCCTACTCTTTCATTAGTAACAACAAAGAATAAACTACTGATACATTCAACAAGATGATGAATCTCAAAACCATCATGCAAAGTGAAAGTAGTCAGACAAAAGGCTCTACATTGTATAGTTCCACTTATTTTGCATTTTGGAAAAAACAAAATTATAGAACAGAACAGGGGCTGGGCCTATAATGGACTGAATGTTAGTGTCACCCCCAAGTTCATATATTGAAAATCTACCCTCCAATGTGATAGTATTAGGAGGTGGGGCCATTCAGAGGTAATTAGTATTAATATGAGGCCGTAAAGGTGGAGCCCTCCTGAATGGGATTAGTGGACTTACAAAGGCCATCACAGAGCTCGCTTCCCTTCTCTGCTCTCTTCCGTGTGCGGATACAGGAATTCAGCAGCCTGGAACCAGGAGAGGGGCTTCCACCAGAATCCAGCTATGCTGGCCCTCTGATCTGGGACACCTAGCCTCCAGATTGTGAAAAATAAATTTCTGTTTATAAGTCATCCAGTCTATGATGCTTTGTTGGAGCAGCCCAAGCTAACTAGGACAGGGGCTATTCAGAATGACTCATTGAACTGAAAACTTAAAGAGGGTGAATTTTACTGTATGTAAATTATAACAACTAACTTCATATTAACAAAGTTCACTAGATGACTCTAATGTACTGTGAGGGTTGAAAGTTCTTATCATAGAATAATGCTTTTCAAACTTTAGTACCATCAAAATCACCTGGAAGATTTGTAAAAGCTTTTTTTTCTCAAGTGTTTACCACCACGAACCAATTTTCCAATTCTCTGATACCAACTGGGTGTCCAACAATTCAATTAAATTCTGATGCTTATGGTCTGTACCTAGCACCGATGCCACAGGTTAAGGGCTCAGTCCCACAGGACTGCCCCCCCCCCCCACTTCAGATGCCAACTGCAAATGGGGTGCTCAGGCTACTCACATTTCTGCCCAGCCAACTACCAATCTGAAGATTCCCATGACTCCCCACCACCACCCCAGATTTGGTAATTTGCTAGAAAGACTCATAAAACATGGAAAAGTACTTTATTTACTATTCCTCGTTTATGACAAAGGATACAGCTAAGGAACAGCCCCATGGAAGAGATGCATAGAATAAGATGTGGAGGGAGCGGGGCACATTGTTTCCATGCCCTTTCCAGGTGCACCACCCTCCCAGCACCTCAGTGTGTTCACCAGCCCAGAAACTCTCCAAAGCCTGTTGTTTAGGAGTTCTTATGGAGGTTTCACTATGTAGGCATGATTGATTAGATCATTGGCCATTGAGGATTGGACTGCACCTCCAGCCTGTGTCCCTTCCCTGGAAGTCCAGGAGTGAGGCTGAAAGTTCCAAACCTCTAATCACATGGTTGTTTCCTCTGGCAACTGACCCCCATCCTGAAGCTACCTAGGGGTTCGCCAGTAGTCATCTCATTAGTATACACTCAGGTAGGATTGAAAGGGACTCTTTGTGAATAACAAAAGACACTCTTATCAGTCAGGAAATTCCAAGGGGTTTTGGAGTTCTGTGCCAGGAACCAGGGACAAAGACCAAATATAATTTTTATTATACCACAGTTTGTTAAACACTGATTGCTGGGCCCAACCCCTGAGTTTCTTATTCATTAGGTTTGGAGAGGGGCTTGAGAATATGTATTTTAACAAGTTTCCAGATGCTACTGATAGTGCTCTTCAAAGACTACACACGGAGAACCTCTGTCCTTGAGGGTCACAAGTTGTGTGATGTCTCTTAATTATTACCCTTCTGATTCATGGCCCTCCTCTCTTTCTCAGTTCCATCCAGTTTTTTGTTTGTTTGTTTGTTTGTTTGTTTTTGTTTTTGTTTTGTAGACCAGCATATTGATTCTGTTCAAAAGGACCACCAAACTTTACCTCAGAGCAAGTAAACCCTGGGCTATATGTGAATAGAAAATATTGCGTGCCATTCCAGTAAACAAAGGGTGTTGTGGCCATCAAGTCATCAGCTGCTACAGCCACCCCTGACAGAAAGCAGAGGGAGCTCAGGATGGAGATGAGCAGGCAGCCCGGCTTCTGCTGTCACCCCCAGTGGCGCCCCCTGAGGGAACTCAGGATGGGAAAGAACAGGATACTGGTCCTAGACAGCTAGGTGCTTTTCAAAGGAATGATTTCAGTGAGCCCAGACCCTTGCATACATAGAAAAGTACTGAATTCTTTAAACTGAGATGTCTGGTTTTCTTTAATTAACAGTAATCTTTTGATAATCCAACTACCTGGTCTTTGGGGCAAAACTCCTGTGTATTCTGGCTCCTCCCCCTCCTCTTTGGAACAATATCTTAGCGCTATCTGAGGGGCTGCCTCCTGGGTTTGAGTTCTCAGAAAGTCTGGCAAATAAAACGTAACTCTCAACTTATAAGTTATACACTTTATTTCAGCCAACATATGTATATATCTCAACCCTTACCTAGAGCTGGGAGTAGTAAAATGGCACATCTCAGTGAGAGGGGAGAATGGTAGAAAGGAAGGTGATGGGAAATGGATAAGACTAGGACAGAACTCATGCAGCTGGGTAAGCCATTTCCTGCTAAGGTGGGGCTGAGCTCCTTCAGTTGGGAGAAGGGAGAATTCTGCTTCCCTTGGAAAAGCAGAATCTTTTCCTTCTTGGGTCTCTATTGGTCAGATGAGTGTGAGCAGAGCAACAGAGGCTCAGCTCACTTTGTGAGAGGTTCCATGTGTGGACTGAGAAAAATGCACAGCCTAAAAGTTGAGAGTTATGTGTTATTCGGCAGACATTTCTGAGGACTCGAACCCCTTCAAGCCCGGGATGACAGCCTCCCAGATCACGGGGAGGGACTGCTATGAAGAAGTAGGGGAGGAGCCAGGATATATAGGAGTTTTACAATAAAGACGAGGGAGTCAGAACATTAAAGATTACTGTTAAAGAAAACCAGGCATCTCAAGTTAAAGAATTTAGTGCTTTTCTATGTAAAGGAAGGAGCAAACATTTGGGCTCATTGAAACCATTCCTTTGACAAGCACCTAGCTATCCAGGGCCAACTTCCTGTCCTTTCACATTCTGAGTCCCCTCAGGGTGCACCATTGTGGATGGCTACAGACACCCAGCTGCAGGATTGTCTTCACTGGGGTGGGGGGGGCGGGGAGGATGGCGGCAGCTGCTGATGATTTGATGGCTTCAGCATTCTTTACTTACTGATGTGGCTTGCAGTATGTTTCATTCACATTGCTCCCCCTTGGTCCTAAAGTCGACCAGTATTTTGAGAGACATTTCATGACCAATTTTGTCCCACGGTGCTAGGCTCATTCCTAGATCAGGTGAAGATTCTGTCGACATGCCACTCAAAGTGCCAATTTTTGGATCAGGCCCTGTTGATAACCAAAAATTCTCTGGATCGCCTGCCTTACTAGTCTGTTATGATCCGGGAAATGTTTTTCCCTCATTGCTCATTCCCATACCTAGAATCACACTATTACAATTATTCTTTGCAGGGTTGTAATGTGATCTATTGTTTAGCCATCTTGTCAGAGGCCTAGTTACACACTGGGAAATGTAAGAGACAACAATCTTATAAAATAGAGTAAGTAATACAGTTAGGAACATTAATAAAGCCATACAAAGCATAACAATTTAGAAACAAAGAACAAATTAAAACAATGATTAGTATAACTAGTTGTAATGTAGTTGCAATAACCATCAAGTCCACAGGGGAGCCTGCTGGAGAAGTCAAATTCTGGAAAGATCAGGTAGAGAGAAAAAGATAAATGTTTCCTTCTTGTTTACAAAGGCACACTTTATCAATTTGTTGTATGTCATAGAATAAGAGGAAAGGTTTTATGGAAAATAAAGAATAAAGGCCAGTATGTTCCTCGAAAATCTCCAAAATCATAAGGTTATCAATCATATTTATCAGCTCGTTCAGTTCCATGTAATTAATTTCTGTTTATCTGGATGAAGTCATCAGGTTTCCATTAGAGTTTCATAATTTACCCAGTTTAGAGGTATGATCTAAAAGTTATCAGGAACACATTTGTTTAAAAGTCCCTTTTTTTGTAAATCTTCCTGAAGATCTCCATTTTATAAAAACATCAGACTGAAACAGTGACTGTTTATATAAGTGCCAAGACTTAAAATGGCATGGTTAAAGATTTGATTATGATGCAATTGACAAGCAACTTAGATGTTTCTGACATACAATATTTTAAGATAATAATTAGAATTATGACTGATAATAGTACATATTAGATTTTTAGGAGTTTTATACAAATTTTGGAATAACTATATTAGTGGCTTTTATCTCTACAATATAACCTAAGCTTTATCCCACATAACTTGACAATGTTTTTTTAAATAATTTAACATACCAGATAAATCTAGTTAGTTTAATATGTCTCTTTTGGATGTTTCAGAGGCCCTCTGATGCATCCCAAAAGTAGCTGGAGGTCAAAAGAACTTTAATCAAAGTTTGATATTTGGGAAGCTTGTAAAAAATGTTTCAAAACACTTGGTCAGATAAAAATCATAGGTCACTGTGAAACAATATTTATTTACTCAACCAAAGTGACAATGGTTTTAGAAAGAGATAAAAATCACTTAAAGCACAGACACACAATCTGTTATCAAAAGTAGCACTCTAAGAAACTTTGTTTTCTTAACATAGAGAATTAAAATCCAGTCTTATATCAGCTTGCTTTTAACAAAAACTCATTTACTTAGTCAATCCTGACCATACAAAAACTCTTTTTCTCAGGATTCCTTCTCCATAACCTTCTATCACTTTCTGTATCCATATTATTTTATCACTTAATTCTCCCGACTAGAAACTACCAACTCTATGTAGCAAAATGCAATTTTATCTCTTATACCTTCTTTTGCTGAAAACACACATTTTATTTTTCTACTGTATACCAAAATGTTTTCTTCATTATTTGTAGTAGATATATTTAAATAACAAGTAGTCGACATATTTAAATTAGAACACTGAACTCTTAAAATCCTTACTTTCCAGGCAAAACTAGAAAATAAGCAATTATGAACTGTCTTATATATTAGCATTCTGTAGATTGACAAACATAAACACCAATAATAATTTCTAAACCCATGGGCTCCTTATAGAAAATCTCTCAGGGTGTCACCAAACATATTTATCAATAGTCCCAAATACCTTTAGCTTCTCTGTAACGGGAAGCCAATGTTTAGTAATTAATGTTTTAATTGGGAATGACCTAGTTATTTAATAAACTCCCATCATTTAACTTAATTTAGCACAAGTCTGGAATTTTAAGATACCAAATATTTGTAGCGATTATTTCAAGAAAACATTTCTAAAATATAATTATTTTTAAAGCGTTTTTACAGCAAAAGCTCTTATCTCATTTGTGTTTAATTTACTTATAAGAATTTTATCACACCTCATTACTTTTTTTTTTTTTTTACAAATCTGCAACAGATATAGCAAGGTTTTATTTGACTTTCATTAAACCCAGGTACAGTAAAAGATTATACTTAATATTGATGACTCTAAAGATGTGTCTGTATTAATTAGATCAACAAACTTAAACTAAACTTAATACCAGGTATTAACTTAATATTGCATATTTCCTAGTTCTCATGAACCTGAAAGTCAATTTGGCCAGTTTTTATTTTGGAAAATTTAAGTTGTAAGCACTTACTTCTAAGTCAATTAATTACAGCTATTTTATAAATTTAATTTTGACATTTTTTAGCAGTAGAGACATCTCATATCTATAATGTATACACAGACATATAAACAGATAAAACTAGAGATTTTATAGCTTCACTTCAAAACTTAGTTATGAATTAGGTATTAAAATATAAACTTACTGCTTATAAATAACAGTTGGAATAAATTGAATTTGCTTGCTCAAATCACTAAGGCTTACTATTTATGGAAAAGACTTCTAAGATTTGTATTTGTCCTTGATAAAGTCTGAAGGACTTGTCAGAGTTTTGAGTTTTAAAATGCCAAAAAATTTTTTTTTGGTTTTATAATTAGGCTCAGTCTCAGGTCATTCTTTGTTGTATTTACATTTCTGATCGGTAAGACAAAGATAGTGGCTATTAGTTTCCCAAAGAACTTGTCTGTCACCTGGGTCCAAATGCATCTTTTTAAATTTGATTTTTTTTTTCTGTGAGAAGATTCCTAAATAAACAGTTTTATGTTATAAAATTTTAGGGTTTAAAATATTGTATGTCAGAAACATCTAAGTTGCTTGTCAATTGCATCATAATCAAATCTTTAACCATGCCATTTTAAGTCTTGGCACTTATATAAACAGTCACTGTTTCAGTCTGATGTTTTTATAAAATGGAGATCTTCAGGAAGATTTACAAAAAAAGGGACTTTTAAACAAATGTGTTCCTGATAACTTTTAGATCATACCTCTAAACTGGGTAAATTATGAAACTCTAATGGAAACCTGATGACTTCATCCAGATAAACAGAAATTAATTACATGGAACTGAACGAGCTGATAAATATGATTGATAACCTTATGATTTTGGAGATTTTCGAGGAACATACTGGCCTTTATTCTTTATTTTCCATAAAACCTTTCCTCTTATTCTATGACATACAACAAATTGATAAAGTGTGCCTTTGTAAACAAGAAGGAAACATTTATCTTTTTCTCTCTACCTGATCTTTCCAGAATTTGACTTCTCCAGCAGGCTCCCCTGTGGACTTGATGGTTATTGCAACTACATTACAACTAGTTATACTAATCATTGTTTTAATTTGTTCTTTGTTTCTAAATTGTTATGCTTTGTATGGCTTTATTAATGTTCCTAACTGTATTACTTACTCTATTTTATAAGATTGTTGTCTCTTACATTTCCCAGTGTGTAACTAGGCCTCTGACAAGATGGCTAAACAATAGATCACATTACAACCCTGCAAAGAATAATTGTAATAGTGTGATTCTAGGTATGGGAATGAGCAATGAGGGAAAAACATTTCCCGGATCATAACAGACTAGTAAGGCAGGTGATCCAGAGAATTTTTGGTTATCAACAGGGCCTGATCCAAAAATTGGCACTTTGAGTGGCATGTCGACAGAATCTTCACCTGATCTAGGAATGAGCCTAGCACCGTGGGACAAAATTGGTCATGAAATGTCTCTCAAAATACTGGTCGACTTTAGGACCAAGGGGGAGCAATGTGAATGAAACATACTGCAAGCCACATCAGTAAGTAAAGAATGCTGAAGCCATCAAATCATCAGCAGCTGCCGCCATCCTCCCCGCCCCCCCCACCCCAGTGAAGACAATCCTGCAGCTGGGTGTCTGTAGCCATCCA
This sequence comes from Camelus bactrianus, assembly GCF_048773025.1. Classification (NCBI taxonomy): domain Eukaryota; kingdom Metazoa; phylum Chordata; class Mammalia; order Artiodactyla; family Camelidae; genus Camelus; species Camelus bactrianus. Next base: position 88,196,994 of record NC_133540.1, on the reverse strand, counting down.
CAATGGTGCACCCTGAGGGGACTCAGAATGTGAAAGGACAGGAAGTTGGCCCTGGATAGCTAGGTGCTTGTCAAAGGAATGGTTTCAATGAGCCCAAATGTTTGCTCCTTCCTTTACATAGAAAAGCACTAAATTTTTAACTTGTGATGTCTGGTTTTCTTTCTTTTATATGTGTTTATATATATATATATTTTTTTTTTTAATTGAAGTATATTCAGTTTATAATGTTGTATAAATTTCTGATGTACAGCATGTTTCAGTCATACATGAACATACATATATTCATTTTCATATTCTGTTTTCACCATAAGTTACTACAAGATATTGAATATAGTTCCCTGTGTTATACAGTATAAACTTATTGCTTATCTATTTTATATGTATTAGTTAGTATCCGAAAATCTAAAACTCCCAATTTATTCCAACCTACCTCCTTCCCCCACCCATAACCATAAGTTTGTTCTCTATTTCTGTGAGTCTGTTTTCTGTTTTACATATGTTTGGTTGTCTTTTTTTTTAGATTCCACATAAAGTGATATCATATGATATTTTTCTTTCTCTTTCTGGCTTATTTCACTTAGAATGACAACCTCCAGTTCTATCCATGTTGCTGTAAATGACATTATTTTATTCTTTTTTATGACTGAGTAGTATTCCACTGTATAAATATACTGAATTTCTTTATCCAGTCATCTGTCCATGGACATTTAGGTCATTTCCTTGTCTTGGCTATTGTATATAGTGCTGCTATAAACATTTGAGTGCATGTGTCTTTTTGAATTAAGTTTCCCTCTGAATATATGCCCAGGAGTGGATTACTGGATCATATAATAAAGTCTATTTTTAGTCTTTTGAAGAATCTCCATACTGTTTTCCATAACAGCTGCACCAAACTCCATTCCCACCAACAGGGTAGGAGGGTTCCCTTTTCTCCACACAGTTTATCCACAGCATTTATCATTCATGGGCTTTTGAATGATGGCCATTCTGACTGGTGTGAGGTGATACCTCATTGAAGTTTTGATCTGCATTTCTCTGATATTAGTGCTACTGAGCATTTTTTCATGGGCCTATTGGCCACTTGTATGTCTTCATTGGAGAATTGCTTCTTTAGGTCTTGTGCCCATTTTTGGATTGGATTGTTTGTTTTTTTTCTTATTAAATTGTATTAGCTGTTTATATATTCTGGAAATAAAGCCCTTCAGTCTAATTTTTTGCAAGTATTTTTCTCCCATTCCATAGGTTGTCTTTTTGTTTTCCTTATGGTTTCCTTTGCTGTGCAAACGCTTATAAGTTTAATAGGTCCTGTTTGTTTATTTTTGCTTTTATTTCTGTTTCCTGGGTAGACTGCCCTAGGAGAACATTGCTGAGATTTATGTCAGATAATGTTTTGCCTATGTTTTCTTCTAAGAGGTTTTTGTATCTTGTCTTATGTTTAAGTCTGACCCATTTTGAGTTTATTTTTGTGTATGGTGTAAGAGAGTGTTCTAGCTTCATTGTTTTACATGCTGCTGTCCAGTTTTCCCAACACCATTTGCTGAAGAGACTGCCTTAATCCATTGTAAGGCCTCCTTTCTTGCCTCCTTTGTCAAAGGTAATTGACCAAAAGTCTGTGGGTTTATTTCTGGGCTTTCTGTTCTGTTCCATTGATATATATGTCTGTTTTTGTACCAGTACCATGCTGTTTTGATTATTTTAGCTCTATAGTATTGTCTGAAGTCTGGGAGGGTTATTCCTCCAGCTTCATTATTTTTCTTCAGTATTGCTTTGGCAATTCTGGGTCTTTTGTGATTTCATATGAATTTTAGTATTATTTGTTCCAATTCTGTGAAAAATGTCCTGGGTAATTTGATAGAAATTGTATTAAATCTATAGATTGCTTTGGGTAGTATGGCCATTTTAACAATACGAGTTCTTCCAGACCAAGAGCATGGGATATCTTTCCTTTTCTTTAAGTCATCTTTAATTTGCTTAGTCAGTGTCTTGTAGTTCTCTGTGTATGTCTTTCACTTCCTTGGTCAGATTTATTCCTAAGTGTTTTGTTTTTTTGGATGCAATTTTAAAAGGAATTGTTTCTTTACATTTCTTTTCAGATATTTCGTTGTTATTGTAAAGAAATGCCACTGATTTTTGTATGTTAATTTTGTATCCTGCTGCTTTGCCAAATTCTTTTATCAGCTCTAGTAGTTTTTTTGTGGAGTCTTAAGGGTTTTCTATATACAGTATCATATCTTCCGCATATAATGACAATTTTACCTCTTCTCTTCCAATTTGGATCCTTTTTATTTCTTTTTCTTATTTAATTGCTATGGCTAGGACTTCCAATACTACATTGAATAGAAGTGGTGAGAGTGGGCATCTTTGACTTCTCCCAGATTTCAGTGAGAAAGCTTTCAGCTTTTCACTATTGAGTATTACATTGGCTATAGGTTTGTCATAAATACCTTTTATTATGTTGAGATATGTTCTCTCTATACCCACTTTGGTTAGAATTTTTATCATAAATGGGTGCTGAATTTCATGAAAAATTTTTTGCATCTATTGAAATGATTATGTGACTTTAGTCCTTTCTCTTGATGTGTGGTGAGTCACATTGATTGATTTGTGTATGTTGAACCATCCTTATGTCCCTGGGATGACCCCAACTTGATCATGGTGTGTAATCTTTTTTATGTTTGTTGGATTCTGTTTGCTAATATTTTTTGAGGATTTTTGCATCTATGTTCATCAACAATATTGGCCTATAGTTCTCTTCTTTGGTAGTGTCTTTGTCTGGCTTTTGTATCAGTGTGATGGTGGCTTCATAGAATTAGTTTGGAAGTATTCCCTCCTCTTCAGTCTTTAGGAAGAGTTGGAGATGGATTGATATGAGCTCTTCTTTGTATGTTTGATAGAATTCCCTGGTGAAGCCATCTGGTCCTGGACTTTTGTTTGCAGGGAAGCTTTTTATTGCTGATTCTATTTCACTTCTAGTGCTTGGTCTGTTCAAATGATCTATTTCTTGTTGATTCAGTTTTGGTGGACTGTATGTTTCTGGAAACATATCCATTTCTTCTAAGTTGTCCAATTTATTGCCATATAGTTCTTTATAGTATTCTCTTCTGATATTTTGTATTTCTGTGGTGTTGGTTGTAATTTCTCTATTTTCCTTTCTTATTTGTTTATTTGTGTCTTCTCTCTTTTCTTCTTGGAGAGCCTGGCAGAGGCTTGTCCATTTTATTTGTTCTTTCAAAAAACCAGCTCTTGGTGTGATAGATTTTTTTTCTATTGTCTTTTTTTTCTAATCTGCATTTTATTTATTTCCTCCCTGATCTTTATTATTTCTTTTCTCCTGATGACTTTAAGCTTTGTTTGCTCTTCTTTTTCTAATTCTTTTAGGTGGTAGATTAGATGGTTTATTTGAGATTATTCTTGTTTTTTGATGGAGGCCTGTATCACTATGAACTTTTCTTTTAGGACTGCTTTTGCTGCATCCCATAGATTTTGTGTGGTTGTGTTTTCATTGTCATTTGTCTGAAGGTATTTTTTAATTTCTTCTATGATTTCATCATTGACCCATTGGCTTTTTAGTAACATGTTTTTTATTCTCCATGTCATTTTTTTTTCTCCTTTGTTTTTCTGTGGTTGATTTCTAGTTTCATGGCATTGTGATCAGAGAAGATGCTTGAAATAACTTCTATCCTCTTAAATTTGTTGGGGCTTCTTTTGTGCCTGAATATGTGGTCTATCCTAGAGAATGTTCTATGAGCACTTGAAAAGAATGTATATTCTGTGTTTTGGAGACATAATATCCTAAAAATATCAACCAAGTCCAACTGTTCTATTGTGTCATTTAGTATCTCCATTGCCTTATTGATTTTCAGTCTGAAAGACCTGTCCAATGATGTTAGTGGGGTGTTAAAGTCTCCTACTATTATTGTATTCACATTAATTTCTCCCTTTGTGTCTGTTAGTATTTGTTTTATATATGTAGATGCTCCTATATTGGGTGCACATATGTTAGTGAGTGTAATATCCTCATCTTGTATTGATCCTTTGATCATTACATAGTGTCCTCTATCTTTCTATATGGCCTTTGTTTTAAAGTCGATTTTGTCTGATATAATTATTGCTACTCCTCCTGCTTTCTTGCCGTTTCTATTTGCATGAAATATATTTTTCCATCCTCTCACTTTCAATGTATGTGTGTCCTTTACTCTAAAGTGGGTCTCTTTTAGGCAGCATATTGTAGGTTTTTATTTTATTATCCAATCTGCCACTCTATGTCTTTTGATTGGAACATTTAGTCCATTGACATTTATAGTAGTTATTGATAGATGTGTGTTTATTCCCATTTTGACCATTGTTTTCCAGTTGATTTGGTATTTCTTCTTTGTTTCTTTCTTTTCCTTTTTTTTTTTTTTTTTTTTTTTTGTGAGTGGTTTGATAATTTTCTTTTGTATTAGCCTGGTTTCTTTTTGTTTTTTGTGACTCTATTGTATGCCTTTGATTTGTGGTTACCCTGTTACGTCAAGTATGTTAACCCCTTACTGTATCTGTTTGCTTTAGACTGGCAGTCATGTAGGCTCAAACACACCCTAAAAAGAACAAGGAAAAAAAAAAAAGAAAGAAAAAGAAAAAAGGAAACAATGAAGAGAGAGAGGAAAAAATCTGTATTTTCTTGCTCCATCTCCCACCCTTTATGATTTTAATGTCTTTTTTTTTTTTTTTTTTTTGAGATATCTGGTTTTCTTTAACAGTAATCTTTAATGTTCTGACTACCTGGTCTTTGTTGTAAAACTCCTATATATTTTGGCTCCTCCCCTATCTCTTCAGAGCAGTCCCTCAGAGCTATCTGAGAGGCTGTCATCCTGGGCTTGAAGGGATTCAAATCCTCAGAAATGTCTTTTGAATAAAACATAACTCAACTTTTAGGCTATGCATTTATTTCAGTTTACAGAATCAATATAATGAGATAGTGAAAATGGGTTTTTGTTAGAGTTTGGGCATTTCTGGAAGAAATCATGATTAGTGTATCAAGGAGAAGAGGCTCTTGGAGGCAAGCATTTCCCTCTGTGTTAATATCAGGAATAACTTCACTTGCCCTTTGCCATGTAATTTAGGTCACAAATTAAAATGTAAGCAGCATGTAAAGAAAAATTAACATGATGAAATCCTACTTTTCATTATGAAGAGTCAGAGAATGACTAAATTTGAGTAAACCCTCTGTTAAGAATGAATTGCTCATAATTAAGTAAAATATTTGTGCACGTTTATTGGATAGCATTAGATTAATATGAAGCATTAAAGAATTGGACACCAGAGACCAAAAAAAAAAAAAAAAAAAGTCTGTGCAAAAGATGTGATTTTTAAAAAAGTTTGTCAAAGCAAATATATAAAAGACTACATCTAAAGATCACCATTTAAATGCTTTTCCTGAATATTCTATGAATTTAAATCTGGGGATCTTTAAATATTATCAGTTTTTATTTGTGACAATAAATCTTATAAAGGAACACTTTAAAAGTAGGACACTGTTCTTCTCAATAGTGAGCTTTTAAATGAAGGATATCTATGATGTGGACCCTCTGTCTCTTGTCAGACTGAAATATCATGGGTATTCAGCTTTTCAAATCTCTTATGGAAGCTTGCTTTTCTTGGGGTGTAAGATGATTGAAACGCATTCCATCATTTCCTCTTTAACTCAAGCCATATGTTCAGATTTGAGTTTTAAAAATTCTCATTCCTTTATTTTCTAGGAAAATTAAGCATTTAACAACAGGTATATTATTGAAAGAAACCTATATGATTTATAACTAAGTATCCTCAAAGGAACTTTCCTGCCTCATGAGTAAGAATGCAAACTCCAAGATGTAAGGTACTATATTCAAAAGAAGCTCAAGATCACCCCGTCAGATTTTTTTTATTTTTACATATATTCTCATGCTTACTTAAATGGGAAAGATTTTTTCCTGGAAAAGATACAACCAAACACAAATCTAAAACCCAGAGCAGGAATGAAGGGGTAGTGCAGGTGTCCTTGGTGGGGATATTGGCATCAGGTAGCCCTTTTCTTAACCACTGGAACTGGTGAAGTTGAGGAAGCATTTCTTCTGTGAAATTAAAACGAGAGAGTCATGGTTAGAGAAAGATGTACCAGAAACTAAGAGATATAGAATAAGGGATACTGTGCAAATTCATTCCAGTTTAGTTTACTGAGCAGCTGCTGGTATGAGTCACCCCAACTCCATCTGATAAGTAATAGTAGTGGAGAATAGGCATTTGTCTCAGGAATATTTCACAAATTTAAAATGGTCCCCATTTTGACTGCCCCTTCAGTACAACTGGAATCTGCAAACTCTTGGTATGCCTGGCTCACCTCTGTAACATTCTCCATATTAGTGTCTGTATCCATTTGGCTTTAGGATCCAAGCAGACAATTGACTTAGACTTTGTCCAGGCTCTGGGGGAGAATAAATCAAAATAAAGTGGTGTTATATTTTGGTCAGTCCTGCACTTAAGGAAAGATTTGAGTAAAAAAAAATAATGATTTCCACATGAAGTGAAATTGGAGGTAGGCAGCTTTGGATCTGGAGTAGGTGATTTATAGCATGAGGTCTGATGAATAAGAGAAACACCATTTTGTGACTGATATGTGTGAGCTAGTGGAACTGAATACGAGTTGACAGAATCTCACAGGTCAGAGGTTAGTATCTAGTTGACAACCTTTATATGAATTGGAAATGGACCAAATAGCTGACTCCAAGGTTGGCTCACTTCTAAAGCTATATCACAATATCTTTAAAATGTGTTTGTCCATTGAGCTTGGGAGAACAAAATAGACTATAGGAAACATTCTCTTAAGGACCTTTTATTTGGGGAAAAAAAAACCAATGAAATTTATCGTGGGAGAGGTTGCAGAGCTGATTACTCTGAGTGACATCTGCATTTGGCTGAACCATCAGTGAATGAGATTTCCGATGCTCTATGTAATTAAGCAACAATAGAAGCAGTACCTATAATTGACAGCTGATATTGATCAAGCACTTACAATGTGCCAGCCACTGTGCTCAGCAGGGAACATGAATTATCTCGATGAATCTCACAAAAATCCAGTGCTAGAGGAACTATTATTTCCACACCTTCAGATGAGGAACTTGAGGCTTAGGGAGTTTAAAAAAGATCGCATAATATTGCACAACAAACGCATGGTAGAGCAGGATTCAAATAATGGTTATGTGTTTCTGGAACCCACACTTTCAGCCACTGCTCTACATGGGCATGATCTGAATGGTCATCAAGTACCAGATATGGTGTGGAATGTTTTACCTGCAGTGGAAGAAGTGAGGTCTCACAGGTGACAGCAAACTGGGAGACTTTACTCACTGTTGGGGTGACCTCGAACAAAACAATTTCTTGATGTGTCATTTATTTTAGCTATAAAATCACAAACAACAAGGACCCATCCATCTAACTTTGAAATTCCACCCTGGGAAGTTGAATCTCAGAGAGGTCAGAGATCATAGAACTGGGGTTCTTCAATAGAGCCTTCCAACTTGGTTTCTGAGTTCATGATAGAAAAAACAGATTTCTGACCATCTGGACTCACAGCACTTTCACTCCTGACTGCCATGAGTTTCTCATAATAATTTGCAGCTTTTGTTTCTATATCTGGTTAAATTCCGAAATGCAGAATTTGATCAGAAGACATGAAATCAAATTTTTGTCACTTCAAGACGATTGAAGTCAAAGTAGAGAAAATTAGGATGCACCGCTTCCCCTGGTTGAGAGATGAGAGACTTAACTCAAGAGAGAGAAAGTGTAATGAAAAGAAAGGAGCCTCGTTTTTCTAGACAGTCACAGAAACTGCTCCCAAATAGGTCATGGCTAGATTTCACATTTCTGAGTTTGAAGGCAATAGTCACGGTTTAGTCAAAACGTTCATTGTCAAAGGCAGTAGTGAAAGTACAATGCCTTTTGAATGAAGAATTTCCATGCTTATTTTTGATACCCCGTATTTCCTGGTTATAAGTGGACCCAAAGCACAGACATCAAAATAAGACAAACAAAAAGTGGCTGTTTCCAAACGCCTCAAAATTCTGAAGCAGCCCAAGGGGAGATCTGCTGATGAACGCCGAGCCCTGTGGGGGTGCCCTGAAAAGGATGCCCTGCCTGTACTCTGAAGTGCTGTGGGGGTGTGGTTCATTCAGGGTGGATCCAGGAAGAAGAAATCACAGTTCTAAGCAGGGACGGGCAAAAGATCTACAGGCCTCATTTCAAATACTCAACGCAACAATTCAACATTTGGTGAGCCTCTTCTCTAGGCCAGGTACAGGATGAAGCACTGGCAATAATGAATATTTACCAATTATTTAACAATTAACTGAATATTTACCACCGTGCCTGGCATGGTACTAGGGGCTTTCCCTGCAATGTGTAAAGTCTCATGTGATGTTCCGTGGAGGCTGCTCTGATAAAGCCATCCACATAGCTCTCTGGGAGTACAGAAAAGGGAGGATCACGGAAGGAAGGGGTCATGCCATTTCAACAAAAGAAAATATCTAAGATCTTGCAGTCACTACTATCCCCTCAGCCTAACTTATAATCAGAGTTATGGGATCAAAGCTGATAGAACCTAAAGCTAAAAGACAGTTCCACAAAATGGACATTCCAATCAAGGGCTGTTGTGGGTACTTATCTGCTTGCTCTTTAACTTCTGGGGAACAAAGTGTCTGCTTCTGCTAGCAACTGGAATTTGGCAGGTAAGAGTCTTGGCTCTGTCCCTTTCTAATGGTGTGCCTCAGGGCAGTTAGTTAACCTCCCTAAGCTTCCGATTCTGCATCTTTAAAGGATTGATAACAGTAGACATACCTTAATAAGGCTGTTGAAGGAATAAAATGTGTGAATGGGCATAAAGCATGTGCATTAGCTCCAGACCCCTGCAAATAAGTACTTAACAAGTATTACTGATTCTCATTATTAGCTTGAGAATGAATTGCTAGCACCACTCAAAATAAATCACTTTGAGGAATCATATATATTTATTATGACTTACATTATTTCTTTTTTTGGACATCCGTTCCCAGGGGGTGAGATTTGAAGCTTTTGGATGAAGCGGATAGGGTAGGATTTAATGGTCTCTCGCATGCATCTACACTTTAAGTCTGTGTTAAGGGTCTCCAAAACACCTATAAACACAGAATTGGTTATTTTAATCTCTTTGGAATATAATTCACAACTAGAACTTAATCAGCAGTCTTTCATACTGTGTATTTAAAGATTTCTAACTACCACATATAAAATAGATAAGCAACAAGGTCCTACTGTGTAGCACAGGGAACTATATTCAATATCTTGTAATAGCCTATAATGGAAAAGAATATGAAAAGGAATATATATTTGTATAACTGAATCACTATGCTGTACACCAGAAATTAACACAACATTGAAAAACAGCTCTACTTCAGTTTTTTTAAAAAATTAAAAATTTCAAGTCGATGCTTCCACCCTATGCCTTTAGTTTCTGTATTTCTGCTTGTCTTGGCTTATTTTCAAATATTTTCTACCAAAACCTTAAAGATAGAACTAGCTTTTTAAAAACACAACACTTACTGAAATTTGTGATAGCGTTATGTTGGTACTCAGGTGGTGGTCCTTATGATAATATTTGAAAATTGCCACTGTGAGTTCTTACAACTGTTATTCTTAATGCAGTTATAAAATTGACTGATCTTCATTCCCCACACATAAAACAGAGGACAGGAACTCATTACTGAGTCCCCGGAGCATGAACCAGCGGTAGCAGAGTTGTCTCTCTCATCACACCCTAGCCCCACCAACCCTCCCTGTCTCTCCAAGGAAATGCCACGAAAGATATTTATTGTTTTTGTTTAATATGTTGGTCCTCCATTTCAGTTGCAAATCAATACCAAACAAAAGCTAATAATAAAAATTCAACTCTTTGTATTCAGCAATAAAAGCTAATAGCACTGGATATTTTTACAGGTAACCCACCTCATGCATATTAACCAATTCTACCTTCTTTAACCCCAGTGCCTACCACTGTGTGTGACGTGTATTTGCAAATAAAAAGGATCCCACTCTTAGGGCATTTACAATTTAGTGGGGGAAACAAATGAACAAAACCTAAAATACCACACAATGCTGTATTTCACCTGCAGTTCAGGCTGCCGGAATGAGAACAGGGGACTTTGACAAGAGCAATGGAAAAGCTTCAGGGAGGAAGAGAGAGATGAGGGTCTTGAAGAATGAAAGTAACATATGAAGCAAAATACAAATTGGAAAAAATCCTGCATTTTAAGAACCAAAATTAGTCATCTATACCTGAACAGAGTGTATCATCCCACACATACATCAGATTCCTTCAGCTGTATAAACATTTACCACACCAACTGGATATTTACCTCTTTACGCAAAGAAGACCTCCCCATTTTGACTTGGAAATTTGCTTCTCTGCAGAAAATGTGTACTTAATATCCCTATTACAATGGTTCACATCAGAGCTAACTGTATAAAATTGCATCAAACGTTCCCTTTGGGAGACCAACAGGTTGAGGACAATAGTTTTTAAACCCTATAAAGGGTTTGGTCAGAACGGGTATCAGTAAAAGACACAATGAAGAAGAGAAACCTGGAAAGAATGAGTTATAGGCAGACCTGAATCTGAAAAAGGCCAGAAATAGGCAAACCAAGGGTAAGTCACATGGACGTTGGACCTCCAGTATCTCTTCCTTCTCTGGGCCACAATCTCAACAATATAAATGTTTCCAGCCCCTAAGGTTAAATCCCTAAGCACCTTACTTTTAGAAATCTAGGAGCAATTGAACAGCTTTTCCTCCTTCATTCTTACTTCCCCACATTTTCTAATTAAAAAAAAAAAAATGAAATGGCTGAAGACCATTCCCATTTAAGCACAGTGACAGCAGAAGTGAAAGTTCTCACCATGGACTGGAGAGAGGCTGCAGACCAGCAGCAGGAGAAGCAGAAATCCCAGGGTGAACCTCATTCTGCCTCAAGGTGGAGTTCAGACTTCAGCTCTGAGTCTCAACTGTGGGTTCTCAGCACGGACACTCCTATTTATTTGTACCAGTAAGGCCCTCCCCCTGCCTTTGTCTCCAGTAGGTCAGCTGCATCATCAGTTTTAAAAGCCCTCAAAATTGCTGAGCTTGCTTTTTTTGAACTCTTCTTGCAAATTTTATGAATTGGCTTCGGAGCACTATTAGTGTAATAAAGTATTTCTTGAAAACGTAGGCGATACATGGCAGGAGTGCTGTAGGAATTTGGGGGTGCTCTGGGATCGAATCAGTGGTTGTGGCTTTGATTGCTTCTCTAAGTGAAGGGTCAGTGGACTCTCTTAGTGGTATTTGAATATATCCTCCAGGAAATCAGGGACTCTGTCAGGCACATCGTTGTGTTCCTAGCACCTGCAAGAGAGTCCAGCCTTTGATAGGTGCTCAGTAAGTAGATTTGTAGATCTAATGAAGGTCCCTATGCTGACTAGGTTACTGTTTCTTTACCAGACTTTCCCACCTCTTATTTGACTGTCTGAAAGATATGATTACATATGTAGTCTCACCATCATGGGAATCCTGGAAGGGGGCAAAGGTGTGTCCCTCCACTGGTGTGGCTGTGTCTTGATGAAACGAGGGAGGCAACAGCTTCATGGAAGAGAATCTTTCTGGCTCCAGTAGGCAAGGTTTTGAGCTTGAGAACCAGGTGTCAGTGGATGGTGTCGTTAGAATTTCATCAGATTCTGAACCCCATACTGCAGATTGTTTAATAAAGCATATGTGCATTTTGATTTTGATCTGGCTAAGTAGCCCATGGGCACAATCAGCCCACAGCCTTAACTCACTTTCTAGGGGCTCTTTGATTAAAAAAAAAAACAAGAAAAATATGTGGATAATGGCTGGCCTGACCTAGAGCACCACTGGGCTCCCCTGGGACATGTGTTCCAAGTGCAGATGTGTGAAACCAGACCCGTGGAGCCGCTGAAAAATCAAAGATTTGGTCTTCCTGGTGTGGCTTCCTAAACAATTTGATTTTTGCTACTCAGTCAGCATTGTGGATGTTGAGCATCTTGGATGCTCCAGTGTGTGTGGGGTGGGGGTTGCAGTAATGTCATACGCCCTTCATGGACCAAGCAGTCCTCCAATTGGCCTGAATGACTGTAGTGCCTGGGAACTTAGTCTTGAGGCAGCCCATTCCACTGCTGGGCAGTTCTGGATGTTAGAAAGTTCTCCCTTCTGTACAGGTGAAAGCCACTTTCCTACTGGTTCAGTCACTTTGTACTAATTCAGCCCTTATCACCATAAGAAAACACTTGCTCTTTCGTGTGGCGGTATTCCAAATATTTAAAGACAGGGTGTGTGAGCTGGGTCCCCCAGGATGCATATGCTGGGGTGCATGTTGTAGTAAAAGAAGTTTCTCTCTCTCTCTTTCTTCCTTCCTTCCTTCCTTCCTTCCTTTCTTTCTTTCTTTCTTTCTTTCTTTCTTTCTTTCTTTCTTTCTTCCTTCCTTCCTTCCTTCCTTCCTTCCTTCCTTCCTTTCTTTCTTTCTTTCTTTCTTTCTTTCTTTCTTTCTTTCTTTCTTTCTTTCTTTCTTTTTCTTTCTTTCTTTCTTTCTTTCTTTCTTTCTTTCTTTCTTTCTTTCTTTCTTTCTTTCTTTCTTTCTTTCTCTTTCTCTCTCTCTTTCTCTTCTTTTCTTCCTTTCCTTTCCTTTCTTTTCCTTTCCTTTCCTCTCTTTCTTCTCTTTCTTCTTTCTCTCTTGTGATAGATCAGTGTAGGGAGGCAACAGTAGTGGGCCTGCCGACTGATGGCAGCACTGCTCTGACAGTCCATGACAACTCAGCAGGATCTCCCAAGAAAAGGCTATGTATCAGAGGAGCTCCATGACCAGCAGTGAAGTCCAGCCCCACCACCCTGCCATGCTCAGTCCTTGGCCGGGGCCCCTCAGAAGCAGCCTGGTCTCTGTAGAAAGTTGAAGCCCAGCCTGATGGTGTCAGCACCTGGAGGCTGTCAGCCAGCTGCACTTCTCCCCACTGGCCAGCCCTGTTTCCTTGAGGGAGATCTGTGCAGTGAACCCCCATGACTATCACACAGAGGCTAAGGGCACAAACTGTGCAGTCTCCTGGTCAATGGCTTTGGACAGGTCACTTACTTTTTCTAGGCCTCAGATTTACCAGTTTTTGTGTAGGGATAATGCTAATTTTAAAGGATTGTTTGGAGAATAAAGGCATCTAGTATATGCAGAGTTCTCATGTGTGCATGGCAGATAGAATGCGTTCAAAAGCTTTATACCTGCCTGCCCCAAGATAAGACTGGAAGATGGGCAGCTCTGTAACAGCCAGATGATTCTAGAAGTTTCAAGTCAGATTCTCTGTGATCTCATTTACAATAGGGATACACATTTCAAAAACTTTGAAGCCAAGAAGAAAAATGTTTTAAATCAATAGATTTAGGGCACAAATGGAAACATTTTATTTTTTAAATAGTTTTTATAGACATCTTTGTTCGGAAACATAAAAACATATCACTTGGTTTATATCAAACCTGATTTTTATGATCAGATATGTAAAAACCTAGAGAAAATGAGAAAATTATGGGGAGGATTTTTTTCCATGACTTTGAAATCAAACCAAATTTTCTCTCAGACCCAAGAAAACCTGGGTAGTTTTGAGTAATTCAGTACTCAAATTGTGGTCCATGGACTAGATCATCTTTATCTGAGAGCTTGTTAAAAATGCAGAATCTTAGGCTCTGCATTCTCATGAGATTCCTAGGTGATTTGAATGTACCTTAAAATGTGAGAAACACTGGTCTAGTATAGCACGAGCCATACACATATTTGAACTGTCTTCAGAGAAGTGTTTGTACCAATCGTCTCATCGGGGTATGATGCACAAATTTGTTAGCGAAAGTGGACAGGACAAACATACTCACTGACTGCTCAGTGCGCAGCAGTGACAGTAACAAGAAGAGAACTCTCTCTCGAGATATCAAAGTGAGGTGTCACTAAACTAGAGAGACAGCCTAATTGACCAAAGCATCTACCCATGCAGCTAGTCAACAGGCATTGAACAGAAGGCCTATGACAGTCTAAAATGATTAAAAGAATCAGAACTTTAATAATTTTACCTTCTTGTAATATAATAGGAGACAAGACAAATGCTGTTGTGACCAAGCTGAGAATATTTTCTTTCTTGCCACTTAAAAAGCAACTCAACTAGAAAAGAAAAACTTGCTCTATTCTGTTAACAAATGTTTTAACCCACTGACCATCTGACATCTACTTCAAACTTTCAGCACAACAGGAAAATATTACAACCTAGCAGGTAAGAGCTCAGGTTCTGAAATCAGACCGTCTGGGTTTGCATCCTCGCTCCAGCACTAACCTGCCTTGCTACCACCCACAAGGCTCCGTTCCTCCATGTCATTGGCACCAATAACAATCATACCTCCTTTGAAAGTCCTGCAGGGAACGTAACGGTGACGGCAGAGGGCTGTGCTCAGTGTTTGAGCAAATAGAAAACACTCAGCCAGTTAGATTTTTTAACCTATGTGAAAACACAAAAACTTATTGCTTATTATTTTTAAAATTTAATTTTATTTTCTTTTATTGTGGTAAGAACACTTAACATGAGATCTACCCTCTTAACCATTTTTAAGTATACAAAACGTCCCTGTTGTTGGCTCTAGTCCAGTGTGGTACAGCAGGTCTCTAGAGCTTAGTCAGCTTTCTTAGGAAGCAACTTTGGCTTAGTTTGTGAGTCAGGCTCCTGACATGGATTAAAATGTCACGCAGGTTTCTACTGGGCATATATGATGCCTTATTTCTAGGTCCTCTGGCCAAGAAGCTGTTCCTCTTTGAGACTGATCACTCACACTCGGTTTTTACCCATTTGGAACAAAAATATTGATCTCCTTTCCCCAAGAATCTACCTGTGGAGTTTTATATTAGTTACAAATGTACTGAAGTTTTACAAAGGGAGTATTTTGCCTTTTGCCATCATTTTCATCTTGACCGAATTGTTTATGACAGCCTGTTGTTTGCTAGACGATGGTTTCAAGACCCGTAGCTGTGGAAAAGGTACTTTTCAAAGTAATGAAGTTCATATTTCAAACGTTACTCAAGTTCATCTCAAATACAGTGAATCCCAGACAAACCTAAAATGTGTTTTATCTAAAACTTCTTTCCTGTGTTAGGGTGGTGATTTTCCTGAAGACTGCTAGGTGGCGGTATTACGTACAAAAACAGCCTGCAGAAAGGAAAAGGCAGGGCCACAGGTAAAGACCCTGCTGACAAGAGGGCTGGGTTGCAAATTATTTCATCGGTCAAATCATTTTTTTAATTTCATTTATTGCTTTTTTAAAAAAAATTAAATATTGTGAGTCTTGAGATTTTTTTCATGAGGCTGAAGTGTTCATCAAAGAGGAAAGAAAAACCCCTAAAAATCTGAAGTAATCCAACAAATTCTGGGCCCAGTCCAACTTCTTGGCCCTGAGGTTACAAAATCAGATTGTGCATCAATTCTTTGGCCTGCAATTACATTAAGCCTCAGCAACAGATGAGTGTGAAGTTTCCATGATTAGAAAGTTTTCTAGCAGTGAGTCTACCGAATACCAATAACAAGGTGATGGTCAAGTTTTCCAGCACAGCACAGTGAGCAGTAACAAAATAGTCACCTTGTTTCTCCTGCTTGGATTCTATAACGTACATATTGTCTCATCATCTGCTTTATTCTCTTTCACATCTTTTCCCATCTTTATGTTATAACCACGTATGGAGTGCTGGATGTTATAAATAAAAGCCAGTGGTTTCATTTTCTGCCAAGAGTACCCTGATTTAATTTTGAAAGTTTTGAGCATATCACTCTGCGCTTTTAATGGCTGCTGATCCTCAAACCTCAGGCGCTCCCGGGTAATCCTCTTGGCCTCGTACTCCTTTGCCAGCGTCTCCACTTTGTCTATCCGGACATTAAGACCCTCTTCTCACTGTGTACTCTCTCCCAAGGCAAGCATGTCTCTTCCCTACTTCAACTTTAGATGTAAGTCCACTCAGTTGGTATCTATCCAGTACCCTAGTGGTCGTTGCTTCATAGAGGTATCTTAAATCCCTTCAACCAGTCATATTCAAAACTGAACTTAGTTTCTCTAAAATCTGCTTTACCTCCAGTATTCCTGGTCTTAGGAAGTGGTCTCATTCACTCAGTTGCTCAGAAACCAGTAAGTCATCTTTAATTCCTTCACTCCCTTAATCCCCATATTTATTTGGTCTCCAAGAGCTGCTACTTGTATCTATTAAAGTGTCTTGGTTTTGTCCACTTTTCTCGCTTTCATCCCCACCTCTGATTCCAAGGCACCTTTGCCTTTTGTTAAAACTCCTGCAATGGCCCATTAACTGCTTTCTTTGTATTCCCTCTCCCATCCATTTCCCACCCCCATCCATTTCCCACCCTGCAGCCAGAGTACTGTTTCCAAAACACAAAGTTGCTCATGTCGTTGCTCTGTTTCAAAGGTTTCTCACCGTCCTTATGTGGATCAGCCCTCTGTGGAGCCTGCTGTTGTTTCCAGTTTCATCTCTTGCCCCACTCCCTTGCTCTCCACCTAACTTTTCAGACAGACTGGAGGACCCTTTGCAATCACTCTGCCTTCCACTAGGGGGCTGAAGTTTACAGGTTGAACACCTCGTATAAGGACTTCAATTTTGTATTCCAAGTGAGGGCTTCCTTCCTCGTTGGCAGCAGCTGGATTTTTAAAAAATGCTTTCCCCGCATAGCTTTATTTCTATGGCTTCATTTATGTTTATTGTCAACAATAGGGGTTGTATCAGGACTAGAAATGGAACGTGGATATTTTTGAAGTTTAGAGTTGGGTAACCCCCTCCCCGCTCCTAAGTAAACCATATTTACCTTGGAGTCTCAACTTGTTCGTGTATAATGAAGAAAAAATTTCTCCCCAAACCCCCAACTCTACCGAATTGATGTTCTCTCCTGCTGTGTGAGGCATCTTGCCCTGATTTGATAACATCTTTTGGCCATTTTTTGTTATTCAAATAATCATTTCTTTGTTTACTGGAAAAAAAAAATCAATACTGCATGATTCAAAGCACTTCTCTTCCCTTCCAGCCAATGCAGATGAAAACTTTGACTAGAGGGTTTGGAGTGTGTGACAGAAGCATATTCTGGATGTCCTATACCTCCCCTTTCTCTTCCAGGCTTGTGTGACTGTCAGAGAAGAGGGAGGGGGGCGGGAATGCTTATCTTCCATGGCAAGCTGGCAGCCCCCACCCAGCCCATTACTCATTACTGCTGCCCTGTTGTGGATGCTTCTATCATTGCGGATGCCTGCTGTGTGGCATGGCTGGCTCTCTCAGGGAATCCTTGAGTAGCCCCCCTAATGTACAGCTCCCTAACGTGGGGGAGCAGACTCTGAACTAACTCCTTCCATAACTCTCCAGCCTCTGCCACAGGGACGTAGTCCACAGCTACTTGTTGCTTGGCTCCCCTCACCCCATGCCAGCCCTTTTGGAGGTGGAATACTGGCGAGATGGCCAAGGCTGGTTGTCTGCTGTGGTATCCACTCAGCCCACAGAAGATTAAAGGTTGTGCTGTGCTAGCCAGGGGAGAAGCAGGCTGCCTCACTGGTACCTCCTCTCTTAGCATCATTGGTCTCTGTTTCCCCTCTCTCCAAGCTCCAACAGCATCAAGTCCTCTGTCCTTTAGTGGCTGGCCACTGTTCAGAAGAGAGAGAAGGAAGAGCTTCTTTTACACACCTGGCAGTCTCCCAAAGACCTCTTATCTCTCCTGGTCTCCCCTTATATTGAGAGGGTGGGATGGTTCTTTGACTGAGTGCCTCTTGGTAGACCTATGAGCAGGTGGTTGGTGCTGGTACCTGTAGTGCCCTGGATGTAGAATGTGGCTACACAGCAGATCCTGCAGCTTGTCCACCCCACATCCACTCCTGTACTTCCACTTTATGAACAGAATTCTATTTACTTTGAATATTCAGCCTCTTCCACACAGCCATGTGCATCCGATGAGCTATTCCAAGACCCTGAGGGGAAATCCTCATTATCTTAAGCCAGTTATGATGATTCCACTTTTCTATACCTGGGATCTGAGAAAGCCATTTTGGTTTAACTCTTTAAATCAAGGTAGTGTAAGAGGTGATTTCTTCCTGCCTGTGGATGCTGTCCTCAGGCTGGGTTCTCTCATTGCTGCGGCAGCTCCGGGGGTCACAGCCAGCTCTCACAAAGGCAACACACGGAGTTCCTTGTCAAAAGAATGGAGATACTCCTACTATTTGAGATAAAGTATTTGTTTACTATTTAAGCCATTTTAGATGCATTTTGGTTACTTAAAAAAATTATCCTAATGGACACATGTTCTTAGAGATTTTGCTCATTGGCTTTAGATCTTAGCACCCATCCAGGACACCAGGAAAATACCCCTATATTTCCTGTTACACTGTCTTCTATCTGTCTCAGTGATATGCTAAGGGTTTTTGATCTATTCATAAAAGGTAGGCAACAATTTTTGGAGTGTGAAAAGGTCAATAGAGGGGTAGCATGTGGTGGTCAATTCCTCATCCCAATCGAGGCTGAGAGACTGGGACCACTAAGAGAGGACTGGAATGCCAAGTTGGGGAGGCTCTGTGTGATAACGATTCTGGACACAAGCATGCTTGTTTGGAGCCCAGGGAACATGGTCTTAGGAAGTGGAACAGAGAACTGGGGAGGGGGCCAGTTCCCCTAAATGCTCTGCAGACATTCATAGAACTCCAGACTCTGAAGGCTCAGGGTGATGGAACAGCATCCTCACAGAGGGCCCTGGTTGGATAGCAGTGATGGATCTTGACACAGAGGCAAGAGAAAAAATCTCAACAGTCCTGTTGCACGTCTCCCAGAAGCCAGTGGGGTGCTCTGTGGGCGTGGGGGGCAGCAGTCCTGCAGACATGCTGGCAGAACTATGGGACAGGGTATCGACACACACATGGTTGTGTTTATAGTCAAAGGTGCTGGTGTTCACACTTTTATGCCGTGCTCTTCTATGGGTGGTGAACAAGAGATGCTTATTCAATCTCCCCCATGACTCAGTTCAATTTAGGGCCCACAAATGAACTCAGTATCATTGCTCTGTTCTTGCCCTCAAATGAGCAAACCGACTCAAGTGTCAGCTCAATGCCAGGCACTGTGCAGTGCGCACAAAAGGAAAGTGGTCCACACCCTGTGAAAACCAGCCTCAAGTTTAGCACCTTTACTGCATGTACTCAGCTCAGTACATCCTGACCCAGTTTAAAAGCACAAACTTGGATTACTTTCACTCAGGCTGTC
The DNA here is from genome assembly GCF_048773025.1 of Camelus bactrianus. Taxonomy (NCBI): domain Eukaryota; kingdom Metazoa; phylum Chordata; class Mammalia; order Artiodactyla; family Camelidae; genus Camelus; species Camelus bactrianus. The sequence continues at coordinate 88,177,662 of NC_133540.1, read as the reverse complement.
TCAGCGGGTTGAAAGGTTCTAAAACATGTTTTCTTAATTACAAAGCATAAGCAGTCTTGGTAGAGAACTCAAAAGCAGCCGCTGCCTGTACTGAATTACATGAGCTGAAATTAGGGAGTCACGTCTGTAGACCTTCTATCTGCCTCAGCGATATGCAAAAACAGCTTTGTTTTCTTGGCAGAAAACAACAACAACAACAACAACAACAACAACAAAGAAATGTTCCGGTAAAGGTTTTAAAACAAACATTCTGGAAAATAGTAAGTTCTGATTTGTGGCATTTGCTTGTTTCCATGATGTAAATACTCCCACCATGGTCAATTTCAAGCTACCCAAGTGAGGTCATGGAAGAGGAGTGAGGACAGATGAGCACTGTTAGAGCACCTGCCCAAGTGCCTGTCCACGGAGCCTGGCGCTGTCTTTGGCTCTGTGACATTAAAGGTTTATTCTGTGCCTTGATATTCATCATAGCAGAGGCCTGGGCAGGCAGTGCCACTTTCTACACATGGATGGCCAGAGGGAAGTTTTCTATTTTTTCCCCAGCTTTATTAAGATCTAATTGACATATAACATTGTGTAAGTTTAAGGTATATAAATGTGATGATTTGATACATATTATACATTGCTTTTTTAATTGAAGTATAGTCAGATGACAATGTGCCAATTTCTGGTGTATAGCATCATGTTAAAGATACAAATGAACTTATTTACAAAACAGAAACAGACTCAAGATATAGAAAACAAACTTATGGTTACTAGGGGGGAAAGAGGATGGGAAGAGATAAATTGGGAGTTCGAGATTTGCAGATACTAACTACTATAAATAAGATAGGTAATTAAGTTTCTTCTGTATAATACAGGGAAGTACATTCAACATCTTGTAGTAACCTATAATGAAAAAGAATATGAAAAGGAATATATGTATGTATATGAATGACAGATGGAAGTTTTTGAGCTATGCTACTGCCCATAGCACTAATGATGAAGTTGACAAAA